>NW_006434829.1:5351827-5365734 GCF_000325575.1 Pteropus alecto
GCGTGATGCGGGAGGAGGCAGGAGGACCGGTCTAGCCAAGGAGCCTGTTTTTGTTTCTTTCCAAAGAAGAGAGATGTGGCTTCAGGCCATCACCACCTCAACGCACAGATGCTTGAGTTGGCATCTTAGAGGAAGCCCCAGGGCATCGGTTAACAAGATGCCCCGAGGCATTGGTTAGCAACGGCTCTGGGCCCTGGCAGGGTCTCCCTTCTCCCCACTGCCCTGTGACATGTGGCTTCTCCACCGAACAAGACTGTTTGCCAGCCTGCCTGTTTGTTCCTGCATCAGACATTTCCCGAGCACCTACTAGGGCACCGGAGAGACAACCAGGGTGGGTGTAGCCTGGTGCCTGCCCTTTGGAAAGAAGGAGAAAGATCGAAATAGTGATAAGAAGGAAGCAGGAGGGTCTCGAGAGGACAGAGAGAGGAAGTGCTGTGGCAGTTCCAGGTGGGGAGATGTCACTTCCTGCTGGGGGATGGAGATGGGGACAGGATCTGAATTTTTACCCTTTGGACCACTTGTCGTCTCCTAGGCGACAGGTGGGATTTTTGTTCAAGCCGAGACATTTCCCGGGAGGAATTTGCCCCCTGCCTTTTGCAACCTCCTTTCTGGGTGTTTCGGGCCCTTGACGGTTGGGCTAGAAGGTGCTCATTTTCCAGGTGGCCTTTGGGATCGCACACTCGGGTTTGTTTTTCCTGTGCCCTTCACCGTTAACTAGGAAAAACAGTGGAAAGTGCAGCCGTCCTGTTAGCAAACGCAGTCACGTGGCCGCGGCTGCCTGTTTGCTCATCCCTTTTTTTCTCTCTTCTCCCTGTTGCTTGTCTCCGGCCTGTCTCCCACGGCTGTGCCAACAGGTCCTGGATGACCCCACTGAGGACCATCTGTACATGGGTAAGACTCGAGCCCTTGCCTTCTGTCACCCTCGCTCAGGCAGCTCCCGCCAAGGACAACTTCCCCTTTCCCGCTCCAGCTGGGCCCCGCAGTGAGCCCCGTAGAAGGCTGCACCCCTGATTTGAAACAGGAGGTAGAATGGAGTTCTTGCTAAGACTTTCTTCATCTCTCTCCATTCCTTTGCAAATATTTATCGAGCGCCTGCTATATGCTGGGCACTGCACTAGCCACTGATCAGTATGAAAGGCGAGGCCCTACCCTTGTGACGCTGACCTTCTAGTCAGGGAAGACAGGTCGTCGTCAACTAAATAAAACATAACTTCAGATAGGTGCTCTGAAGGTTAAGTAGGGTGACGTGGGAGAGTGAGATGGAGGGGATGCTTCAGATAGGAGGTGCCTGTTCAGCACTTGCATGTCAAGGACGTAGTGCCTCTTTCTAGGCAGAGGGAACAGCAGGTACAAAGGCCCTGAGGCCAGTGGGAGCTTAGTGTGTTTGAGAGAAATATGGCTGGGGCAGAGTAAACCAGAGAGAGGGGGGGGGTTGAGGATAGAGGGCCCAGGAGGCTAAGGTGGGGCATCTGGAGCCTGCGGGGACCATCGAAGGGTCTGGGCACTGCTCACAGAAATGGAAAAACTCAGGTGTGTCCTCAGAGATCTCATTTTTTAGAAATGGTGAGGACGTGGGGCAGCCCTCAGTCACTTCTCAGCATAAAGGCTGCTGAGGGCAGGCTAATTCAAAACTGGGCAGCAGGGTGTTGGGCCCAGGAATAGGTGATCGGCAGGTCACGTGTCTTGGTACTGTCTGGCCTGGGTGGGCATTCAGACGAGTCCGTGCATTTTGAGCAGGCCCAGATGACGGCCAGGAAGGGCATCAAAGAGATGATAGGGGTCGGCACGGCCAAGGCCAGCCTGGAATCAGGGCTCTCCCGGATGAGCATGGGGATGATCCTTTCTGCACAAGGAGTGATCGATCATAAAGTAATGAATATGATTTGAAAATAGAGCTCAGAGTTCGACTTCCCCTATTGCGGCTGCTATGGTTCCCTTTTGAGGATGCTGTTGTTGCTTTGGATGTTTTACTTTTTATTTCTCCTCCGGGTTTTTAGTATGAAAAATGTTAAGCCTACAGAAAAGTTGAAAGAATACTGTAATGGATACTTGTATACCTACTACCCAGATTCAACAGTATCTTTTCGTCATGTTTGCTTGATCCGTCTAGCCACCCATCCATGCATTTCTCTGTATTTTTTTGCTGAACTGTCCAAAAGTGAAGTAGCAGATGTCATCACCTCTGAAGAAGTCAATGCTAGTTCCTTAAGAGCATCTCGTATTCTAAGGGCAGTCCATGTTCAAATTTTAGAACTCTTAAACAACTTCCGTTACAGACAATTTAGAAGTTGTACAGTGAATAACATCAGATATGTTAACTCGAAACAATTACGGAGGAAATATTATAAAGATGTGAACATTACAGAATCGCAATATTTCCCAAATGTGGTACTATCACCACTTTAAATACATGAGACAATTTTAGGTGGCACACAGACAAACATTTAAAAAGAATTTTTAGATTTAATTTACTGTTGTATAAGAAAAACTATAACCAGCACAGTAAAAGCACAATTTCGTGGATATCATTACCTAAGATATCATTACCTAAGGCTAACAATTTTAAAACTGAGTCTATTTAAAGAGAAATATCAAATAATAGTTTACATGGTACATAGATACAGCCAGATTATGAACGCGGTAGGCAAATAAGTGAAGTTTGGGGAAATATAGCGGAAATCATAAAGTGTAAAAGGTAGTTTTTGGCCCAGAATGGCATCTTCAGGCTAATTCACTCACTCAGGGCCCCAGACCTGACATGGCTTTGGGCTGTTTCTGAGGAGGTGGTTTGTTCATTCAACAAACATTACAGTTCGTCAGGCCCTGTTCCAGGTTCCTTAGTGAACAAAACTCAAAAGGCCCTGCCCTTGGGGTATTTTATCGCTCTAGTGAGGACAGACAGACGCTCAGTCACTGAGCATTTTGTGTAGGCTTCGAAGGTGACAACACCGTGGAGAAAAGAAACCCAGCAGGGTCAGGGAGCCAGGAGTCCGGGATGGGGGACCGGGAAATAGAGCGGCTCCTCCGGATGCCTCACGGAGGTGACATTTGTGCAGGACAGTGGGGACCAGGTAACAAGGACATTTTACCGCCTCGTGAGACCTTGTCTTTCACTCTGAGCGAGAAGAGAGCCATTGCGGGGGCCGAGCAATGGGGTCCAGTGATATGTATCAAAAGAACACCGCCCAGATCCTTGGGAGGTCACCTGAGTTTGAACCTGGAGAGAGTTTTTCACTCCTCGAGGTGCCGCTGTGACAAGGAGCCATGCTGCCCTTTGGTATTTGATTCCAGAAGTTCTGGAAATCTTTCCGGGGTACATGCAAGGCCCACAGCAGGTATGGGTAAGGGGCCTGCAGCTGCAGATGTGACCCTCAGAGGGCCGAGAACGTGATCAGCATTTCTAGAGGTTAAAAAATGTCCCACCGGCCGCTCAGCCCCAAGCGTGATTAAGCCGTTAGTGACTGCAAACAGACCTGTTTCCGCAGGCCAGCTTCCCCCATGCCAGCGACTTGAGGGGACTCGGGGGCTCTGGTGGGTGGGAGGAAGGTGCAGAAATTCCTGAAGCTCTGGTGGGTGGGAGGAAGGCGCAGAAATTCCTGAAGTGCCTCTTGAAAGCTGACACTTACAGAACCCAGGCGGGTTAGGCCAGAGCGGAGCGACCAGCGAGCCTGTCTGTGGGAGCCTTTCAGTGCTGTGGCCCTTGATTTTGCCACAGCCTGAAGCCGCGGTGGATCCACCCTGCCTCCGGGTTTGCCGGGTGCTAGTTGATGAACCTGAGGACGTGGGGTGGGCCCGGGGGTGCCAAGTTCCTTTTCTGGTTAGAGCTGTTAAGCCTTCCTTTTGTCTGAGGAGCTGGCTCATTCCCCTTGGCTACCTCAGCCCTCGGGACCTTTGAGGAATCCTTTGCTTTCTTCCATACGCTCACTCTAGTTTGGGTCGATGATTCCGGAGCAACAAACAACTCCAAAGTCATTCTCTCCTGGATTTCGAAATCCACCATACCATTTTTTCACTTCTCACAATACAGCTTTACATTTGTACAAGCAGAACAAAATTAAAATAACTATGCCATATGACCCAGCAATTCCATTCCTAGGTCTGTACTCAAGAATCGAAAACAGACATCCATACAAATACTCGTGCATAAATGTTCACAGCAGCATCATTCACCATAGCCAAAAGGTGGAAACAACCCAAATGTCCATCAACTGATGATGGATAAACACAATGTGGTCTGTTCATGCAATGGAAGCTTATTCAGCCATAAAAAGGAAGGAGGTACTAATAAACACTACAACAAGGATGAACCTGGAAAACATTACACATTAAGTGAAAAAGCCATTCACAAACGGTCACATAATCATATGATTTCATGTATATGAAATGTCCGGAATAGGCAAATCCATAGAAACAGAAAGCAGAATAGCAGTTGCCAGGGCCTGAGGGGCAGGCTGGGGTCGGGGTGCAGGGGCTGGATAGGGAGTGACTACTAATGGCCACAGGATTTCACCTGGGGCGATGAAAATGTTCTGGAACTAGACAGAGGTGCTGGTTGTACAACATCTTGAATACTAAAAGCCACTGAATTATATGCTTTATAGTAGTGAAATTTTATATTATGAAAATTTCACCTCGATTTTTAAAATGCAAAAAAACAACAAACAAACAAACAAAAGAAACCACACTTACAAAAAAAACCCAAAACCTAACCACCAAAAAAACTGCATTCCCTCAACACGGTGTATCTAGTACTTGGTGAGGGCGCTGGTTCCCGTATCCACAGGGCTGGGAGGAAGCTGACACGTGCGAGGCATTTGCATGTCGTGTATGAACATGAGTCCAGTGAGCTCCGTGGAGGAGGAACGGGCGGAGTTGGCCTTCGAGGTGGGGAGGAAGTCCCTAGCCGCGCCGCTAGCTCCGAGCCTTGGTGTGGGCTGAGGGTCGGGGGAAAGGGCGCGAGGGCCAGCCGACCACAGGGCGTGGGGGAGTTGGAATCGTACTGTCCATCCGTTCTGGGTCCGTAGGCTGACACAGCCTGGCAGCTTGGAGAACTAGGTAGGAGTTGTTGAAAGCCGTTCATGCTGTTTCTTGAATCGAAACATTCCTAGGGTTCTGAAGACCCTTAGGGCTACTTCTTTGTGCCTAAGTAAATCGATATTTGGATTGTGTCCCCTTAGACCTGACGGTATAGCATCAGTTGTATCCCTGGAAACTGAGTTATGGGTGGAGAGGAACCCGTGAGCTGACCCCACCCGTTTCCAGTCTCCTCGCTTTGTTTCTTTGGGTCCCAGGAACATCAGAAATCTGACCCCTGGCCTCTTGACGGGAACTTACAGGAGCAGGGCTTTGAGTGGCTTTGGTTTGGTGGACTCTCCTCTCCAGTCCCAGTGTTAGTTTCTATGCTTCTTGGTGTTTCCGGAGGTGGTTGGGAGGTGGGGACGATGGGGAGGAAGGCGGAGTTCCCATTTCCCAATGTAATAATTCCCCCCTTCTCTTCTCTACAGTGTTTGAACTGGTCAACCAAGGGTGAGTGTCCCCACCTCCAGTGGGTGCGATGCCCGAAGCCTGTGAGAGAGGGCAGAGGCCGAGGTGTCTGGTTTGCTTCTCACACGTGTGTCGACCTTTCAGGCCTGTGATGGAAGTGCCCACCCTCAAACCGCTCTCCGAAGACCAGGCTCGATTCTACTTCCAGGATCTGATCAAAGGCATCGAATACTGTAAGCGGGGCCTGTGGGCGGCGTCCCTCCCAGGGGCGGTTAACATTCCCAGGTGGTGGGGAGAAAGTGGGAAGTTTCCTATTTCCCTCCTGGAGCACAAGGAGGTGGGTGGGAAACAGAACTGTCTGAGACGCAGGGTCACAGGCAGCTGCAGAGAACCCCTCCTGTGGCAGCCGAATCTCTTCTTCCTGTCGCACAGGAAAATGAAGAGCAGTGGTGATAATGACCATTTATCTGTGGGTACCAGGCACCGTCAGGGGCTCTGCTTGCATCATCCCTTACGCCCAACAATCCTGGGATTCCTTTTAACCTCCTGGAACCTTAGTTTCCTCGTCTGTAAAATGGTAAAGTGTCTCTCATCAGGGCTGAAATCAGCCAGCGCGCATCAGTGGTTCTGATTGACAGGTGTCTGTTCTGCTCCTGGTGATCAAACATTTCCGCTCTTATCCTGTCACATAGGATTGTTATGAGATTTAAATGGGGTAAATGGGAAGCACTCAATACAGGGAGCTGCTGCTTCTGTTGCCCATATCGTCATTTCCTGCATCCTCCTCCTCCTCTTCCTCGTCACCGCCACAAAAATGCAGTTGGGTCTTGCAGGCCATAGGCTTGTCCTCTCTCGTGGGCTGCCATCCAGGCAGGAACAGTTAGCCAAGTCCCCAGTCCTGCCCTGTGGTTCTCA
This sequence comes from Pteropus alecto, assembly GCF_000325575.1. Lineage (NCBI taxonomy): Eukaryota > Metazoa > Chordata > Mammalia > Chiroptera > Pteropodidae > Pteropus > Pteropus alecto. The sequence goes on from NW_006434829.1 coordinate 5,358,227, forward strand.
CTCCAGATCAGTCTGCTCCAGCCATTGTCGGTTTGGTGAGCAGGTCGAGCGTCGACATTAGCAAATGAAAATATGTTTGACGGTCACAGTCTTGAGGCTTCTAGCTGGGAGCCAAGCTCCACAAAAACTCCCCATGCTCTGTCACCAGCGACAGACCATAGCAGACAGTTCCTAATTGCCATTGGCAGTTGGTGTTTCACTCATTTTTGAGGATGGGGACATCCTTAAAGATACTTTTTTCCCCTTATCTTTTAGAGCCCTGGGTGTCCAGCAGGTCTGGGAGGGGGAGGATGGGAAGGGCCTGGGGCCGTGGGAGAGCAGGGGGTCCATGCCTGTGTCTCTGGCTGCCTGGGCCACGTGGAGCTTCTCACATGCTTTTCCTGCCCCCTCTCTCCCATCCGGTGTTTACCCCACCCCCAGTACACTACCAGAAGATCATCCACCGGGACATCAAACCTTCCAACCTGCTGGTTGGAGAAGACGGGCACATCAAGATCGCCGACTTCGGCGTGAGCAATGAGTTCAAGGGCAGCGATGCGCTCCTCTCCAACACCGTGGGCACGCCTGCCTTCATGGCGCCCGAGTCACTCTCAGAAACCCGGAAAATCTTCTCTGGGAAGGTAGGTTTGGACCTGCCTGAGATGCCGAGTACGTCTGTGTTAGGGTCCTCTCAGTTATAAGTGGCAAAACTCCAACTCAAGCTGGCTTAAAGAATGAATTCTTGTAGATGAGTGGAGTACATTTGGCTTCAGGCATGGCTAGATACAGAGGCTCAAATAGGATTACGTCTCTCCATCTCTTAGATCTTTCTTCCTGAATTAGTGTTCTTCCCAAGTGGGTTGGTCCTAGCAGCTTGGGGCTACATTCTATCAGTTGACCAACCTCAGTAGAAAGATCATTCATTTTCCCGAAGAGCTCCAGCAAAAATGCTGGGATTAGCTCTGATTAGCCCAGCATGGGTCATGTGCCCATCCTTGGACCAATTACAGTGGCTGGGGGAAGTGGTACTCTTATTGGTCAGTCCTGGGTCATGTGCCCATCCTTGAACCAATTAGGATGGCTGGGAGCGGTAGTACTCTTACTGGTCAGTTCTGGGTCATGTGCCCACCCAGAGGCTGGAAGCAGGGTCAGCCCCACCTCAATTTCATGGACTGAGAGTCAAGGAGAGGTGGTTCCCCAAAGGAAAGCTGGAGGCGTGAACGCTGGACATGCAAAAGCAGTAGACATCCTTCACTGCCCTTTGTCCCCTGACATGAAGCTCTTCTTTTTCTTACAGGCCTTGGACGTTTGGGCCATGGGTGTTACGCTGTACTGCTTTGTGTTTGGCCAGGTAACAGGGTGGGGGTGTCCTGCCTCCTGAGTGTGGCTGGGTGGCCCCCCGGGATTGATAGTTACCTTTGCAGGGAGGCAGTACTTATTCATGAAAATATATTTTATTTCCACAGTTAGATTTGAATATGAAAAAGGATGCCTTCTCAAATGTACATATCTATGTAAGACAGTCATATCTGTGAAAAAATGATCTGTTAAAATAGAAGGATTGGCAGCAGCTCTAGAGGTTGTAAATAGTCGATAGATTTAGAGCAAGGAAAACAAATGTGCCACCTCTCCTCACTCCTAAACCCAAGACAGAATAACTAATCAATAACTGCAGTCCTTCCACGTACTGCTGTGATGTCCTTCTCAACAGTGTTCCTAGAAGCTGTTGGAGGGATAGAATTGCGATGGAAGTTAAAATCCATTTGGGTTTATTGGTTTAGGGTGTGCTGTTTTTTTTTTGTTTGTTTGTTTGTTTTGCCATTCTTTTGTTGTTGTTTTTATATTATTGATAATTAGGGGCCTTCTGTTTTTAACTCTAGTAAAGTTCAGAATGATTATGTGAGCAATAAATGTGGATTTTTCCTTTTCATGAGCTTGTGCTTCTTTTGAGGAAAGCTTCAGAAATTGGTCCTGTGAGGGTATAAAGGAGAAATCTCCTCCTCCCAACATTTGATCGGGAAAATTTTCAATCAGATAGCAAAGTTGAAAGAATTGTGTAGTAAACACCCACACAGCTGCCACCTGGATTCTTCCAGAAACATTTTACTGTACTTACTTGCGATAATGTCTATCCATCCTCAATCTGTCTTATTTTTTTTTTTTTTACACAGAGTAACTTACTAACATCTCTATACTTCCTTCCAAATGCTTCAGGGTACGACCATTAGCTAGAGCTCACTATTTGTTTGCGGTTCTCTCTCTTTTTTTCCTTTTGTAGTAAAATTGACGTAGAATGAAATGTACAGATCTTAACTGTACTATTTAATGAGTTCTGTCAAATGGCTATACTTATGTAATCCCAAATCCTATTCAAGTTACTGCTTAGTGAAATAATTTTCCTTGGGTAGGCCCAGACCAGGTCACTTTCTGAGACTTTTTCTAACTTTCTAAGTACCCACGTAAAGATATCTTTTTCCTGTACAATGCCTGTGCTCCTGGATTTGTCACCCAGATTCTTCCTGACATTGATTTGTCACCAGAAAGTGATGCATGTACAGGCTGCAGAATCAGCCCAGTCTAGGCTTAAATCTTAGGTTTGCGCGTCCCAGAACACGTCACCTGCCTGAGCTTCTGGTTTTTTTCTTCTGTGCAATGAGAATAATACTTATTATTTCCTACGGCTTCTGAGAGGATCGATAGAAATAATTCAAGCACTCAGCAGGTATTTATTGAGCTCCTACTTTGTGTCAGGAAGCACTGAGGAGTCAGCAGTGAACAAGGCAGACAAAAATCCTGGCCCTCTTGGAGCTGACATTCCAGTGCAGGAGTTAAAACAGTAAACAAACGCATATGTAATACAAAGGTGCTATAATGAGAAGTCACGTGCCAACGGGGGTGGGTGGGGTGTGTCTGTTTCAGACAGGAGCTCAGGAAGGCCTCCCTGGGAAAGTGAGCTTCCCTCAGACATCTGAATGGTGCGAGAACACAAGCCGGGCAGGTAGTGGTGGAAAGAACATTCCAGGCAGAGGTACAGCCAACGAAATGTTGGTCCTGAGAAACCTTAGTACAGGGCCTGGCCCAGGCCAACCGCTCACAGATCTCAGCTGTTGCTGTGACATCTTTTGTATCGTTCTTGGTATTACCATTCACCTGACAGGTGGGTGTAGACGAGCATTTGCTTTTGTATAAACAGGTAAATTAAGTCACAGCTACAGAGGAAAGCTGCAGTGTGGTGGGAAGGGCTCTCACCTCGCTTAGAAGGACATTCCTGGTCCTTTCTAGAACTTAGGATGGAAACTGCTCCCTCCCTAGACCAGGCCACTGGGCCATTTATTTCTCTGTTGTAACCCATGTAGAACGACGCCAGCGCAGGGTGGCCTTTACAGGACAAGTGTGCCAGCCACTGACGGCCACTCTGATCTCTCTTCACAGTGCCCGTTCATGGACGAACGGATCATGTGTTTACACAGTAAGATCAAGAGTCAGGCCCTGGAATTTCCAGACCAGTGAGTATCGCCCAGCTCTCCTGAGGCACCTCTTTGCCTGAGCCCTTGGTGGTCCTTTGTGTCTGTCTCCCACCCCTGACGTGTCTCCCACCCCCAGGCCCGACATAGCCGAGGACTTGAAGGACCTGATCACCCGCATGTTGGACAAGAACCCCGAGTCGAGGATCGTGGTGCCGGAGATCAAGGTACCCAGGGGCCACTACTGCCTGTGGGACGTGTGCCGGGGGCTTGGCCTGCGTCCTCTGCTTGGAATTGTTCGGCTCAATCCTGCCTTGGCCAGACCCCCCGCCCCACAGTGCCACCTTCTCTTTGGCACAGCTGCTCTCCCATGCCCTGGGGCCTCTAGGCTGCTGGGAGCTGGTGGGGGTGGGGGGTGGGAGGAGGATTTGGGGCTTATGTTCATGTGATTGTGCAAGGGATCTTCTGCCAGCTGGGCAGCTAGTGCTCACTCCAATTGGCTTGGGCTGATGGCATCTACCCTCCCCGGACCAGACGAGATGGGGCTCTGTGTCCCATGCCCTGGCCCGGGCCCTTGTCTTGACGCCGCCCATCCCTTTGAGAAATTGCAGTGAGGATGGGAGGAAGTTAGGGAGCAGTGAGACCCAACCCCTACCCTGGCCTGCTGAATTTCACCCTGTTGCAGAAAGCAGGGTTAGGAGAGACCTTCATTCACTGCTAACACCCCAGTCAATGCCGCACACACATCTGGCCCTTTAAGAAACCTAGAGATTTGTTTTGAGACCTCCTACGCACCTAGCTAACTAGTATTGGAAGAGGGGGAAGCCCAAAAAGTTATAAATAAGGGCTTGGACCCCAGGGGTGGTTGGCGGGGGGGGGGCGGGCAGACCCCTGCCTGGATCCTCTCCTGGTCGTGTCCTTCACAAAGGTGGTATGTGGTCACTGTACCTCCCCGAGCCTCTGTTTGCCCTTCTGTGAAATGGAGAGGTTGCTGCCTGCTCTGAGCTGAGCCTCTCAGGCATTGGGGAGTGTGGTCAAGGAGTGATAGGTGCTCCCCTGGCAATCGTGCAAGACAGATGCCAACTTCCAGTCGCTTCTGCCAAGACCTGGGGCCAGAGAATCCGGTCCATGCACATCCCAGCCCTGTGGCTCCTTCCCATTCTCTGTCTCTCACCTTTTCCACGTTTCCTCCCATCCTGCTCACCCCCACCCTCCGCCTGGCTTGACAGCTCTCTCGCATGACTGACCTCAGGCCACTGCCTCTCCTGTCCCTGCATCCCTTCCCTGGCTCCGTTCTCCTGCCTCTGGGAGCCAGCTGCACCTGCCCCTCACCCCTCCTGTCATTCGTTGAAGCTGCACCCCTGGGTCACGAGGCACGGGGCGGAGCCGTTGCCATCGGAGGACGAGAACTGCACGCTGGTCGAGGTGACCGAAGAGGAGGTCGAGAATTCGGTCAAACACATTCCCAGCCTGGCGACCGTGGTAAGGCGGGACGAACCACTGACCAAGAGCAGGGACAGAGAGAGCCTGAGGCCGGCCCAGCGTGGATGGCCCAGGACACAGGCGGGCATCTGAGAAGCAGATGTCGGGCCTGAGAGTCAGTGGATGGCAGAGTCTGCCTCTGACCCGCAGCCGCCAGCCTCTGGGCCTTCGGCACACATAAGGCCAGCTGGCCCCTTCGTCTTCTAGCTTTAGTTCTATCTGCAGCCAGGTCCATCTTACAGCAGAGAGGGGTAGCCCCTCTCCGAGGATCCTCCCACCCCTTCTGGGGGTCTTTTCGGAGCATGTCGCGGGGAGCGGGAGGAGGAGGGCCCGGGTGGGTGCTGGGGATGGAGTGTAGCCGAGGTCTCTGAGACAGGTGTCCCCCCTGGCTGGATCTCCAGTTTCCGGAGCGGACAGCTTAGCTCATCGCACGTCTGCCGTGTGGGCAGCTGCAGAGCTAGGAGTAGGGGCTCCCACAGCACACGCCTCAGAGAGTTCTCGGCTCCGGAGGGTGGGAGTTGGCTCATGCGCCACCAGCCCCCTTTTATGGCCTCACGCTTGGGTCCTGACCCAGGTAGAAGGAGCCAGAATGTGGAGTCTTCAGGCTTAACCCCAGAGACTCTGGGAGTCACCCACTCGCCAAGCCTCTGCCCAGGAGAGTGTCGCTCCAGGAGGGAGCCCAGGATGCTCAGGGACCTGGGTCCAGGCAGCCGTCCTAGGGGCAGAATCCAGCTGGCCGCCCCCTGTGGCCACCTCCAGAGCCCCGGCCCCAGCACACAGGCAGGGCCCTGGGCTTTGGGAGGAGACTGGCGGGTCTGCAAAGACGCAGTGTCCGGCCTCAGCGACTGCCCCTTCAGGAGCCCAAATGCTGGCTGCTTCTCTCCTGGCTTCGCCCTTCTCCCGCCTGCTCCCCACACACTTTCTACTTCTTCCAAACCCTGAGCCCCTCGGCGGGGCATCCATTCACCTCCTCCTCCTCCCCTACCTGGGGCCTCTGCATGACCTTCACTGTTAAAAGCTCACCCACACCTACTCTTTCTCATCCACCCACTGCGCCCACGTCCTGCATCCCTAGTGCGGGGAGCAGCTGGCGTGCACCCACCATGGGTCATCCTGTTCCAGGCTCAGGATGTTCTTGGGAGAAGGCATCTGACCCTAGAGCTTTGAAATAGTCGTTGATTATTCAGGGGGGCACTTGAACACTGAGGGTTTCTCAGGCCTTGCTGGGAGCGGGTGTATCGTGATGAGTAAAACCAGCATGGCACCTGCCATCCTGGAGATGCAGATGTGGGGCAAACAGCCGACAAATAAATGTACAATGTAACTGAGGGTCTGCATGGCGTACTCCTGAGAGGGGCCGTGCCCCAGCTGATGGGTTGGAGAAGGTCTCCAGAAGCGGTGGATGTGTACTGAGAGGTGTAGGAAGCACCTGCAAGCTGTGAATCGGGAGCAGCACGGTCAGGGTTGGCTTAGAAAGATCCCAGGTGGAGAACGGACTGTGGTGGCCAGGGAGGAAGTGGGTGCTGTGGCAGCCATCTGCAAGTGGGGTGGCTGGAACAGGGAGGTCCAGGCCCCCTCCTGGCACCCAGTGTGTGCCAGGCATGGGGTTACAGAGATGAACAAGGTACAGTGCCAGCCCTCATGAGCCTCCCGGCCTCATAAGGAAGATGGACCTGGAAAGAATCACTCTCCTGTGTCATCACATGGTGACAGGGCCAGCATGGAGAGAAGCAGGAACAGCGCCTTCCATTGGGTTCCGAGGGCTGGGAAAAGGTTAGCTGGTGGACAAGGGCACAGGGAAGGGGCAGGTCTTGCCAGGAGGAGTGACACCTGCAAAGGCCAAGAGGACGGGCTGGTGTGTTCCAGGAACCACAGAGCGCGGGTCTTGGCAGGGGAGGGACGTGAGTGCCTCGCCAAGGGGGTCTGGCCTTCATTCTCTAAGCCGGCGATTTTCTTCTTTCTTTTTTATTGAGATAGAATGAACGTAACGTAAAATTAACCATTTTAAAGCAGACGATACAGTGGCATTTGTTACATGTACAATATTATGCAGTTATGACTCCCATAATTCTGAACCATCACCCCAAAACGAAACCCTGTGCCCACTAGCAGTCACTCCCTATGCTAGCCCCTGGCAACCACCGGTCTGTTTTCTGTCTCTACGGATTTGCCTATTCTGGACATTTTATGTAAAAAGAATCATGACGTGTGGCCTTTTATATCTGGCTTCTTTCATTTATTATAATGTTTTTGAGGTTCATCTACATTGTAGCATGTCATTCCTTTTTATAGCTGAATAATATTCCACTGTATGGCTAGACTACATTTTGTTGATCTGTTCTTCGGTTGAACATTTGGGTGTTTCTACCTTTCGGTAAAGCAGTGTTTTGTCTTTTTGTTTTTAAACACTTATTTATCTTCTTAGCAGTAAACCCTTAAAAAAACCAGAATCTCAATATATGAAAAAGCTTGAAGAGCCACCATGCTCTGCCTGAACAGGGGTGGGGGCCAGAGCCTTCTGGGGTGTTCAGGCCATTTCCTTGAGCATTCCTTTATGGGATGCAGCAGCCAGAAGCATCATCA
>NW_006434829.1:5365797-5383661 GCF_000325575.1 Pteropus alecto
ATAAGTTCCAAACTCCTATAGGCGAAAGATTCTAAGTCAGGAGGTGAGAGAATCAGATTTCAAAAAAGATGGGGGCAGATTTGCCGGGTGAGGTGGCGGAACGCGGAAGCTAAGCTGTGGCTGAGGGGTGTGATGACGGATATTACCTTTTCCCCAAGGACCCTCTCCTCGGGCAGAACTTCTCAACCAAGCTGCAGACCCAGTCTGTGTCAGAGTGGGCGAGGGGGGCCCACCAAAGAGTTCCCATTCCTGGCCACGGCCAGGCCAGTCCCCAGCGCCTCTCAGCCTTAGAAGAACCTTCGGGACCTCCGAGCTCCCTTGACCTCACACCACGCCAGCCTGTGGACTGGCCATCCTCAGCGTCCTGGGATGTTACCTCAGCTCCTTACACGTGGACAGGGGCTTCCCACGTGACTAAAATGCAGCCCCCTGAGAAAAACAGCAGCCTTGTCTGTTGCTAGTGGACGTGTGCAGTGGTGCAGCCCCCGTAGAAAATAGCCTGGCAGTCCCTCAAAATGTTAAACATAGAATCGCAGTATGATCTCAGGATTCCACTCCTGGGCATACACCCGGGAGAAATAAATACATTTTGTGCAGAAAGCATGCGTCCACACAAAAACTTGGGCAGAAATGTGCATAGCAGCATTATTCACAATAGCCAGAAAGCGGAAACAATCCAGTTGTCTGCCAATGGACGAATGGATAAAGAAAATGCATATCCATACAAAGGAATATTATTCAGCTACAAAAAAACAATGAAAAACCGATATAACGTGGATGAACCTCAGAAACAGTAAGTGAGTGAAAGAACGCAGACACAAAAAGTCATATACCGTATGATTCCATTCATATGAAATGCCCAGAATAGACATTCACAGACAAAGCAGTTCAGTGGTGGCCAGGGGCTGGGGGAAGCGGGATGGGGAGTGACTGCTAATGGGGACAGGGTTTCATTCTGGGGTGGTAGAAATGTTCTGAAATTAGTGGTGATATGAACATACTAAAAAACATGGACTTGTACACTTTAAAATGGTGAATTTTATGCTGTGGGAATTATATTTCAATTAAAAAAAAAAAAGCGCAGCCCCCTCCCTTAATTATACCTGGGCAGCACTAGTCGATTTCTTGTTGGAGTGGTCATAGATGGCTTTCACCAAGCATAAAAGCCTGGCCTTGAAGATGAGCCAGCTCAATGAGCCAGGTGTTCACATCCAACAATGGCTCAGGTGAGACAGACGGTACCAGATGTCCTGGAGGAACAGTGCGGGCCAGCTCTCCTGGAGCACGGAGTCCCTTGTGGAAGACTAGATGACGATCAGCCTTGAATGTGAAGCCAAGGGGTTTGGACCTTATCTTGTCAGCAGCCAGGGAGCCATGGAAGGTTTCTGGGGAGAGTACCAGTCAGACTTGGTGATGGCTTTGGCTGTCATATCCTGGTTGGAGGGATGCTGTCCAGTGTCTCCTAAAGGCCTGCCATCGGCCACAAGCCCTGGGATCTGGCAAGGGGCCGGGGGAGAAAGCAAGGAGGAGCGACATGAGGGAGGGTGTTGCCTGGAACCCCGCCTGGTGGCTGAACCTCCCCTTCTCTCTCCTTCAGATCCTGGTGAAGACCATGATACGGAAGCGTTCCTTCGGGAACCCGTTCGAAGGCAGCCGGAGGGAGGAGCGCTCGTTTTCAGCGCCCGGAAACCTGCTCCTGTGAGTGTCCGCCTGTCTCCCTCCGGGGCGGGAAGCTGGGGGCTGCACGCAGGCCAGCCTCGCTCGGCCCGCTCTGCCTGGGCCCGTCCCTGGAGCGGTACTGTCTGGAAAGGCTCGGACCAGACGCGCCCTGTGCGCGGGAAGTCGGAGCAGCTGCTGGCTGGGGTCTCACCCCACCCCGGGCTCCATCCGCCTCCTTTTGCGGATGGCTCATCCACCCTGAAGCTTTACCTTTCTCAGGGGACTTGCACTTTAACTGGGGAGGCTCTTGACAATCAGAAGGCACTTTCGTGGCCCAGAAGCAGGTGTGCTTGATGGCGGGTTTTCGGCCCCGTGTTGGGTGAGCAAGCCATTCTCACTCATGGGTCTCTACATGTCGCGGCGGAGCAGTGTCCTGCTCATAAGTGCCCTGGGAACAGCACTGTGAAGCTGGCGTTTGGGGCCTGAGTGTCTCTGGGGTGGGGGTCAGGTATCCCGTGGATCTCAAGTGTCCCTTCTCACTTCCCTTTTCCCTTCCCTCTGGTGATTCTAGCAAAAAACCAACCAGGGAGTGGGAACCCCTGTCTGAGCCCAAGGTAACGCCTGCCTGCCTGTAGCCTCTGCCGGGGCCTGGGGGCGGGGGCAGCTGCAGAGCACGGGGCATCCTCACCCAGGCGGACGGTCCCCCCTGCTGTGCCCAGGCTCACCTTGGGCCTCCGGACCCAGGATGAAAATGGGCATCCAGGGCTCAGACCCGACGGCGGGCCGTGCATGTGAGCTGGGGCTGCGGGTGCATGGCGCTCCGCCCGCGATGCCTGTGAATCCACCCAGGTCTTCCAACCCAGCCGGGCACCCACATATGCTCAGGGCATGTCCATGGCATTGAAGCTCTTGTCACAGGGCCCCGTGGCTGCCCCTGCTCTGGGTCAGCGTGGTCAGAGCATAGGCCAGGCATGCTGCGCCCCCGCGGCTCTTCAGCATCTGCCCTTTCTTCTCACTAGTGTAGACCTAGAAAATAAGTCCCCTTCCAGCCTGCAGCAAAGGAGGATCTGGACCTTTTCATCCAGTCAGTCATCCCTCTTCCAGAAAGTGTTACTAGTCCCTTTCAGGATAGATGAACGTTTTTGTCCCTGTAAGACTAAGATGACAGTACTTGGCACCCCTTCTGCCACTCACCCCTCCAGTGCCCGTGGCAGGGAGCAATCCTAGTACCAGCTGAGCCCAACTTACCCCAAAGACCTCAGCTGGGCGCTCCAGACAGCCATTTCTCTGGTTTAAAAGCAGCTTTACTGAGATATAATTCATATAGCATATAATTCACCTGTTTAGACTGCGTAATTCTTTGTTGTTGTTTTTTTACTATAGTCACAGTTGTTCACCATCTCCACAATTAATTTGAGAACATTTTCATTAGCCCAAGAAGAAACCCAGCACCCTTAGCTCTCACCACCCACCTCCCCTATTCCCCAGCAACCACTAATCTACTTTTAGTTTCTGTAGATTTGGTTATTCTGGATATTTCCTATATAGAATCATACAGTATGTGGCCTTTTGTGTCTGGCTTCTCTGACACAGCATCACGTTTTTAAGGTTCATCTATAGTGTAGCATGTCAGTGCTCCATCCCTTTTTATGGCTAAATAATATTCCATTGTATGGAGAGGTGACATTTTATTTATTTGGTGATGAACACTTGCCACTTTTTGGCTATTACGAATGAGTAATGCTGACGTGAACATTCTTGTTCAAGTGGCAGCTTTTTCTCTTGGTTAAGAGTTGGCTTATGAGATGAAATTTACTGGCCACTCATACTATAAGAGTCAGAGGCGTAAATGGTAACATGGGAAGAATGCTCGTTTGGGGATTATTTATGCTTCTCTGCAGCGGGGAAAGTGGCAATTAGCAATCAGAGCTGGTCGACGACAGCCTTATGACAGCTGCCTCAGTCCCTGCTGGATGTTCCCGGATGTCTCTGCAGCCAGATGACAGGGTGGCTCTGCCTGCAGTTCAAGCCTCACAGGGTGACAGGAAGTGGAAGCAAAACGGGCTGGTCTTGACTCAGTCTTTCTCTTCTCAACTTCAGTTTTAGGGTTTGCCTCCCGTCTGTGTGCAAGTTTGTCTTTTTTTTTTTTATGAATCAAAATTGCAAGACACCAACAGACTGAGATTGGCCCAGATGGCTTTACTGCCCCTTTATTCCCTCACCTGCAGCCCCAGGAACACCTGGAGGTTACCTGCCCTTGTCCTCAGCCTGCAGTTGGGATGCTTTGGTTGTCTGAATGGTCCAGCACTCTGGAGCTCATGGGGCTTAGTCATTGGAGGCCTTGTCCCAAGTCCCACCATCTGTTACAGTGAGACCCGCCCGGAGGAGCAGGCAGCTGCTAGGACAGAAACCGAGGACCTGTTTGGGCATCTAGTGACAGTTGCCTCCCCGGGAGACTTGACCCTCTCTTCTTTGGCATAAACATAAAGCCAACTCTTTTTTTTTTTTTTCAACAAAGAGGGTTTTCTTCCTAGAAATGTACAGACACCATGCTTTCCATTGTGCAGGAGCAGTTTCTCTTCTGACCAGGGGCATACAGTGGACATTAGTCCTGTGTGACAAGCCCAGGGGCTTCCCTTAGGAGCACGGCTTTGCCCGATGGTGTGGCTCATGGCTTGGGCCCCTCCTTAGGGATTTGCCTTCACATCTCCGCATCACTCCTCCCATGTTCGTCACCCCAGACAGCTCTAGCTGGAGTGCTTTGGGATATGGCCGCTCTGGGACACGAGGACACCTTTCCCCTCACTGGCTTGGTCGAGTCTGCTCTGGTCACTCACATCAGGGAGAGGAGGGGCCCTTCCCTCAGTCCGAGGTGTCCCGTAGGCCTGCGTGCAGGGACAGGTCTGTTGACAATTATTTCCTGAAGGCTGGCTGTGGGCCAGGCCCAGCCCAGGCGGTCAGGCTTGCTGCCCCCCAAGAAGTTCACCTGGTGATGGAAAACAAATGTCATGGTTCCTGCCCAGCAAGAGCTTATAGCCTGGGGTGGGGAGCAGAATTCAAGGTACCCAAAAAAACCCCTCAGGGGACGGACCTCAACGTGGGTCCCACACAGTAGTATGCGCCGTGATTTTAGGTGTTAGGCAGATAGGTTCGCATCTATTTTTATAGTCCCTTGCTATCTTTGGCAGATGACGCTGGTTTTCCATTTACGGAGCGGATACCAAGTGTCTTTTTGAAAATTTTACATAAGCAAGACCAAAAAAAAAGGCGGGGGGGCCGGGGGGTAAGGAGAGAATCTAAAAGAAGCGGCTAAGTACATAAGGCTCAAAAAAAAAGCCCGCCCCGCCGCCCCGCCCCGCCCCGCCCCGTCCTAACGCGGCTTTTCTGTTCGGTGAGCAGGAAGCAAGGCAGCGAAGACAGCTTCCCGGGCCCCGACCCGCCCCCCGTGGGGGAGGAGGAAGTGCTCTTGTGAAAGGCGGCAAAAAGCGTGGAGAGTTGGGGGGCCCCGGCCCCGGCCCGCGGCCCGCGCACGCGCATGCGCCCTCTGTGGCCGGAGCAGGCGATGGAGTAGCTGCCGGACCGCCCCGCGACCTCGCATGCTGGCGTCTCACCTCCCGGCCCGCGCACGCTGCGTTTCCATAGCAGCATGTCCTACGGAAACCGAGCACGTGTGCAGAGCCTTGGCCGTCATCTCTGGTTGTTGTTTTTGTTTGTTTGTTTGTTTCTTTTTCCTTTGTTGTTTTTAAAGGGGACAAAAAAAAAAAGACTTGACTCCATGACGTCGACCTTGGCCGCTGGCTGGCTGAACGGGCGGGTGTGAGGAATCGCAGACCCAGAGCCACGTGCATTTCGGGACAATTGCTTTTTAAAACGTTTTTATGCCAAAAAAAAAAAAAAACCTTCGTCGTGAACTCAGAACCATGTCAGCTATACCAAGTGAATGTGTGTGGGGTTTGAAACTCATGTAAAACTGGCAGAAGACTATCGGGGAAGTGGTCTGAGACCACAGAGTTAGTCACCGCTGCATTTGAAAGGAAGGGGGAAGAGTGGGCGTGACTTCTCGCACAAACCCCAAACCTCAAACCATGCCACCTTCCAGAGCTGAGGACTCAAGGAGTCAGGGCAGGGCCAGCCCTCAGTAGCTGCAGGGAGCATTGGTGCAACTTATTTGTAAGAAGGACTTTTAACATTTTTCTATGGTTAGAATTGTAGTCAGGAAAACGAAAAGGGCTTGATGCTTAACTGCTTCATAAAGGCGATTTTCCAGCCCTAGAAGGGCATCAGCGGTTGTGGTGTGAGAAGTTTTGCCTAAAGGACCGAACAGGTCCTTTATGACAGCCGCTTAAGGGTTTCTGAAGTTATTAGCTGAGCGCTCTAGTAAATCTGTTAAATTTCAAAAAAACTCCAGGGTGAAATCCTACACTTCCATGTACATTACATGGCTTAAGAGTAAACAAACAAAAATTTTCAATTCTCCAACTAGGCTGAACTCCAGAGGAGTTCAGAAATCACTTAGAGCTTCCGGAATATATTCCGTGGCTTCAGGCATACGGATCAGAGTTGGAGCCAATGAAACCCATGCTTGTATATTAGCAGCTTAGCTTGTTTGTAACCTGTGTATTCTATGGACTGCCAAGGTTTTGTTTTCTTAAAAATACTAGCTGAGTGTTGTAGTTAGTGAAATACTTCCCCATTTTCTGGAGGGCCATTTAGGAAATACTTTCATTCGACTGAGACACAAATGATCGTTCTTACCAGCAAAGCCCTGTTGGGATCTACACGAGAACTTCGGGGCACCCTTTGAGAGAAGGCTATTGAAACCCAGAGCACTCCTCGGGGTTCAGGTGCACAAGGGCTTGGCACAGGATGTTCCCTTTTGTAGCCAAAAGTCCAGAAAGAAAAAGTTTACCTTTTTGACTTCCACTTCATATTGGGAAGTTTGGTTGCAGTTCAACTTCTTCCAGAGCCACACACGTGGGTGAGTCTGAAGTTCAAGTTGTAAGACAGCAGGAAGGACTTTGCCCTGGAAGATTCTCAGTATTTTGTGGTCCCTGACTTGGTGGAAACAGTAACCAAGCTCAGAAGAGCGTACTTTCCTGTAGTTTCTGTTTGATCAGTGTTGATATGAGGATTCTTTGCAGACACAGTGACACCAGGCCACGTGTCTCCCCGTCCAGCATGTTCACAGAGCCCAGGCGTTCTTGGCTTCCACAGATCTCCATAAGCTCCTGACTGTCGTCGTAGCCGGACTTTTCTTGCTATCTTATAATCAGTACACAATTAGGGGCTGCTAGTTTCCGAGAGCAAAGGACACCCGCCTGCTGGAGGGTCCTCCTGCCTGCTTGCTTGCTTTTTGTAACCTAGTACTTCCTCTTGCCCCTCTGTGCTTGTTTAAAGTTATGAGCTGCACCCCTTCCGGGAGCAACAGATGGGGTCTGGTAAGTTTGCAATAAGCACCTTGCAGTGGTTAAAGTCAGCCATTCCTTAGTCCTTGTCCCAGATGGAGTGTGTGGACTCCGGCCTGGCCATGTGGCTTGCCCAGGAAGGGCTTCTGCAGAACTCCCGTGTTTACACGACTGCATCAGGCAATGCCATTAATTCCCCCCACAAAACTCTCCATGTTAGGTTTCATATGTGGAATGCCAGCTGTCAGGCAGCTGTTTAGGCGGGTGGGTTGGGGGAGGCCCAAGTTCATAACTTTTTTTTTTTTTTTTTTTTTTACAAAGAAACACCAAAGAAAGTTATGGAAAGGAACTGCCACCCCCAAAATATATAAGCAGAGAGGGCTGTAGCACAAAGCATTAACTACCACTGTCTTGGAGCACAAAAGCCAGCTCTACTGGGAAAGGGGAGAAGCTGTTAGGAGCAGCTTTTTCAGAGGAGCAAAAACAATATGCATCAGTTTTTTTCTATTGCTGGCTCATCTGTGGGACCAATTTGGTATAAGCAACCTGTGGCCCGCATCTGTGGCCTTGAAGGAAGCACAAGCTCTCTCCCTGTCTTTGCCTGTTCCACTTCCCCCATCTATTCTGCAGGCTCACCAATGGCTCCCGTAAAGCCTTATCTTGCCCCTTGTTGGCACTGGGGGCCGGAGAGGCTGTCTCCCTACTGGTCTGGCCTTTCCCGTAAGGTAGGGCTCCCATCCTCAAAGCCTTTTTTGGAACAAGGAGGCAAATACCTGTGTGTTTAGACACCTAGGCTCCACTGTCGCTCTCATGCATCTTCCAAAGGGGAGCTTCCTGTTGCCAGGGAGGAAGAACCATGACCTCCACTTGCTTCTAAGGTGCTAGGGAAGGTTTCAAGGTCGTCGGTTCCCATCTTCTCTCCAGCTTTCTGGGCTGAGTTTCGTGGGACTGCTGACTTTTCTATTCTGTGATCTATTTACTGCCCGATGCTTGTTTTATTCCTGATCCTTTCTACTATGCATTTTCCTTTTATCAGGTGTACAAAGTTAAATACTGTGTATTTATCACTTAAAAATACATGAACTTAAGAGAAAAAATAAGCCTTTGGTGTTTTTCCACAGATGTTTAAGCTTCTCTGTAAACTTGAAATAAACAGACAGCAAAATGGTGCAAAGTCTGGGCCTCTTTGGGATTTTTCTGTTGGTGGTTGTTTAAGTCAGCGCTTTCTAGGACATCTGTCCTTACGTCTGTTTTCCTTCCTTAGGCTGACGGCGAGATCAGATGCCCAAGTCAGGGCTAATGTAGCCAGCATGACATTATTCATCCCTAATTTAAGCATGTGGTAGTGTCTCACTACTCAAAGCGTGGTACCTAAAACTAGCAGCAGCAGCATCACCTGGGAGCGGGTTAGAAATGCAGAGCCGCAGGCCTCACTTCCACAAGACTTACCAGGTGGCTTATCTGCACGGTGAAGGCTGAGAAGCACTGCTCTAGCTGGATAGTAATCGCTCGGTTCTCCTGATGGAGACCAAACCTGTGAGCAGCTGCGGGAGTGGTTGTAATCCCACACTGAGCAGGTCCTGTGAGGAGCCGTGCCACATGACACTTCACCCCACGAGGAAGGTATTAACTCCGTTTCATGGACCGTCAGCTGAAAACAGGCTCAGAAAAGGTAAGTCATTTGAGTTTACAGCATCTCGACAGGTGCCGGTTTTCATGCCGTCTGGAGACTGTTTTAGAACTGGATCCTTTTTCCGGATTAGAGGCCGAGGATGCCCTTGCATTCCAAATGCGAATCTAGCCCATGGCATTGCTCTACTGGCTTCACACTTCAGTTTTCTGTTATCAAGGACAGCAGATGAAGTCTCAAAGAGTCCTGTGCCGTAGCTGCAGAAATACAGCAGCGAAGTACCGACCGCTAAGACTCAAGAGCAGGTGTTCCTGTTAGAGACGCCACTGACGGAAGCTAAAAGAATGCACACAGGTGCATCACTTTGCAGTGTTTCATTGGTTTCAGAGACTCGCAGAAGCCCATCCCTGGATGCCAGGTTGAAGGACCCCCTACTTACGAGGCAGCACCAGAGAGCCAACAAACGGGGGTGTAGCTGAATGCAAGATGATTCTGGTGAGTAAAATCAGCAATGCCACCCCCACCTCTCACCCCGACTAGCTTTAGCATCTGTCTCAGAAAAGGAAAGCTAAAAAGAGTCTCCCCCACTCCAGTAACCATCGCTCCTTAGCCTGCAAGATAAGCCATTTCTAAAAATTCCGGCTCCATTTGACCCATGTGTGCAAGCAGGCATTTTTCAAAAAAGGCAGCAAAAACCAGAGCTTTTTCAAAAGGGGTTCAGTAAACTTTTTCTTTCTCCCAACGCAAGAAGAGCCCAGACTGGTCATTTATCCAACAGAAGAAGGGCACTTTTAAAATAAACCGTTCCTTCAGGACTTGGAAATGAAGTCATGACAAGGGGGAGGGCAAGCTGCTTTCTTTAGGGAGATCCTGAACACCTGATGCAAAATTAAGTCGGTGTGAAGGCTGAGCTAGAAATAGCTTCATTAACATTTTGAACCGGTGGCAAGGTAGGAGTAGGTGGTGCTGATTTTGGTTGGAAACTTCTGGAAAGCACATGGGGAGGGGAGAGGATAAGCCATTTTCATGTTACCCAGCGCTGTGTTCCCTAGAGTGGAGTATCACCATTTTATATAAATTGTAAGCACAGGTAAGGCAGGTGGTCACTACAAGAAAAAATATCTTGTAAACGCTATGGGAGCACAACCTAATGTTAAGAACAAAATTCCTAGGCCTTTAAGAGAAATCTAAAGTAGGAAAAAAAATAAATAAATGTCTACGCTCCAGCAACAGACTGTTTCAGGAACCTTATCTGAGCACAGCGAGCTGGGACAGCGAACGGATTTGGTGGTCAAAGTAAAAGAGAAAGTTCTAGCTCATGCTGTGGAACCACACAGACAAAGATTAAGAAAATCATTTGTTTTAATGTTTGGTCCTCAATCACCTCAACACAGCTCTTCTCAAAAGAGAAGCACTACGTCCACCTCATGATTGCATGACAAAGTCTGTGTGTGGGGCGGGGAGGTGGCAGGGGAGGAGCAGTGGCCCAGGCACACTACAAGTCTAGCGGTGACACCCAGGTGTTCTTGCTTTCTGGATAAAGTACTTGAACAGAGCTGCTGGGCCTGCCTTGCAGGGGGCTGTAGAGGAGAGCTTGAGGAAGCAACGTCACTGCCTGCGGGCCTTAGCTCACCCGAAGGACCCCAAGTTGAAGAACATCAAAGGTGACCCAGCCAAGAACAGACCAGTAACTGCTGCAGAGTGGTTTCCTCTGCAATCCTACAACAAACACAGGAGCAGCTGGGCAACCCTGAGTATCTGTGGAGTGGACACTGACTCAATCTGGAACATTCTCCAGGGTGCCGTGGCAGCCTTTTCTCCCTTCTCTTTGCTCGCCACTTTGCTTTGATGAGGGCTGTGGGGAGCCTGGGTCTGGGGTAGGCATCACCGATCCATCTCACTGTCGATACCCTGCAAAGAACAAAAAGTTTATCGTTAATCGATACGCTTATGGATAAATGCATACCTGCCCCGCGCTGCCCACGGGCAAGCCAGGAGCCTTTCTTGAGGACTGTGACAGCCCTTGGGAACTGTGCGAACTCTAGTTAGTCCTCGCACACTGATCTCAAAGCACGGTCCCCAACCCCTCTTCCTATGCAAGGCGAATTTTAGTATGTGGACATAAATTTTGTCATCATATCCATTATAAACAACCTGAGATGTCACTAATTAAAATGAGGCTAGATTTTAGAGTGAGTCTATCGGAAGAAAAGTATGAAGTAAATACCAGTCTAGATGGTACAGGAATGGAGATGACGAGAGTGGCACGTGACCGCCTGGGCTGATGACACACCTAAATAGCGCCAACCTTTGTACTAGGGCCTCCCTCAGGCGGGCCCGGCACACAGGCTTCTCACCTCTGACACAAGAGCAGATGGGGTAAGGTGCTTCCCGCCTGCAGAGGTCAGCAGGTGGCCTACCTGCTCGTAATCTTCCACATATTTGTATTTCTTCTCCCGATAGTAGAATCTTTTCTTCATGCAGTAGAGGACTATGACGTCACATAGCACTGTGGTCTGAATGTAGCACGGCGAGAGAAACAATGAGAATATTTGAGTCCCTGTTATTCTGTGTGTGCCCCTTCCCACAAAGCCTGGACTCTCTCGAGGAAGAGAGAGAGGCTCCTCCATCTCTTGGGAAAGGCGAGGCCCTGAGGGGCACGGTCTTCGGGAAGGGAAGATGGAGGTGGCGATGGGGGTGAAGGGACACAAGCCCAGAAGGACAAGTCTAGAAACAAGTCTAGGGTCGAGGGGGAAGAGTCAGGCCGTTAGCTGAGGGGCTCACTGGCTGTGCTAAGGACTGCTGAGGAGGGTCCCAGCCCCAGGGGTGAACAGAGGGGTCTAAGTCACTCACCACCCCCAAGAGCGCCAAGCCGGATCCGATGTTGATCATGGTTGGGATGATGTCAAATTTCCCAGCCTGTATGTGATGGGAGAAAATTAAAAGAGTTGCGATCGGGGCGGGCGAGAGCCGGTGAAGAGTGGGGAGGGGGCCCCTGGCCCCTGGCCAGCCGAGAAGGGGGCTGGCAGGGGCCGAACGAGGGCAGTCGGTGGCCGGCTACCTTCCCGAACACGATGATGTCGAAGCGGATGCCGTAGGCCTTGATGAGTGTGCGGTGCTCGGTGCCAGCTGGGTCGTTGTAGTACTTGGCGAACCTGGGGAAAGGACAGGTTACAGGGACAGGCACAGGCCAGCGTGACACAGCGGCTGGACCTACCCTCTGGGTCCTGGAGGGGGCGAGGGATGTCACAATGGAACTCCCTGAGGCCTCGCAGAGTTGGCACTGGCCAAAGAGTCACTCTGCTCTGCCTGCTGAGCAGATGACGCTTGAGCACCTTGGGGCCTCTCCCAGCTCAGGAAGCAGGAGGGCTGGCCTGTTGACAAAGAGGGCGCCAGGGCCCAGGGATGTGGGAAGAGCTCCCTGCTCCGTGGTCGCTGTCACCTCCTATGGTGTAAGCCAGAACCTCTTGTTCTAAATGTCCTTCCTTCCTGGCAGCCGAGCCACCTGCCTCTCTCAAGGAAACCCTGGCCACTTCCAGGGAGAGTGTGGCCAGCCAGCAGCAGTGTCCAAGACAGTGGGTGGGGGTACCCAACCATTCACGAAACTCATAGCATCGGCATTGGGGTTTTTTAAAAAAAAGAATCATTGATCCATCGGTGGATGAATGGATAAATAAAATGTGGTACATCTACACAATGGAATATTATTTGGAAAAGAATCATCCATCGGTGGATGAATGGATAAATGTGGTACATCTACACAATGGAATATTATTTGGCCATAAAAAGGGATGAAGTACTGATAGACTACGAGGATGAACCTTGAACCTTGAACGAAACATGATGCAAAGTGAAGCGAGAGTCGGAGGAGGCCCCACGTTGTCTGATTCCACTTGTATCGAGGACCAGAATAGGCAAATCCATAGACACAGAAGGTAGATTAGTGGAAGCAGATTGCTGGTTGCCAGGGGCTGCGGTAGGTGGGGGACGGAGAGGGGGTGATGGCTAAGGGGTACGGGTGATGGAGATGTGTCAAGGCGATGAGAATGTTCTGAAATTGACTGAATATGCTAAACATGGTTGAGTCTACACTTTAAATGGGTGAGCCGTATGATATGTGAACCTCGCATCGATAAAGCCATAAAGGAAAAGACACGAGGGGAAATGGGGGGGGACAGCCAGTGAGACGCGGTACCGTTTGCTGCCGTTTTATGCAGGGGATCCACTGGGAGCCTAAACTCTTGGCCCACGATCTGTCTGGCCCACAACTTCCCTGTCGTGGTCCGGGCCTGGGGAATCTCAGGAGGGGCCTGATGCTGGCGGAGGTCAGGAGGGTGGGTGTCCTCAAGAGGGTCCCATCAACTTCTCTCTGTTCTGGGGTTCCAGCCCAAGCTTGAGGTTTTCCACAGTTCTGGTTTCTACAAGAACTGTGTGACAGCACAGACAGAGCAACACAAATCTAACTCCCTTACTGAAAAAAAAATTTAAGTATCTACTCTTCTCTCAGTGAGCCAGATGGTTCAAAAGTACAGCCGATCCTACCTGCACTTGATTCCATGCGTCGCCACTAGAGGGAGACAGGGGCAACACAAAAGCATCACTGACCTACTCAGGTGGCCCCTCGGGAGGCCTATTTTTAAGACTGGCCGTGTGTGTAAAAGACACGACAGAAGGCACGTGAAAATGTACGTGGCTTCAGATTGTACTGCCTCAAGGAAGTGGCAAACATGACCCTGGGCCCTGACCCCCTCATCAGATTACCAGCTGTACTGGGTTCAATATCGTCCCCCAGAATTCACGTCTACCTGAAACCCGAGACTGTGACCTTCCTTGGAAACGGGGTCGCTGCAGATGTAATTAGTTAAGACGAGGTCACACTGAATCAGGGTGGGCCCTGAATCCAATATGACTGGTTTCCTAATGAGAAGAGGGAAGGACCCAGAGACACACGAGGGAAGAGGCCACGTGATGACGGAGGTTTGGAGTGATGGGTCTACCAGCCAAGGGCCAAATGACTGGTTTCCTAATGAGAAGAAGGAAGGACACAGACACACAGGGGAAGAGGCCACGTGATGACAGAGGTTTGGAGTGATGGGTCTACCAGCCAAGGGCCACCGAGGAGTGTCAGGAACCACCGGAAGGTGGAGGAGGCAAGGAAGGAGCCTGGCCCTACTCACACCTGGATTTCAGGCCTCCAGCCTCCGGAACTGTGAGAGAACGAAGTCCTGTCATTTCCAGCCCCCGAGTTTGTTGTTGCCTTTTACGGCAAACCTCAGGAAACTAATACCCAGCACTTTCAGCAGAGAAAGACCAGCGAAGGCCTTTCCCGAGGCTAAAACCTGTCTCTCCTGCACGTTGGCGATTCCGGGGGCAGGCCCGGTCTTGGAGAAGCCCATTTCCAGTTCGGGCCCCAGAGGCCTCTTGACTGGAGGATCAGATCGCAAGCTCATCCACTCTGCAATCTGAGCGGAGGTCCTGGCTGAGGCTGGCTCAAGAAAGCTGAAGCAGCCCACCTCTCTTGACCGCTCTGCAAATTGTCTCAATGTATTTCTTGAGGCAAGAAAGGGCATGAAGGGCCCTCTGGGGCCAGGATGGCACAGGCGCAGGGCCCCTCTCTGGCACCTGGCCTCCCCACCTGCTCGTGGGGGCTGCCTGAGAGCTGGTCTTCGGTGGGCGTGGGTTCCCCCACTGGGGAGTGAGCCATCCACCATCACCCCCCACGCACGGGAAACAGGGCCTGAGCTCACATGCACCTGAAATTGTAGCCGGGAGACACATTGTGGTCCGTGTCCCGGGTGTCCAGGCGGCGGAAGGAGTACTTGGGCAAGCAGAGGGAGGCAGCTCTGTCCAGGTTGCAGTCCCACCTGATCTGGATGCCTATGATGCCTCCCTGTGGGTTGCAAGCAGAGACAGAGCAAGCTTTCCTCCGGGCCCGTTCCGGAACGAGGCGTGTCGAAGACCGGAAGAAAAGCCAGGGCCTGCGCCTACCTCGATGGCCATGTCTTGGAAGCTGTGTCCTGCATTCTCCACTATTTTGCCGAGGCGGAAGATGGGGCAGAAAGGATCTGTTAGAGCATCATAAATGCACGATTTGAGGTAGGTCGTGGTGATGTTTGGAAGAATATTCCTCCTAAAGTTGGGAGGAAGCAGAAAACAGGTGCGAGGAAAATCTCAACAAAGAGCCGGAACTGTGTCCAAGACATCGGTGAACTTGCACAGCTGGCCTCGACTTACTTGCTGAAATTAAATTTGGGATACCAGATGTTGTTCTTGACCAAAAGGGTGAAGTTTTCTGCAGCCTTTAAATAAGCAGGTCTGAAAAAAAAATTATAACGTATTGATTATAACATTGTTATTGTTACTGTAAGTACAAATATAAGTACGCTCACATACCTATGTAATATTTTTCAAAAATATATACACGTATGTCTTAAAATGTCATTTTGTCAAAAAAAAAAAAAAAGTCTAGTATTTTCTACTCCTCTGAATAAATACTGGGTCAAGAGAGGAGACCATAGGCCAAGGCTTCTGGTTCCTTCTGCTCATGGCCTCCTGCCCAAGGCCATGGGGACCGAAGAGCCTGAGGGAGAGCTGAGGAGAGGCGGTGCCCAGTGGCCCCGCTGGAAACCACCCAGCTGTGGGGTTTCAGGGTTTGCTGCCTGCAGTTTCTCTCAGGGGAGTGCTCAGTAGATCTGGTTTTACCAAAGTCAAAGCAAAGGTACATTCACCTATAAGCTGGATCCTGACCTCTCAAAATTACACAGAAAGTGGTGTCTGCTGGCCCATGGCTTCTTCTCAGAAGGGCCACGTCAGCTCCTGGCTGACGATATGAGTAGACCTGCCCCCAAGGGGACCCCACTTCTTTGCTGGATTTCTACAAGAGAATCTAGCGCTGTAAGCTGACCCCTCCGTGGGCAAGGCCTCCCCTGAATCAGTTGGAATCTTTGAAATTATAAACCATAGTCTTCCCAACCCTGAGACAGGCGCAAGGCCAGTGACAAAGGCACCCAATGAGGAGAGCTGAGCTTGTCACCACTGCTGACAACTGAAGGCCTTGACCAACACACAGCTCTTGGGGCTTCAAATTCCCTCCTCCCTGTACCAGGGATGGCTCGTGTCAGGGTTTTTCAAACTTCTGCCATTCTCTATGCCATAACTTTTCCCCCACATCTGTGCATCTCATGTGTTCAGTGGCATCTGGCACACTGTTGTGCAATCCTCACCTCTACCTAGTTCTAGAACATGTTCAGCACCCCAAAAGCAAACGGCGTACTCATTAAGCGGTTACTATCTGTTCACTTCCCCCTTCAGCCCCGGGGAGCTGCCAATGCACTTCCTGTCTCTCCGGCTCTGTCTGTTCTGGATATTTCGTATGTGATCTTTCGTGTCTGGCTTTCACTCCGCATCACGTTTCCGAGGTTTCGTCCATGTCGAAGCGTGTGTCGGAACGCCATTCCTTCGTAGGGCTGAATAATATTCCACTGTGGGGATGGACCACAGTGTTCCATCTGAATTTACCTCTTCATCTGCTGGTGAACATTTGGGTGGTTTTCACCTTTAGGATCAACTCACTTGTTTATAGACATTCATTTTGAAATGAAACTTTCTATCATGGCCATAACAACAAAAAACACATCATTTGCCACACGTCAGAGGTCTTTGTTCAAGTAAATAAAGTCAAAACAACGTTACTATAAGCTGTCGTTAGAACTGTCTGCCCATGGTGCCGATGGGGTCTTGTTGCTCATGAGACGTGGATTTAAGTCACTCTAGGCTCTGCGGACTGCTTCCCTCAGTTACTTGCAGCTGATGGCCCCAACACAGAAATAAGCCATCTGCTCTCTTCTCATGACAAACACTGGGACCCGCCTCGCCACTGATGGTCGCTGCCTGTGAGAACCACCACCCCGGGGAAGCCTGGCTCCACGGGGACGCCAAGGGCACGAGGCCACGACACGCGGGCTTCGCTCGCTCCCCTGCCGCCTTCCCTGAGGCCCTAGAGTTTCGGGCACTTCTTTCCCTCGGTCAAGACTCACTTTGGCACATGTGTGTCATTCTCTACCGGGCACCAGCCTGCCACCTCGCACGTCTTCACAGTTGCGTTGAACGGCACACACTTTCCTGTTTCAACTCCTGCAGGGGTGAGGAGGGCCGAGGTCCACAGAGGGTCTCCTCGTCTCTACTTGTGTGAGGCGGAGGGCGGAAGCCTCGCCACAGCAGCCTGTGCAATCAACCTTGAGCTATTCCAAGTCTGGGATTTAGACAGGGTCCAAAAAATTGGAATCGGAGGAAAATGGGTGCCTGAGTCTCTTGTTCTGCCAATTGCGGGGTTGGGGTGAAGCCAAGTCACAGCATAGGGCAAGATCTGGGACGGCTTCTGGGATGCGGACAACAGGTGACTGTCGAGGGGGGTCCTGGGACCTCAATCTGGACACGGGTCACGTGAAGATTTGGGGGGCTGTGGGAGACCTGTTTACCCTGAGATTATCGGAGGAGCCGCACGGGGCGGCAACCTGCCGCCACGTGTTCGTACCGTTGCTGTGGGTTCCCGTGGAGCCAGCAACACAGTTGGCATCTGACTCACACACATTGGTCTCCTCTGGAGTCTGGAAAAAGAAAGGACGAGAGAAAACAAGTTCCACGCGGCCCAGCCCCACGGGCAGTGGGTCAGGCCGGAGCTCTTCCCGAGAAACTGCCTACCTCGGGACAGTGGCCTTGGGTCTGGTTCGTGGTGACGATCATGTTGGTCATGATGAAGAGGGAGTTTTCCTCCTGCAGAGTGGGCAGAGGAGAGAGAGCACTGCCATGTCACCCTCGGTGGAGCCGAGCAGGGTCGCGAAGGAAGCCAGACGCTCACTGAACGGGACAGTGCCTCTCACTTCTCCCACGTGCCATGCAGAGCACCATTTAAGAAACCGATCTTGTGGTCCCCCATTCTCTCTCATGAGGGTTTATAACCTCACTGAAAACAGGGACTCAAACAAATACTTCGAGTACGTGCGTTCACAGCATTATTCACAACAGCCCCAAGGGAAAAACAACCCCAGTGTCTATCGACAGATGAACGGATACACAAATTGTGGTCTACGCCTGTAACGGGATACGACTCAGCCCTAAAAAGGAGTGAAGCACTGACACCTGCTACCACGTGGACAAACCTCAAAAACACA
>NW_006434829.1:5383691-5386895 GCF_000325575.1 Pteropus alecto
TGTGATTCCAGTGAAGTGAAATATCTAGAATAGACAAATCCATAGAGACAAAAAGTAGATTAGTGGTTGCAGGGGGGTGACTGTTTAATGAGTATGGGCCTTCCTTTGAGGGAGATGAGAACATTCTGGAACTAGATTGAAATGATAGTTGCACACTGTGAATGTGCTACATGCCACTGAATTTTTCTTTTTGACATGATTACTATTATGATATATGAATCTCACCTCAATTTAAAAAGAGTCTGTAACCTAAAACGGGTCCTTCACAAAGCCTGAGGGAAAAGAGCCAACAAGCGCTGAAAACAATCTCTGCCAAACGGATTACCTCCAAGGTACAAAAACATGAGGCCTTAAAGGTCTCAAATTTGGCTGGTTTTCTTTCCTAACTGGAATTAAAATAAATAAAATGTTCTAGCATCGACTCCATCAAGGTCAGCAACTGACACTTCTCTCTTTGAGAAGGTTCTGTTTTCTCATAAGTATGAAGGTGCCAAATGGTTAATTATTAGAGTTGTTAATAAATTCTAGAGCAATTTGCTTGGGAGGAGACTGAAGAATTGCTAATAATGGCCTCCCAGTGTAAGGAGGACGAGGCAAGGACCTCCCCCGCACCACAAGGATTGTAGCTGAACCTCCCCCTCGCTCAGCGCTGCCATTCTGAAATGAAATGCCAGAAGCTTTCTCTCAGCATTTCATCCTCCTGGGAAGGGCGGAGTCAGAGCTGGGAGCCACCTGGGGGACTAGAGTAACTCGAGTACTAAGGGGTCTCTAGGGATCTTCACCCTCAAGGCTGATAAGGTGGCAGAAGCTCTGAGAGTAGCTGGCATTTTCCAAAGAAAAACCTAGAACAAACAATGCTGGGAGACGAGGAAATGACCATAAGAGGAGGCACGAGGGTGTGGCAGGAGGCCCAAGTCTCTCTCCTGGCACCTGTCAGGTTCCCAGGTGTTCCATGTGTAAGCTCACTGTTTACCTGATGCATACAGAAGGCTGCACCTACGCCGCTCCTGAGTTAGACGTGAACAACTCAGTACGGTTAACTCTCTGGTTCCTAGTTCTTATGTATTTTATAGGGCAATTTCAGTCTGGAAGTGAGTCAGGTCGATGTGATGCAAACAGATGTTTGTGTTCTATCTTGGGAGAAGCTGAAGGGCATTGTGAACGCTCACAGAGAGAGAGCCCTGTGGAACTCACACAGCCCCCAGCCCGGATCCAAGATGGAATGCAGTTGCCGCGTGTTCCTTTCTACTGAGCGGCAGAAGCAGGGGGCCAGTGACCTTCCTCGGTTCTAGAAAACAGACCCAGGGCTTGGTAGGTCGAGGCCATGCCTTTGTAGGAAGCAGAGGTCTCTGTTGAGACAGGTGTGTGCCAACAGGGCCAGCTACCTCCAGCCAACTACCATTTGACCTCTATGGCTCAATAACCCTGTCTCCCCTCTGAGCACCCCACAAGACCCTTCTCTTAAGAAGGCAGGGGGACAATGAACACACCTGAAGGAAGTTTTCTGAAGTCCTTGATTTCCACTGCATAGCTCTGAGCCAAGAGTTGACAGCTTATCTGCGTGTAGCCACCTCAGTTACCCTAGCATG
Source organism: Pteropus alecto (assembly GCF_000325575.1). NCBI lineage: Eukaryota > Metazoa > Chordata > Mammalia > Chiroptera > Pteropodidae > Pteropus > Pteropus alecto. The sequence continues at coordinate 5,385,281 of NW_006434829.1, forward strand.
TAAGCCATCTGGAGGGATAAGTCGGGGTTTGACCGCGTGGAGCACAGCCATTACCAAAGAGAGAGAGAGTCAATATTTGACTTAGAGCTTTGTGGATAAACGAAGCCAGAGCCTAGGATGCTGCATCAAACACCTTCTTATCTTTGTTTCCTGATGGAATCCTATGTAGGTATGTCTGTTTCCTTCTTGTTCAGCTTTTGGTCTCTAGTTGCTGTTAAAGTTTTTAATGTTGTCTGAAAAGGTTTTTGTGAGTTTACAACCATAAAGCAAATATATACCATAGAAAGATGATATTTCCACCTGAATTTTCCCCAGGATTTAAGACATTTGTCTTTTCACCCGTCAGGCCTTGAGACAGATCGAGGTGTCCACATGGAAAGTTTTCTATGTTTAGGCCAGCCATGTTTTAGAGCCAAAGAAAAATAACCGATTGACTATTAGATCGTAATAGCCAAAAGGAGAGCTGTCTGCACCGCTTCCTTAGACGAACACCGTTAGCCTGAGCATCGGCGATGCTAGAACGCTGGGCACGCCAACCATGAGTCAAGTGTGCAAAGTCAGCAGACAGAGAGGAACTACCTAGAGGCTTTCGCGTCCCGTCACAGTGGGCAGCCTACCTGGGCAGGAATCACGTAATCAGCCACATCCCAGATCCGGAATCCCAGTTTCGAAGTGTTGGTCACAGTCACGCCCTTGGCTTTGGTAGTAACTGAGCTGACCACAGAGTCCATTTCCTGGTAGCCCTTCTCCCACACCAACACCCACCTACAAAACAAAACAGGCCTCTTGAGTTGTAATTAGGATCTGGTGAATTTAAATGGATGTTAGGGAGCCTCTGAAGGCCAGTGGCTGAAAAAATCATGTTCGCTAATTACGTGGCTTTGCAAAAGCTGCTTAACTTTGTGGGGGGTGGGGGGGCTCCATTTTCACTTCTGTAAAACAGGCACAAAGGCACCTAAACCACAGGGTGGTTTGTGGGAAATGAATGAGTTTCGAGTAAAGCACTTTGCACAGTGATCAGCACAGAGAAAATGCTCAATGAACGATGTCTTCATTATTATGTATTTGCATTGCATCACCAAAAGATAATAAAAATTATGATAATTACCATTTAAGTGTTTTTAGGTGCTGGGCACTGATCTAAGCTAATCCTGACCACTTTGTAAGGCAGGTATCATTATTACCATCTCCATTTTACAGACAGGAAAACTGAGGCACAGAGAGGTTAAGTCACTTGCCCAAACTCACACAGCTAGTGGGTCGCATAGCCCGGGATATGACCTTAAGCCTCCTGCCTCTGAAGCCTATTCCCTTGCCCTCTAGGCTACACTCCCTCTAGAAAAGAGACTCACTCCTTTCAAATAGCTTTTTATAGCAGTTTTTATTTTTTTCTCTCCAAGAATTCAAGTCACATTATGCTTCTTTCCTCTGAAGTGGGGACATTACTGTAAGCCTGAATAATTAAAATTCTAAAGGCGTCAGGACACCTGAGAACAGACCGAAGCCAGCCGATCTCTGGTTCATGTGTCAACTCCACCATTCGCTGCTAGGCAGAACTTTGGCCAAGCTGCTTAACTGTGCTGTGCCTCATTTCTCCCATCTTTAATATGAGAAT
>NW_006434829.1:5388701-5390231 GCF_000325575.1 Pteropus alecto
TCCCCACGAGAACCCCAGGCCAAAGGGACAAAGCGTGATAAGAACTCCTGATGCCAGATGTTTCAGGCCAAACCCGGCAATGAAAGTTTAGATAACCGGCGAGAATTGGGTCGGACAATTTAGGGGGGCATCACAATCACCAGGGTGGGGTGCGGAGCTCATGATGGGACTTAATGAGACTCGGGTCCAAACCTGGGGGTGGGCTAGGTTGTTCTGATGTACAGGCCATACCTGCAAAGCCATTTTATTGAATAATGTCAGAACCTACTGCTGCTGGGCTGATAGATGTTAGAGGCCAAACCTGCCTGATTCTGTGAATTCCCTTGGGCGGTGTTAACAGATTCCCAGCGCCACCCAGTTTACTTATAAACAATCCCTCAGGTGAGTCTTTCATGATCAGGTAGATTTGCGAAACACTAGGACACTGGTTCCCAAACTTTGCTGTGCTTCAGAATCACCTGGGTCATTGGTCATACTCGATAGCAATGAAATCAGAAGGTCTGGGGATGGCAGCCAGCAATCAATGATTTTTAAAAGATTCCCAAATGGCTCTATGTGTAGTTTGGGGACCACTGATTAGGCCTTTTAACAAAAGTAACGAGGGAGCAGATAACATCTGTCAGCTCAGCAGCTGTAGACACCATAATACCCCGGGTGACCTTGAAAACAAGCCCAGTTGGCAAGTTAATTTCCACCTCCTCTCCTGAGTTTCATCCAATTGTAAGGGGTGCATTCAGTCAAACGATTGGTGAGGGATGATGGTGGCAGGACATAGCTAAGCAAAGAAGGCAGCATAGAGAGCGAAGAGGCAAAGGCAGGGACTTATGCCAACGAGGCCACAAAAACGAAGGAAAAGAACTTTGAATGCTTTCTGGAAGTGTGACCTCTCTACTATCTTGGGTCACCACGGTGCTGAAAGGGCATGACGGGAAGCCACAGACTCAAAAGGAACCAAGCGGAGATTCCGAACTTCGGTTTCTGCCAAGCAGAGCATCAGAATGGGAAGCGAATAACAAAGATTGAGACATTTAGGGCAAAGCGCTGTCGTTCCCCTCAAGCCAAAGAACATCATGGAGCAAGTCAGAATGACAAGAAGCAGAAAGCGAGCATGACGGTCTTAGCCAGGCTTTGCCCTTAAAATATAGCATCAAGCAGTGTCCTGTCCCGGAGCCTGGCACCAAGCCAGTTCCCCGTGGACTTGCCCGTGGCTTAGGGTCCGGGAAGGGATCTGTCACCCGGCTCGGGGCGCGACGCCCTGGACTCCACCTGGAGGGCGCCGGCGGGGCTCGCCCCATGAGCATCGGCAGGTGCACGGCCGGGACTCGCAGGCGGCAGTGCCCCGGCCGTCGGGTCGCGTCCCCCCAGTCTCGGACCCCCAGGGGTCGCCGCGCACGGCCGCGCTCACCCGATGACGTAGGCCAGGATGAGCAGCTGCACGGCCCGGTTCATCAGCCCCACTTTACGGCTGCGGATGAGCACGATGCGCGGCGTGTCGTACTCGAACAGGAAGGCCGCCAGCACGGAGCAGCA
>NW_006434829.1:5390594-5403486 GCF_000325575.1 Pteropus alecto
GGTGCGGGCCCGCGGAAGGCGTGACCGTCCCCTCGGGTACGAGCGACGCCCCCAGACGGCGGGGAGACGGGGCGCCCGGGGGGGACCTCTCAGCGGGATGGGGCCCGTGGGGGAGGGGCAACCTTCCCCTTGGGGACAAATGACCCCTCCTCAGGAGTCGGGCGAGGGAGTAATGACCCCCTCGAGACGGCGGGTGAGAACAAGCGAACCCGGTAGTGGGGGGCGGGCTCTACCAGGAAGGAGTGACCAGGGAGGACGAGTGACCCGCCCCCCCTCAGAGGGGCCGGGCCGGGGCGGAGGGTCGGGGGTGGGGGGAGAGAGTACGAGGGACCCCCTCGGGGTGGCTGGGGAGAATGAATAACCCTCTCTGAGGAGGTGGAGCCCTTGAAGAGAGAGTGACTTCGCCCTGGGGAATAAGTTTCTCCCTTAAGGGCCTAAGTCGAGTCCTCGGGAGGGTTGCTCCTTCCCCAGGACTCAAGAATTTAGGAATGACCTGGGGAGAGCGACGCGAGGGCATTTTAGGAGAAAGAGCGATCCCTTTGGACGTCCACGTTTCAGGCTCTCAGACTGGGAAGCAGGAGACAGCCATGGGGGACAGCACTGCTCTCTCAGCCTCTAGGGGAGAAGCCTCCACCCCAGGTGCCCCAGGAGCCCCTGGCTGGAGCCCGCACACCCTATAAAACCCTATAAAACGTACCTCTTGGAGTTGAAGCGAGGCCACGTTCTACTGCAGTTCAGATGCTTCCTTAGTTGCAGGGCGGGGGACGGAGCAGCCAGAGGCAAGTGAGGGGTCTCCGTGGCCATCCCTTCAACTGAGAGAGTTTTATCCAACTTTAGGGAAAATTGGCAACTAGAGGGGGAATGGAGGAAACAACCCCACTGCCACTCCTTGAACATACTTTTTCCCACCGTTTGTTCATTCCCTTCAGGTATGTTTCCATAGGTATGTTTTATATTTAGTTTCATTCATTCATTCAGCATTTATTAATAATCAACTTCCACATGCCAGGCACTGTCCAGTAATCAGAACAAGTCAAAACATCTTACCCTTGTGGAATATAAATTCAAGCAGGTAATTAATCGTGTATAAAATTTTAGTTTGTAATCATAGTGATGGTGCTTTTTCATTTCCTGATTCACGCTACTTGTTCTGCATGTTACTGCAGACTCATAATTATTTTAAATCCGTGGAATGTCTTTCCCAGAGGGTATGCTATGATCTCCTTAACCACTTTCATCTGATTGCTTTTAGTTTGTGGATCCTACGCATAATATTTGACACAATATTTTAATTCATTTCTTGGATCCTAGATTCCTAAGTCACACTACCCTGTTTTTCCAAATATAAAAGTTAAATAATAAGAAATTTGCAGAAAACACACAGCATCTGACTCTAGAGATGGAATAATGTTGAATTAGAGGGAGGAACAGAGCTGCCACCTGCCTCAGTCCAAAATGGTCCGAGGAAAAGATGGTGCCAGGTTAAGCGGGATTTTATTCACTTATTCGCCTGTTTTGTGCTTGGCTGTATTCTTGTTAGGGATAGGAGGGTGAACAGACAGATGAAGTCTCTGCTAAAATGGAGCTTCATGTAGTTGCTTACATTTTATGTAGAAAAGGAAAACTCAGTCTCTAACTTCTCACTGGAAGGGGATTTAAAAATGCTTTTCCTTAAGAGTCAAAACACATTTCCAGCTCTCGTTCTTATTCCATAGTGATGAGTTGGTCCCGTCCTCACAAATATTGAATTTAAATGGTTTGCTTGTGTTTTGAAACAAAGTCGGTTCAGAGGAATGTAAAAAGACAAGTTTTCCTAAATTACTAGTCAGTGATATATCCTCAAGCCCAGCCAGAGAAGCTGATCCCGAAAATTGATTAGGAAAAGAAGCTATTGCATTTACTCTCTTGCCCTTAGGTTATCTCTTTTGAAAAACAGATTTCTTGAGGTATAATTGACATAATAAACTGCATATATTTAAAGTGTACAGTTTCATAACTTTGACATATATACGCACCCATGAAACCATATCACCATAGTGAAGATAGTGAATATATCCAATGTACTGACCAGAATAATTTGTTTATGTAAAGTGAAAATAACTGATGATTACAGTTGGGGCTATAAGATTTAGTTTAAAAAATAAATTACCGTACCAAGACAATTTAAGGAAAGAATAGTCTTTTCAACAACTGATGCTGGAGCAACTGACTGTCCACATTATAAAGAGATGAAGTTGGACCCCCTACCTCACACCATATATAAAAATTAACTCAAAGTAAATCAAAGACCTAAATGTAAGAGCTAAAACTATAAGACTCAGGTGAAAACGTAGGTATAAATCTTTGTCACCTTGGATTAGGCAGTGGTTTTTTAGATTTGACACCTAAAGCACAGGCGACAAAAGAAAAAATAGATAAATTTGACTTCATCAAAATTTAAAACTTTTGCAGTTCAAAGGACACCATCAAGGAAGCAAAAAGACAATCCACGGAATGGGAAAAATATTCGTAACTCGCATATCTCATAAAGGTTTGGTATCTTAAATATCTAAACTCTTATGACTCATCGATAAAATGACAACTCAATTAAAAATGGGCAAAAGATTTGGATAGACATTTCTACAAAGAAGTTATACAAATGGTTAATTAGGACATGAAAACATGTTCAGTATCATTCGTCACTAGGGAAATGCAAATCAAAATCACAATGAGACGCTTCATCCCACTATCATGGCTATAATCCAGATGGACAATCAAAAAGATGGCAAGGCTGTGGAGAAAATGGAAGCCTCACACACTGCTGGTGGGAAAGTCGAATGGTGCAGCCACTTTGGAAAACGGTTTGGCAATTCTTCAAAGTGTTAAACAGAATTACCATGTGACCTAGCAATTCCACTCCCAGGTATGTACCCAAGAGAATGCAAAAGATATGTTCATGCAAAAACTTGTACATGAATATTCATAGCAGCATTATTCCTAATAGCTAAAAAGTGGAAATAACCTAAATATCCGCCAACTGGTGAATGGATAAATCAAATATGGTATATGCATGTGATAGTATATTATTTACCCATAAAAAAGGGATGAAACGTTGATAAATGCTACAATGCGAATGAATCTTGAAAACATGCTGAGTGAAAGAAACCAGACATGAAAGGTAACATGTCGTATAATTCTGTTTATAGGAAATGTCAGGAGGAGGCAAATCCATAGAAACAGAAAGCAGATTAGTGGTTTCCAGGGGCTGGAAGAGTTAAGAATGGAGAGTGATTGCTAATGAATATAAGGTGTCCGTTTGGGGTCATGGAAATGTTCTGGAAATTTAGTTGCAGAATCCTTGCAAATGTACTAACAGTCGCTGAACTGTACATTTTAAAAGGCAGATATTATAGTACGTGAATTACATATCAAAAAAAGAAATGGAATAGACAACCAAGTCCTCAGAAAAAAAACAAGGTACATATCACGAAATAATGGGGCCAAACCTCATGTTCTTTCTTCATAGGGGAAAGCCTCAGGCCCTCACACAGAGTTTATTTTTATTTTAGATAAAACTCTAACCGTCTGGCTTATCTGGTATCCTTTGTTGCAGGATAAGCCAGTTCACTGCAAAGTTCTTCCTCTGAAAATTGCCCTTCCTCACAGAGATGGCCCCAGCAGCCATTTTTATACTATGTGACCTTGACCTTATCGGTTGAACAACAGCAGGAACCTGACCCCAACAGGATCAGTCAGTCTCTCCTCTGGCACTGTTGCACTGGGAGAGAGGCAGCCCTTTGTTCTCTACAAGTGACTGGGAACCGAATCGAGTAACCTCGGGTTGTGGCAGAGTCACATTCATGGAGAAGCCAATAAATGGAATCTGCAGAAGCGAAAGAATGACTCAGATGGGCAAAGGGACGCAGAGGCGAGAGCGCCTAAGAAAATGGCCTCTCGGTTTTTTGCTGAGTTTCTGCTTCTGGATCTGCCCCTTTGGTTCACCTTCACCTATAAGATACCCCTATAACCTTATAATAAATGTTCATTTTTCCATAAGCGGATAGGCTTCTGAAACTTGGAACTGAAAATATTTTGGTTATGGGGCTAGGTTCCAAGAGATGAAAAATGTACTGTCACCGGTAACGTGGGTGGTAAAACAAATGTTTGTATGAGTGCAGCAAATTAGAGGTGGGAGGCACCTCCTGAGGCCACCAATATTAAGAGCAGCAGTAATTGCCCCCCCGCCCCCAAAAAAAGAAAGAAGGCCCTATAAAAAGCCAAGAACTCCAAAAAGCTCTTCAGTCTGGGATGACTTAATTGAGAGGCCAGCAGTAGCTAATCTTGTGTGCCACAGGGTGTCATTTGATTATAGCATGGTAACAATGATGTTTGTCACAGTGGCCTTGAGCCACAAAAGCCCAGGCAGATGAAGCGGTATCCTTTGTTCAGGATTATCTGTAATGAAAAACTGTTTAAATGCTCAGACATTTAAAGATGTAAGGTTCACTTTTCTGGTACACAGACATTGTGAAATAGGTCATTTTATATCATAGTGACAGATACCTGTGGTCCAAACGTATAATTATAGACACCTCCAGAAATAGCACATCTCTTAAATGAGGAACAAAAGTGAGGCATTTTAAATCATTTTATAATTTTGCTATTTCTTTTCCCATGGAGGTTGAAGCTTTTGTGGAACATAGGAAAAAAAAAACCTGACTCTTATCTAAGAGGCTATATGCTGATCACAGATAATCCTCTGTGCCATTTGCTAGGTCAGTGGGTCTCAAATCTATCAGCTCCAATGTCCCTCTAAAAAGCAATAGTTGCTAATATCCCATTAGTAGTCCTGAAAGAAATTAATATGGAATAGAATCTGTCTGCACTCAAATGTATATATGTTGGTTTGCATTTTCATAGCAATGTTGAGTTTTTCACATGTTTATTGGCCGTTTGTGTATCTTTGGAGAAATGTTCAGCTTCTTTGCCCATTTTTAAGGTGGGTTGTCTTCTTATTTTAAGTCGTAAGAGTTCTTTATGTAGTCTAGATAGTTTTTTGATCAGATATATGATCTGCAAATGTTTTCTTCCATTCAGTACATACTGTAAATGACAGATTATTCAAGTGGAAAAAACGGGAAGTAGGATATTCTTGCAGATGAACTGGACCTATTTTTGTAATTGTGTCTTGAAATCTCAGGATATTTGACATTTGATCTCTGAGATGTAAAAAGACCTTGAAGACCACATCCTTTGATAGGCAACAGAAACTAGAAGATGGATCGGGAAAAGAAGCCATGAATACGAGAGGTGATGGAGCAGTCGTGAGGTCGTGTGGGGACTGTGTCTGATTTTACTGAAAACAACAGTGCTGAAGAGTGAGTACTGTGTGTGCCAGGCTGTGTGTGGGTAGATGTGAGGTTATTTACTAGGTGTGCATCCTTAGGTGAGTTATTTGCTTTTCAGGAGCCTGTTTCTTTATATATAAAATGAAGATCGGTGGTGGTGTATCAAATATGACATCACCTGTACGATAATAGTAACAGGGAGACCGTGCTAAAGGCTTTATAGGCTTTATTTCATTCAATCTCACATGAACCGTGAGGGAGACACTGAGAAACAGAACTGAGACTTAGTGAAATCATTTCAGTGGTTGAGTTGGGATCTGAGTCTATGTCTGTCTGATTCCAGAATCTTTGCTCTTAAAGTCTGAAAATGCTGTGAAATCATCTGTCTATTCCAAAATGTATACTATTATGTAGGACTATTTTCCTGGTTCTGTTGCTTGGTGTGTACCAAGGTTAAAGATAACGAGGATGGTGGGGTCACCTTGAAATGGGAGAAATCTTGCTTGCGGAGATGATAGTTATTGGAACCCCCATACATTTCATCATGTTCCCTGACATTAGGGCGCAGTGCAATCAAATGTTTTTCAAATTTACTTAGAAGCTATTAGATACCTAAGTATTTGGAAGGATTACTCAACAGACTTGGGAAAATAAGACCCAAAGATAAAGTCCTGTTAGTGTCAAATCTGGTAACTTTCTAAGGCAGCGTCTTAATTACTGTGGTAGAATAATAACCACCGCCCCGCACAGGATAGCCATGTTGTAATCTCTGGACCCCGTGGACATGTCACCTTACATGGCAGACGAGCCTTTGCAAGTGTGATTAAGTTAAGGATCTTGAGATAGAGAGGTTGTCCTGGGTTATTCAGGTGGATCTATTTTAATCACAAGTGTCCTTAAGACATGGAAGGGACGGGCCGAACAATCAGTCCCTGAAGGCCGTGTGGCGACAGAAGCACAGGTCACAGAGGAGAATACTAGTGGAGGCCATGACCCAAGGAATGAGGCTGGAATGGCAAGAAATGGAGTCCCTCCCAGAGCCTGCAGAGGACTATAGCCCAGCCAACACCCCAATTTGAGCTGATAAGACCTACCGGGATGTGTGCATACCCGCCGAGCGAGAAATTCTTAGTTTCTTTGAGTGGCTCCAGAAATAACCAAGATGTGGTGACGCTGTGCCATTGGTATGATGAGATACCACAGGCCTTTACTGCAAGATTCCTTTGCAGTTGTCCTTGTACCTGGGCAAATCTGCCGAAGACAAACCAGCACATCTGCATTGGGAAGAATTTATCCAAACTCATCACGCTAGCTTATTAAGGACATTCGTTCGTGCATTCATCAAACAGTTATTTAGTCCTTGGTGTTTATCTGCCTCCAAGAGACAGACAATAGACAATAAAGATAATAAGTAGAGGCAGTCAAGGAAAACCATGGAAATTTATTAGCAAATGATTGTAATAGTCAATATTTAATAAAAAAAAAATGTCATGACCGTAGTTATATATTTTTCTGCAGTTTATTTACGTTTTTCCCTTTTTCTTAGACTCACCTCTGGCAAGACTCCTATCTTATTAATCTTTCATAGAACCACCTTTTAGTTTTGTGAGTTGTTTCAGTTGTTCTGTATTTCATTGATTTCTGCCCCAATAGTATTAATTTCCTTCGTGTTTCTTTCATTTGGTTCTATTCCTCTTTTCTAGTGTTTTGAGTTGAATGCTTAGCTCATGTCTTTTTTAACCTTTTTTAACCTTTCTCGTTTCCTGATAAATGTCTATAAAGCTATAAATTTCCCTTCCAAGTAGTGATTTCACTGTGTCCCACCAATTTTGTGGGACAAAATGTTTCAGTGTTTTCTCTCTTCAGTTCTGAATATTTCCAGGAGTCACTTAGCAATATTTTATTTGGCTTTCAAATATTTTACAATTTTATCTCTTTAAAATTAATTTCTAATTTTATTAAAATGCGGTTGGAGAACCTGGTCTGTGTCCTATTGATCACTGGGAATGTATTGCAGGAAATACCCGGTCTGGTACAAGTCTGTTTTTGGAAATGTTCCCTGTGTACCCTAAAAGAAAGAGCATACTTGCTTGGGTGTTGAATTGCCTACATATCTTTTAGCCCAGGAGAGGCCCTCTCTAAGGAAATATATTTGTGCTGAGATCTGAATGTCAGAAAGGCGCCATCTCTCTGAAAATCCAGGGGGAAAGGATCCCAAGAAATGAGAATAGCAAGTGCAAAGGCCCTGAGGTAGGAATGAGCTCGGCGTTTTCCAGGAACAGATAGGAGTCAGTATGCATGGAGCATAGTGGACAGGGAGGAGACTGAGGTCAGCTAAGGTCCTGAGAGGCAGTCGGGCCGATCGAGTAGGGCCTCAGGGACCATGGTACGGACTTTTGATTTTTAACTAACACAGTACATTCATTTCCCACTCACCAGGTGATGTGCTAAGCACTTTACATAAGCTTAATATCAAGTACAAATTGATCTTTTATACAATGGAGGGAGCATTTTGAATTTAAAAGTACCTTAGAGATTATATTTAGCCTCGTCCTCTTCCTTTGCAAATAAGGGAACTAAGATGAGGTCTAGAGAGGTCTCAGGCTCGTCAGGCGAAGCCCAGGCTCTGAACATGCCCCCATCTCTTTGACAGATAAGGACTTCATCTTTATATAGTGAAAGGAATCTTATCTTGTCATGAACCCTGTCGTAAAGCAAAAATCGCCCTCACCCATCCTATTATTTTATAAATTCGGATTTTTATAGGTTGGATTTATTTAAAGTGAGCTTCCCACAGGGATTCCTTCCTCTCCTGAAATACTCTGCTCATTCTCTTCTGACCCCTCTCTGCTTCTCGTCGACATTCGGATCTGTCTCCGTGAGACAGCAGCTTCAGCCCTCCCTACATTCTCTTGGGAGCCACCTTCATTTCCAGGACAACCCGTCCCAGCCCTTTTCGACGAGGCCTCTGTGCCACATTAAAAAAAAAAGCCTCCACCTTGCAAAGACACCCTTAATTACCCATTGGCACAGTCTGACTGCGTACGGTTTTCCCTCGTGACCTTCCTTGGATTGACAGGGGAGCAAATGTGGATGTCCCCTGAGTGAGCCAAAGCTGATTCCAGGCACCGCAGCAGGCAGACCTCACCTTGTGACTGGGCGCGGCGCTCATTCAGCGCCCACCTGTGTGACCTGTGTGACTGGCTGGACAGAGGGATCAGCAAGTGCCCTTGTGAACTTTGTCCTTTCGTGCTTTATCTGAAGTCGAAGGCAGATTTGTTCCACCATGAAAGTAGAAATTTCTTTCCTGAAGACGGATGGCAAAGTCAGTGCCTCAGGCAAGGTCAGGGCCTCAAATTCCACCCTAAGAAAGCCAAAGGTAAGATCGATATTCACCAACCACGGGCTCATTCCTCCTTCCATGCAAATCCTTGCAAATGTTCTAGCTTGCTGGCCCTGGAATGTTTTCTTACGAGAACCATTTGTACGCATCTGGAGGACATGAAGCAATGTGAATAGAGCTGACCCACGCCTCCAGCTAAGACTCAGACCAAAAGAACGTCTACATGCTACAAAAAAGTAGATGTTTTAAAATAACATTTAGAAATTTCCGCAAAATATAAAAATCCCACAGTTGCCTAAGCATTAATTTTTATTTTTCGCAATTTAAAAAATTGTGGTAAATATACGTAACAAATTTCTGATCCTAACTATTTTTAAGCGTACTGTTCAGTGGCATTAAGCATGTTCACGGGCTCGTGTCACCGTCCCCGCCATCCAGCTGCAGAACTTCTTTTACCATCCCAAAGAGAAGCTCTGCAGCCATTAAACACTAACACCTCACCCCTCGCCCTTCTCCCTCAGCCCCTGGCGACCATCGATCTGTTTATCGCTGTGGGTTTGCCCGTTCTGGACATTTCATATAAATGGAATCATACGGTATGTGGCCTTTTGTGTCTGGCTTCTTGTTTTCAAGGTTCATTCACGTTGTAGCATCTATCAGTGCTTCATGCCTTTTTATAGCCAAATTATATTCCATCGTATGACTAGACCACATTTTGTTTATCCATTTATCTGCTGACGGACACTTGGGTTATTTCCATCTTCTGGCTGTTGTCAATAATGCTGCTATGAACATTTGTGTACAGGTATCTATCTGAGTCCTTGCTTTCAGTTCTTTTGGGTATAGACCTAGCAGTGGCATAGCTGGATCATATAAAAAAATCTCTGTTTAAGAATTTGAGGAACTGTTAATCTCAAACGTTAGATCTCGTATTAAAAATATATTTGTCACAAGTAGGAGAGAGGTGGTATTTGTTTGGGCTGCCATAACAAAGCACCACAGATGGGCTGGCTTAAATAACAGAAATTCATTTTCTCCTGGTTCTGGAGGCTTCCTGTCCAACATCAAGGTGTCGGCAGGGTGGGTTTCTTCTAGGGCGTCTCTCCTTGTCTTGTAGACAGCCATCTTCTTCCTGGACTTTCTGTACCTGTGTCCTAATCTCTCCTTCTTGTAAGGATAAGAGTCGGATTGGATTAGGGCCTGCCCTGTATGGTCTCATGTTAATTACCTCATTAAAGTCTACATCTCCAAATACAGTCATATTCTGTGGTAATGGGACTTAGACTTCAACATATGCATTTGGGGGTGTGGTGGGGGGAATTCAGCCCCAAACAAGAGATATAAAGCCAGTCATTTGCCAACTCTTTAAATTGACGTACCCAAAACAAATCATGAAGAGGAAAACCCAGAAGACTGTTTTTAAGCTTGATTTCTAGATTTTAGGAAACGCCATTGACTTTTTCTGGTATTTCTGAATGATTATATTTGTCATTATCCATGACATTCCAATGAGGAATGAAGCTGTTCTTCTTTGTCTCCTTAAATTCAGGGTTAAAGGTTTTTAATAAATACTATCTTTGCAGGAAGAAAGAAAAGATCTCTAATTAAAGGCTCACATTCTCCTTAAGGAAGAAGCGTCGTGCAGATTGCGTTCTGCCTGGAACATTTTTCAGCATCGTTTGCCGTCCTTTTGGGACATTATTTTAAACAGCTGCATGTTATTCTATTACTTGAGTGTGCCACAATTTACTTACCCAGTCCTCGTTGTTGCACTTAAAGGAATTTTTTTAAATTCTCAGATTCTTCTTTTTCTTTCTATCGCCACCACCCAATCAGTAGACCAGATGCTTATTGAGTCACTCTCATGTGACCCGAGCCCACTTCCACGTAATCTCCCTTCCCAGGACGGGTTTCTTCATCTGCCCAGCATCCCGTGACTGTCTGAGGCTGTGTGTAAGCCACCGCTTTCCTCGTGTCCCCTGTCAGTCCAAGAATGGCTACCTCTCGACTTCGCAACTGGTCCAAACATTTCAGCCTTTTTTTCGGTCTCTCTTCAACCTTCATCCACCTTCTTCCCAGTCTGGGGAGGCAGCCAAGCCTATTTATAATCTCAGCACACACCATACTCATTTGTGTCAGGACCTGGCTCGTGCTACTGGTCCTGTTGGGAAGGCCTGGTCCCATGCCACTCAATGTTTGCAGTCACTGGCGAGGGCCAGCTCACAGCTCAGCTTCGTTATTCTTACCTGTGTGGATTTTGTCGTTGTTTCACTGAGATGGGACCACGCAGTCTGCGAAGCAGTAAGAAAACAAGTAAGCCTGTGTCCGTCCCAGGACGGACTTAGAAGGCGGGGCCCGCGCTGTAAATGTCCCCGTCACACCGGCCATCTGACAGTTCTTGGAACACACGCATTTCTTTCCCACTTCAGTGCTCTGCACTTGCTGTCCCTGTGTCTGGAAGGCCCTTCCTCCAACTCGTCACAGCCAGCTGCTGCTTGACATTCGGATCTAGCTTAAATGTCGCTTCCTTGGAGAGGCCATTCCTGACCCCTATCGGAAGTAAGTCCAGCGTTTCTTTCCCAGCGTGCTGCTTGTTTAGGTTACATCCTTTATCCCAAGCTCTTCTCTTCTGTTGTTGCATGCCCGTCTTTCCCACTACACCTAACGACCTGTCTTGTCCACCTGCTTATCCCTAGCAACTTCACTGTGCCAGGATGCTCAGTAAATGTTTGCTAGATGAATTAATGACATGGGATGGAATGGGGAAGGAGAAGGGAGACCGTTCCTGGAATTTCTGGCTTGAGAAACTGAGCCGATGGCAGGTGCTGCTAACTGAGCCCGGACACTCTGAAGGAACCCCTGTGAGTGGGGCGGGGGGAGCAGAGAGAGTGATTTCTCCTTTGTACCTGTTTGATTTGCCTCTAAGTTATTTAAGTAGAATATCGCGAGGCGGTTAAATATATAAGCCTTGAGCTTAGGAGGGATGCTTGGGCGCTATCCACATAACAGTAATAGCTAGCACAGTTCGACATAGGGTTAACACTTTAATAATAATAATAGTTAACATTTATTGAGTGCTTACTCTGTAACAGGCAGTGAGCTAAGTAAGTGATTTATATACATTTACACCTAGAAAATTTAAGACTCGAAACCACCCTTGGACACAGATGTCTAACTGAGGTTTCTTAGGATTGGATAAGCTGTCTGAGGCCACGCACAGCTAATTAGTGGGCTAGCCACAGTTTGAACCCAGGCGGGCAGTTTTCAGTCTCTTCCCCACTGTACCACTGTGCTGGAAAAGGCATGTAAGGGACACAAAACCAAGAAGAGCCTTTTGCCTTTGAGGAAGTTATTGTTTGCTTAGGGAAATGAAATATAACTTGTCACTCACTGTTCTCAACAGGCTTGCATAAGGCCTTTATCCAGGCGATTATTTTGTGAAAATGGCCAGTCAGCATTGGCTACTTCTTCCTCTGAGTCCTGAAGGCTCAGACTCGTGTGACCTTGATAATTCATTAAGAAGAACTAAGGATGTTTGAAATGCGAAATACACTCCATAGATCGTTTATTTTGGAAACGTGATTCGTAACCGTTCTGGAACTGGAAATATCACAGTAAAAGCGAAAGAAGGTAGTGATGTCTGGATCTGTTCAGAATTGAGCAGAGAAGTTGAGTCAGGAGACACTCAGGGATGACTGCCCAGGATTAGAATGTGGATTGAGAAATACACAAGTAGTGGAAAGTGAAACCGTACTCTGTGCACCCTGGTGGCCCATTTGAATAAACGGGGTTGGTGGTCTCAGTTCCTTGTGGGCTCTAAGAGGCAGGGCTTTGGACGGTGACTGTGCAGAAGCCAAGCCACGCCTCTGATTTTTGGAGGCAGCTGGTCAGCCTGGACTTAGGGGTGCTTTAATCACCTCCTCTTTACCCCATTGGTGAGGGAGAGATTCCCAACCTGGGGTTATGGAGATGGCCAGACACATGACACACGACACTGGACGGGTGAAACTGGCCCCAGTTTGTTAGTCACATATACTCACGGCTCGGGGGAGGAGGACACCACACGGAGGTTGCACGTGGGAACAGAGTGAACGGCCAGCGGCATTGGGAGGCAAGTTTGCTTTGTGGTACCAAGAAGGTGAGGTGCCCTGTTGTTCCCACAGGAGAACATGGTTGGCTTTTTTGGGTAATGTTCATGGGCTGCTGGGGAGCTTGAACCCAC
>NW_006434829.1:5403500-5409604 GCF_000325575.1 Pteropus alecto
GCAGGAATTTTCTGGTCCATTTGATAAGGAAGGCGACCTTTCCCACAGCAGCAGACTGGGGAGCCATTCTTGGTCCTCCTGATATCACCGGAAGCCAAGGCAGCATGTGATATTAGACCTCAGTTATAGGCCTTACTCCACAGGGCAAAGCACACCTGCAGGCTCTGTCGCCTGCCCGCCATCTACATCTGGTGCCTTCCTGCCACTGACCCGAAGCGCAGCAAGCAGGCGCTCCTCCTGACCAGCCCGGGGCGGCGTCTCTCCAAAAATCAAGGCACGGGAGGGCTCTTCCTCATTCTTTCTTGCTGCTGAACTTTTTGTGACTTCTCAAGAGGAAGAGGAGGAGAGAGAAGAGCATCAGTCCACTTTGCTGCATATCTGGAGCAAACGTTTCACGGAGTAGAGAAAGACCGAAATGGAAATTCCAACCGTATCTGCCTCCACTGCAGTTCATTCTCTACGTAGCAATCAGAATGGTCTTTGAAAAGTCAAACAGAATCTTACCAGGCTCTTACTTCGAACATTCAGTGGCTCTCCACTGATCTTTCTCAGGATGATGACAAACTCCGTGCCAGGGCCTCCGAGGTCCCGTGCGGTCTAGCTCCTGCCTGCCTGTCCAGGCCTGTTTCGTGCCTTACTTCCCCCTACTACTTATGGAATGGCAAGCAGGTCTCCTTTAAGTTCTGCACACCTGCTCCGCTTTTTCTGCCCCCGAGCCTTTGCACATGCTGGTCTCTGCCTGTTCACCGAGGCATCTAGTGCTCATCACCCCTCAGATTTCAGCTAAAGGGCTCCTTTTTCAGGAGGACTCCTCCGATCTTTCCCCTGTGATAGCCTCTCGGCATCATTTATCTTCATCGTGAGACTCGTCACAGGATATGAGTTTACATTGGTTCGAAGTAGTTGATTTATGTCTCTCTGTCTCCCTCACATCTTTATGACAGCAGCAACTGCATCGGTCATCGGCCTCGAGTCAGTGCCTCAAAGAAAACTCCAGTTTTCTTATACTCATGACACTTCTGATACCAAACGCATGGGGCTTTTCGCACACCAGCCAGTTCTCCAACACTCCAGACACCATCTGGGTGTCCCACAGTTCGGTCATGACGTTAACTACCTAGAGTGAGCACAGACTTCAGAAGTTAAGGACTTGGTCCTGCAAGACTTCCTCCACTTCAGATGTCAATCACAAGCTCCAGCTTGTAACCTGTACTTCTGACCAATTGGCTATAAATGTGGGGTTCCCATACCCACTCCCAGCTATAACTGTCCTTAGACCTCAGGGAAACCCTTACTTACATTTACCGGTCTATTATAAAGGACATAATAAAAGATACAGGTGAGCAACCACATGGAAAGTTATATAGGGCAAAGTCCTAAAGGGACCTGAGTGCAGAAGCTTCTGTCTGAACCTCATAGTTCAGACATTTTTATGGGAGTTTCATCACAGAGACACAATCAATTATTAACTCAGTTTCCTATCCTTCCCCGCTCTGGAGGATGAGGGGGTAGGGATGAAAGTTTCAAAATTCTAACTATGACTTGGTCTCTCTGGTGACCAGTCCCCAACCTGAAGATACCCAAGAGCCCACCAAGAGTCACCTCATTAGAACACAAGACACTCCTATCACCCAGGAAGTTCCAAGGGATTTAGAAGCTCTTCGTCAGGAACTAGGCGGGGGCAGTGACCAAATATATATCTTCTAAGTCACAATAACCTCAAAAGATATATGTTGAGTGAATGTGTCAGTGAGTGAGCTGTGATTTGGGGATCTGCTGAGAAGAGGAAGTAAAAGGAACACTTCAATAATCATGAATTATACATTATTCTTTATTATCAAAACAGCCAAGTTAAGACACCTACGTTGCCAAGCTAGAATTAGGAAGTGTTTAAAAAATGGCTCCTTTTAAAGAGAGAAGTGCAAGTCCATTACCAATTCTACTTGAAATCAGTCAGTGTTACATGGAAGCAGAGCTCTGGCACAGACATGAAGCCATGAATCCCCTGCAGTTACCATAACAGAAGAATGGATTTCAGTACAAGAAAACAGAGCCTACAAAACGTGCTTCTCCTTGGCATGCCTTTGGCAATGACATTTTATGCAGTAGACTAAAAATAAGAATTCAAATATGATGCACGTTATTATAGGAAGTGTCAGACCTTTTATACACAGTTGACGTAACACGTCACCCTCTCACCTAAAGCATCTGTGAAGGTGGCGAAGGAGAACAGTGGGCGGATCCAGTGATTCTTTGTCATTCCAAATTCTGACTCCATCTGGGGCCTCTGTGAGGTGACAGAACCATACCAGGGATAAGGCACAGAGAAATGAAGGTCACGAGGCCCAGAGGTCATCAGAATGGACATGTGTAGCTATTACATAGAATTCTAGGAGGAAGAATTTCAATTCTGAAGAAGTCATATAGAATCCACTTTTCAAAAATATCTCAGAAAGGTAGTAAAAATGAAAGTTCAGTCTGGCCTAATTAATTTGATACCTGAGTTGAAAAAATCCTGGTTCTCGAAAAGTTTTGTTCTCCTTTTACATTAATACAGTAAAAAGCTGTTGGTTTTTAAAAAGTATCAAAAGGGTAAATCTTCGAGTATGTATAAAAAACTTCACAGATCCTTCATCAGCCACAGTGTCGAATAGTGGTCTCTATTTATTCTTTAAAACAGTTGTTTAGAAATAGTTGATTCTAGTGCCAAAACCATGAAAAGGAAATCCTGCAGGAGGACCCTAAAACTTAATACTATCCACTTTTATATTCTTAGTGGTCGATGTATAGAAATACTAAAGGTTTTCGGCATGGGCTGCTTTGTAAGTAGAGTCTTGACTGCATCCCCTCTAACTGGCTGCAAGGTGCAAGATGTCGGTGCCAAAGGCGGCCTTTTCCAGTTTTTATCAGTCATAGAAATGCGATGTAATCAGAATGTATCGGGTAGCTCGGCAGTGAGGTCTGACGGGATTCCAGGGCAGAGCTGGTTTGGTCTGCAGCCCCGCTGAGGGTCTCCAGGGTGGTCCAGGCTCCCTGAAAACCTTAGAACCAGGGACGGTATGGGTGGAGTCTGTGTCTCTGTGAGTCCGGCTCGCTCTCTTGTCCCAGTTATCTGTTGCTGTGTAACAAACAACCCAAAACTTAATGGATTAAAACAGCAATTTTGTTCTCTGAGTCACTGGGCAGCTCTCACTGGGTGTCTCGGTCATGGGTTAGCAGGCTCTGGAATCATCTGAAGGCTGCTTCTTGCCCAGGTTTAGTGACTGGGCTTGGATGGTTTGCAGGCTGGGGGCTGCTTGGACATCTCTCCTCTCCATGTGGCTGCTTGGGCTTCCTCACAGCGGGGCAGTCTCTGGACAGTCAGACTTCTACCTGGAGGGTGGCTTCCTTCACAGCCAGAGTGTCAAGCGACAGGGAGTAGAAGCTGCCAGCCTCTTAAGACCAAGACCTTGAAGCTGACATAGCACCACTTCCACTGTTGGATAAGCAGTCAGAGTTGCCCACACACAAGGGGATGAGACATAACTCTCAGGTCCTGAGGGACAAGTGCCAAAGAATTTGTGGCCACTTTTGATCCTCCACATTCTCCAGCCAGGACCCAAAGGGTTTGTTCATAGTTGGACATTATCTTAGTCTGACCTCATAATGAGCTGCTTTGTATTCATGTAGCTCTTTATGCATTAAGAAAGTTCACGTATCCTGTCTCAAATTGTCCTCCCAACATCTCTGTGAGACAGTAGATTGGATACTAAGGTGCCTGAGGTACAGAGGCCAAGGCCTAGGATCACACAACTTCCTAAGGACAGAATTGAGACAGACATCCGAGTCTCTTGACGCTTAGTCCATGCCGAGGGATTCTGGGGTGTGTGTGTACCCAGGTCTCTGTGCTCCCTGACACATATAGACCTATAGCGGAGGAAAGCACATTTCCCTTCGTCCCAAAATCTGGCCACAGACCTTTGCAGGTGAAGCTCAAGGTGCAAGCAAAGGTGATGTTAAAATGACCGCCCAGCGCTGTGCCGTCAGTAAGGACTCTTGAAGCCACTGTACTGGCCTTGACTCTTGGGAAACTCCCTCCGGATCCTCCAGCGGCAGCAGCTGGGCAGGATAGCAAAGTCAGCCAGGTCCTGCGAGCCGAAGCGCCAAGTGGTGTAGCGCCTGTAGGCACAGTGCCGTAGCCGCCTGTTGGTGGCCTCTGCGTCCAGCACCAGCAAGGGCTCCTGGTAGAGCAGGAGGAACTGCAGGACCTGCCTGGACAGGACGAGCTTCCTGAACGGCTCTGAGGTGGTGATGCAGGCGCCTGGCTTCTTCCGACAGCACAGCTCCTCTAGGCACCGGTGGCTCTCGGGCAGTTGGGACGGGAGGCAGTTTCCACACTGACACCAGCCCGGGCTGTTGCTGGATCTGGGAGTCACCTCTTCGCTGAGCAGCTGGATCTCCTCTGGGTGCCCAGGAGTGGGGGCCAGGTCTTGGATAGACAGGGGCAGCCTGGACAGGTCTGTGAAGTCCATCGAGGGTCTCTGAAAAAGTCAAGTTTCCAAACGCATCAGCAGTGATGACCCTGAGGGCTCCAGTTTCTCTAATTTTATTATTAACTTACAAAATTACATTTTATATCACATTAATACTAGTGGCCATCATTTACTAAACGTGTATCAGGACCGTGATAGTCTTTTACAAGCATTGCCTCATTCAGGCCTTCGAAGAACCTCATGAGAGATGTGTCCTTATCGCTATTGTATAAATTTAGAAAGTGAAATTCAGCACAGCCAGGCCTCAGTGCCGATAGCACCTCTTCAAAGAGCCCTTCTTGCCCTGAGCACCCAATCTAGGGAGTTCCCCTCCTCCCTTATCACGTCATGAGATTCTGCATTCATCACGGTACTTATTGCCGTCTGAAGTGGTCTTTTTAATTGATACGTTTATTGGACGATTCTTCTGCATGAAAGCAGGGGCCCTGTCCGCCCTATTGTCACATCCGCAATGCCTAGGACAGTGCCCAGCACACAGCAGAGAGTACGTGTTTGTTGGCTTAGCTCCACTCTGTCCTTTTCCACGAAGCTCCCCCTTCTGGCGCATCTGTTTGTTAGGTTCCAAGGGAAGTTGCCACAGTTGCCGTCATTTACAAATGTCTATTCTTTGTGACATACACCTTCATTCACCAGACAAAGAAAGTCTGAGTCAAGTACATTCAAACCGAACAGTTCTTGTCCGTGAATGTTCACAGCAGCACACCTTGGTTTCAGACTTTCAGCCTCCAGAACTGCGAGACAGTAAATTTCTGTTGTTCTATGCTCCTTAGTACATTGTGGTGATTTATTATGGCAACTATAGAAAACTAACACGTTAGCGAAGATGTCCAGCCACCAGAACTGCTGGAGAGAGTGTGAATGAGAACGCGCAGCTGGAGGATGTGTGGCGGTGGCCACTAAGCCTCGTGACCCAGCACATCCACTTGTAGGTGCCATATGTTTACCATAGCGGCATCGCTGGTGTGACCCCCAAGCTGGAAAACACCCAAATGTCCACCGACAATAGGAGGGATAAATAAATTGGATGTTAAGAAAATAGAAATTATACAACAGCGAGAAGGAACTGTTGCCATATGCAACATCATGGATGACTTTCGCAAAACATGTCGAGTGAAAGAAGCCAGGCCCTCAACAGAGTGTATACTGAGGATACGCTATAGGATTCAAATTTTATAAAATACTATGCTCTTTATACCTGAAACTAATATAATATTGAATGTCAACTGTGATTGGAGGGAAAAAAAAAAAACTTTTTTTTTTTAACTCTAGAAGAGGTAAAACTAGCCTTTGGATACAGGGTGACAGTGACTTTTAAGGGACGGTGATTGACACATGAAAAAGACTTCTGCTATCAATAGTTACTTTTTTAATGTGGGTGCTGGTTTTACATGTGTTTACTTTGTTAAAATTCATCAAGTGCGATTTGTATAAATTTCCAGATGTACTTATGTTTAATAGTAAGTTTTCTTTAAAAAAAAGACTAAATGTTTTAACTTACTGGGACTTTTTCGCCATTGACATCTTGCAGACTTCTCCCAAGTAGCTGCTGGTCCACCATCCTAATGTGCGATT
>NW_006434829.1:5410432-5424940 GCF_000325575.1 Pteropus alecto
GAAAGAAGGTTAAACTTTTTATTACCTATTTTTGTATAGAATTATCAAGAATTGCATACCCGAACATATCTAAAGGCAAGTGTTATTCCCATTTACCAAATGACAAACTGTTAGACAGGTTCACCAAAAACGCTTGCTAACCAGGAATTTAAAGGAAAATCAGAAATGGAACCCAATGCACCTTAATTTTGTGGACTCAGTATCCACAGCTTAATGTTTTTTGGTCCCACGAGCGCTATACCCTTCCGTCGCTGTGTTCCTTCAATTTCAGTTACTCTTGATTGAATATCTCCAAAAAATATGCTACTTATTTATATTTTCATTAAATTTCACCCCATCCGGGGCCATGAAATAGTGATTATTTTTAGTGGCAAAGGTGAACTTTTTTTCAAAATGTGTATACACGCACAACGGACAATGAATTATGCATTCAGCTTCTGGAAGAGGACAGTGATGTTTTTTGCGGGGGGAGGGGTGAGGGCGGGGAAGACAAAGAAACTGTCTTTGTTGTTTTTAAGTACCAGAGATTCCTTGTTGATTGGGGGAAATCAAGTGTAGAGGCCCTGCTTAGTAAAGTCCAAATTAAACAACCAAAATACAGATGAGCTAACGTTCCCTTCGACTAGTCCCCCATCCTCGGCTTCTTTCCAGAAGGAATCATTGTTGTCACTTTCTTATGAGTGCAATGCCTTTTTGTATACATATATTACCCCCATATGTATGCGTGTGCATGTGATACATGTAGAAAATATATGTATAAAAATATAGAGAATATATGTTTGTGTATATACCTACACATATAATATACATACATAATATACATATAGAAAATACACAGAATTCACGTGTGTAGTTGTTTTTTTTATCCTATATATTGTACCATATATGTTGTTCTATAGTTTGCTGCTTTTCTCTCAAAAAAAAATGTTTTAGATATTTGCTCATGCCAGTACCTATAACGTCGTGGTAATGAACATGGATTCTGAAACCATCTACCTAAGTTGGAATTTCAGCTCTACCATTTATGAGCTGTATGACTTTGGACAAATTGGTTAACCGCCCTGTGCCTCAGGTTCCTCATCTATAGAGAGCGATCACAGTAGCACCTATCTATAAGGTTGTTGTCAAGCTTCAGTGAGTTAATATATGGAAAGCACTTCAAAGTGCTGTATAAACGTTTCCTGTTATTGTCTACCTCATTCTTTTAGACCCGTACCTGGCATTTCTTGCTATGGATTTATCATAGTTTAATGCACTGTTCACCTAGTGGACATTGGGGTAGATGCTCAGTTGCAAACAGTGCTGTAACGGACGTCTCGAGCACGTCTGCCGCTTGGGTACTGGTGAGTGTTTCTCTAGCGCAGGGACGGAGAAGCGGAAATGCCAGGCTGCACAGTACGTCCCACTTCGACGTTATTGGATATGGCCAGAATGTCCTCCAAAGTCATTGCACTGTTGTTTTTAATAAATCTGGGGAAATTGACAAGTCCTGGAATGTCAAACTTTGTTTTCCCTAATGTTCTTTCCTAAGACCAAAGGACGCATCTGAGGGGCGGCGGGTCGGGGGTAGGGTCCAGAGACTTGTCCCCTGGGGGGGGGTCACACCTGCGATTCTGGCCTCGTTTTTGCACGTTCTTGGCGCCCTAACGGACTCTGCGGGCGTTTTGACGCTGGAGACGCGTGAGCCTTACCGGCTTGGGCTCCACAATGGACTCGCACTTCTTCCTGTAGTAGTACTCATTGACCGCGCAGCATTCACAGCACTTGCAATAGGGGTAAATGCGGGATCGACAGCATTTGCTCGAGTAAGTGTCGATGAGAAAGTCAATGAACATCGTGGCCTGGGAAGAACCCAGACAAGTGCCGTGTTAGTGAAACATTTTGTTTGTTTGTTTGTTTTTGCCACTTGATTTTCAGAAAGCATGAGAAAGAGCCCCTTACCAAACCGAAGTAGGAGAGGGTCGAGCCGATGTACACGATCAGCTGGATGATGTCGAGTTTGCCTCCCTGAAAACAGAGCGGGGACGGTTGGTTACTCGGCTGAAATTCAGAGCAAGGATCTTGTGCTCTAGCGTGTGATTGGCAGTTCCAGCAAAGCGGGGAGTCCAGGGCTGCGACTTTGATAAATGCATCTAAAGCAGCAGAGACAGCAAAGGCTGAAAATGTGATTCCCATTCCTCCGGATTCTGCCCTGCACATTGTGCTCGAAAACGTGAATGTTTTAAACCAAGGAGCCCTGGAACCCACACACTGAGTGAGAACCACTGAAGGTGGTCATTCCATACAGCGTGAGGGTTTCAGACAAACGTTCTCTAACCATAGTCTGAGATTCCTTTGGAAGCAGCGGGAAGGAATGTCCGCACAAACTCTTTCCTTGGGTATCCTCGTGGTTTTTATTCTCAGTAGTCTTCCTGTCTATCCTTCCAGCCAAACTCATTGATTCTTGTGCTGCTTATCACCATGTTACATGAATAACATGCCATCGGACAAGGCGTCGTGGGTGTCTGTTGATTTTTGCATGCCAGGCATCTCCTCCTTCCTTCTGGAGAAGGAAGCATCCTGGTTTTCCCTTGGAGAACCATCCCTGCCCACACTCAGTGTGGAGGGCAAGCTGGTCCACGATGTGAGCCCTGTCTGATCTGCGGGCTGGACCGGGGCTAGGACGGATAGTGCTTACTGCAGTCCCCGGCAGAGACTGTCTGGTCATAATCAATGTTCCTTCTGCTGTGATTCAGTGCCCTCCCCTGCCACCTGCTGCCGGTGGGTTCCCGGAACAGTCCCGACCATTGTCCTGACCTCATCAGGCGTATGCCGTGGTTTCCCATGACTGATACATGCGACTGTCCCCTTTTTGCCTTATAAAATTCTCTGGGGCCTGTTAGTGGCACGGGGATCCATTTTGTCTGGCAGACACCCAAGATGCGCCTTGTATGTAAGTTTCCCTTGATAAACTCTGTGCATTACCAGACTGGAGTGGCAGCCTCTCTCTTTGGTCCTTCTCTGTTCTCTGCTTACAGAGGTAGGTTTTCAGTTCCTGGACCTTTCCCTGAGTCTGTGTGTACCGACGCTTGGTCCGTGTAGTTTGGGGCTGGTTCAGGGCTGGTCCAAGACCGGCCATTTAGAGTGTGGCGTGACCCTGGTCACAGTGATTAGTTAAGGTCGCTAAACTGGGAAAATATAAGGGGCTGCCTAGCACCGCCATGTGAGGGTGGATAGCGGGGGACAGTGCCAGAGCAGAGGAGGACAGATGTAAGAGATGGGGGGAGGTAGATTCCTCATGATGTTGGAGTATCTGGATCCAGCCATGTCTGAAGCCTGAAATTGCCCCTGGATCTTTCAGTTATGTGAACTCAAATTTAAAAATGCCCTTTTCCCCCCGCCACGCCAGTTGGATTCCGTTACTAACTACTCTGTTTTGCAGAGGGATTTCTTTCTCCTTTTTTTTTTTTTTAAACATCAGAATATTTTTAAAGGCAAATATTAGGTTTCCCTCCCCAATCTCACTCCTGTACTCATCAGATGACTTTTTCATGGACAGAGCCCCTAGGACGTTTCTTCCCCCTTTCTTATCCTGCATGGGAGATGCACAGTGCCAGCTAATGACTGTCACCAAAACATTCGCCCCTTGAGGCACTACAGCAATAATTAGGACACAGTCAGAAGAAGGAAGGGAGATGCCAGTGACTGGGAGCAGAGACTTACGGTCCCAAAAACCAGGATGTCAAAACGGATCCCAAAGACTTTGATCAGAGTCCGCTTTTCAACATTGTTTTCCTTATAGTACTTGGCATATCTGTAGGAGGAAAAGGATGTTTATATTTATAAAGATCTGTCTGAAAGTGCTGGTATCTTATGAAAAGAAAAATCGAAACAATAGATAATCTAGTCTTATCCATCTTCTAGCTCCGCCTCTAGATCTGTGATTGGCAGAGAGAAGAACAGAATCCAAACCCATGAGTTGCTCTCTCTGACCACCTGGAACCAGCTGGAAGGGGCAAGGAAGGGTCCTCCCTTCAAGATTTCAGAGGGAGCCTGGCCCTGCTGACACCTTGCTTTTGGACTTCGGGTCTCTAGAACTGCGAGAGAATAAATTTCTATTGTTAAAGCCACCAAGTCTGTGGTCATTTGTTAGAGTAGGCGCAGGACACTATACGATCACGTGCCGATTCTGAACCAGAGGAGAGCATCCGGCGTTCTGTGTGGGTCCACCCTGCCCCGCCTACACATGCGGCAAATGAACCGAATCATGTGTTTACCTAACGAGGACCTTTTGCCATGGACATCTTTTGGTAAAAAACAAAATTCTGTAATGTGACCAACTTCTTCAAATTCTTATGTTTTAGAAAGTTATATTTTCTCACATACCTCATCTAACCTGCCATTACCTTCTCTTTCATGTGGCTATTTGAAAATCACTTGTCTGGGTACCTTTCAGATCTGGACAATTCATTTTTGGCCAAAGATTCCTTCCGGTGCTCATTCTAGACCACAGATGCTCGAACGCTTTGTTCTAAAGGACTATTAACATCATAGCGATCTCAGTTCTCCATAAAGCTCAGATCTCTCCAGGAATGAGTGTCCTTAGGCTAGCACAGCACATCTGGTTGGTACATTGCCCTGCATGCTTCTGCTGATTGCTAAAAACACAAAGCCCACGAAAGCGGTCAGGGGACCACAGATCCCATCCTCTCTCCTTGCTAATGGCCATCAGCCCATTCTGTAGAGCAGCAGGGGATAATCACTACCTAAACGAGCAGCTGGTGTCAGAGCCTGGGATGAAACTATACTGACCTAGAGAAGGCAGAAAGCCTCTTGTGTCTTGATCTTAAGCCAGCCTTTAGTCAAGGGTCTCAAATTCAGATACGTACAGGGGCCTAGGAGATGACAGAAATGAGTCATGCGGGCCAGGTATGAGGCAACAAGGTGCGGTGGGGACAGTGGAAAACCGAAAAGCACGCCCCTTCCAAAAGGGAGCCACTGACAGCGCCAGCTGAGTGCTGCTGTGTGGGATATAAACCCAGAGTTGTCAAATGGATTAATGTCTTTTTCCAATTTTAGTTCATTTTTTCAAGAAAAGTAGGAAGTCTAGATTTTTGTCTCAACTTTCAAAACATTGTGCAGGCCAAAAACAACAATAAGAAAAGTGGGAGGCTCCTTGCCAGTTTATAATGCTGCTTTAAGTGACATCTGAGAAGAAAATCCTTTGGGGTGCTCGATGACAGAGCCTAAACCAGCGCTTCTCAGACTTTAAAGCGCACACGAATCTCCCAGGAATCTGGTTAAAACACAGCTTTTGATTCAGTAATACGAGAGTGCAGCCTGAGATCCTGCTTTGTAGCAGGCTTCTAGGTGGGGCCCGTGCTGCTGGTTCCAGGACCTCGCTCCGAGCATTGAGGTTCTGGGTCAATGGTTCTCAAACTTGAGCGTGTGCCAGAATCACCTGGCGGGCTTGAGAATTCCGCCCCGCTCCAGTGTCCAATTCCGTAGGTCCAGGGTGGAGCCTGAGAATTTGCATTTCTGACAAGTTCGCATGTGATGCTGATGCTGGGCCCACACTTTGAGAACCATTGGTCTAGATCACTAGTACTAGAGAGATTCAGAGATGGTAAATTTTTTTGCAAGTTGACTCCCCTACATGGGCTCCTGTCTGTGCTGTTTCTCTTCTTAACTAGGAAAGCACATGATGCCTACAGGGGTGCTACCTCGTGCTTGGAGGGGGCTTCCCTGACGCCTCTCCAAGGCCCCCTCCCCCACCAACCACCCCCTCACAGTGTCTTGTTTGATTTTCTTTACAACATTTCTCATCATCTGAAATGGTCTTGTTGGAACTGTTTGTTCTTTCAAGGTATAATTTACCTACAATAGAATGCACAAGTCCTAAGGGTTCAGTTCAATGAGTTTCGACAGATGAATACCCTGTGTAACCTATACCCCATCGATATCTAGAACATTCCATGACCCCCAGAAAATTCTCTTGTGCTCCTTTCCAATCAGTTCCTATTCCTCCTCCCTCTCCGCCCCTACTCCCCAGCCCAGCAGCCACTGTTCTGTCTCCTATCATCGTAGATCAGTTTGGCCTGTTCTTGCACTTCCTATAAATGGCATCACATGGTATGTCCTCATTTAGATCTGGCTTCTTTCACTCAGCACCATGTCTGGGATCCATCTGTGCCGTTGCATGTATATCAGTAGTTAGTTCCCTTTTTATTTATACTAAGTAGTGTTTTATTTTATATCACACTTTATTTCTCCGTTCACCTGTTATTAGACATTTGGGCTGTTTCCAGGTTTTGGCTATTTACGAACAAGGCTGCTGCGAACGTCTGTGTACAGATCTTTGTGTGGACATATGTCTCCACGTAGATGCATGTTTAACGTCGTGAGAAGCTCCCTAACAGTTCTCTAACGTGGTTGCACCATTTTACACTCACACCAGAAAGGTGGGAGCGTTCCAGTTGCTCCTCCTTGCCAACATTTGGAATTCTCAGTCTTTTTAAATTTCAGCCATTCTGGTGGGTGTAGTTGTATCTCATTGTGGTTTAAATTTGCATCCTCTGATGATAAACAAATGATGGCTTGCTGGCGTCTTTTATTTACTTATATTTTTGTCCTATATTATACTTATATATTATAGTGATAATAGTCTTATATTCATGTCCTACTAGAATATAAGCTCCACGAAAGTAACTTTGTCTCTTTTATTTACCAATATATACTCGTTAGCACAACCAATATTTTTTCTTCAATGTATATTTGATGAATGAACAAATGAGAAATGCCTATATCAGCTTCCTACCAGCTTCACAGGCAAATCATGTGACCATTATTCTAGGGACCTACTTGGCGACTCTTTCTGAAAAGGGAACAGCATATGCCTACTTTGTTCCTAGAACCCAGGCACAAAATGATGAGCCATAGCCACAGTCACAGAAACCTGCCTGGCTCCCACAGGCAATGACAAGCCGTGGAGACTGTGTTATGAGCCTCGGACTGAAGGGCCAGGTTAGCGCTGGGACAGAGTTGTAGGAACAGGTTGGAAAAGTGATGCAGACGTAGGAGGTAACGTGGAAACTAAGTTAGGATGGCACAGGATCACCGCTGGGCAAAAGGCAGGATCCGAGGATGAACTGCGCAAAGGGTCAAAACGAGACCAGAGCCGGACCTAACTCGTTTAAAGACAGCACTAAAGGGAAATGTCTAGCTGTTTCCAGCAAAGTCAGGGGTTGGGATTACTTCCTCGAGGGGTGAAAAGAGAAGTTAGTGATTCTGGGTACTTTGGAGGTTTAGCTTCCTCCAAATCTTTCCAGATATCATCATTCCAAAGGTCAGAGTCCTTTCTTTTTTGATCAGTCCCCTCATTGTCTCACAAAACCTAGTGAGAATATAAATGTAATGCTTGAAAGTGAATACATAACTTTTCAAATAAAAAATATTCATGTCTATTAAAAAAAAAAAAAAAAGGAATAGATCAGGACCAAACCAACAGCAGCCAACTTAAGAGTGAACATGAACCAGGATTCTAGTGAATTCGGAGAGGAAGCAGCACGGCCCAGGGTATCACGGGTCCTAAAGATGTTCTTCCCGAAAGGACTTCCGGTCAAGATAGCATCCTGAGCTAGTACAGGAAGCCCTCCACCTCTCACTCCATACACAAAGACGTCATCTCAATATATTGCTGAGCTCAAAACAGAGAATGGCCTTTTCTAGATGCTAGAGATAAGCGGTGAGTGAGGACTGAAGCCAAGGGACCCCTGGGGGCGCCCGGACCAGATCTGTAACACACTCGGAGCCGGAAGTGTAACACACTCCTGGGGAAGGGAGCTGAGCCTGCAGAAGCCTTACAAGGCAAGGGAGCGGGGATGGGAGACTTTCAGCAGAGTGAAGACATCCGGTGCCCAGAAATTAAGCTAAAATCTGGTTCGTAATTGGTAGATGCCTTACAATCCTGGCAGGAAGAACAGCAGAGTTACATAATACCCCAGAGGAATGCCTCTGTGCCCCACGGCAGGTACAGAATGTCGCGCTGGATCATTCCTGTGAAGGCCCCCAACAACTACCCCAGAGCCCCACAAGCAGAAATCCCATTCGCGTTACTGTAGGTGATACATCAGTGTGAACGGGGTTATTCAGTAGACTGGACCAAAGGATCCATGAGGTAAGAATGGACCCCACTGAAACAATAATATATGGCTTTGAGAAAGAACCAAATATAAATTCGAGAAGTGAGAAATACAGCCATAGAAAAGTTTTTTAAAAATCTGAAAGCATATGGTAAAATGTTCATAACCTTCGATCCAATACTTCTATTTCTAGAAATTTATTCTAAGGAAATAATCTGGAATTCCAACAAAGATTCGTGTACAAAGATGTGCGCCGCAGAGTTATTTATAAGAGAAAAACTGGAAACACCCCAAATGTCCAATAATAGAGGAATGAGTGAGAAAATCGTGAGATAGAGGGAAAAGGTGTGAGTTTGGGGGTCAAAGTGACCTAGGTTAGGATTATGCAGCTTTTACTCTTAGCTGTGGATCTTGGCAAATCATTTCACCGTCTGTGGCTTTACCTGGGAACACTAACTACTGTCTACGTGCCAGAGAGAGCCGTTTTTGATGAAGCCGAGTGCCCGGTGTATAGAACACCCTCCCTAGGTTGTGGCGGTTGTCACCATTACACTCACACAGTGAGATCGTTAACGTGATGGTCACGGAGAATTTCGAATGACAATCCCCAATTATAAGCATGAAATGATCTCATATAAACCTCATGAAGAGATTGGTTACATGAAGGGAAATTCACCAGAGGGTTGTTGATTATCTCGGGCTAGAGGAATTATAGGTGACTTTTTAAATCCTCTTTTCTATGCTTTTCTCTGTTTGCAGAGTTTTGTTTCTGTTCTACAAAGAGTGTGCATCTCTGTAAGAATTAAAAAGAAAAAATTCATACGAAAATATAATCACCAGCTAGCTCTGAGAGGAGGAAGTCCTTTACGTTCATCTGTTGCCTTGGGAACCAAATCTAGTCTTACTGACTGCTGGGAATGTTGCAGTCCAGCCAGCCAGGAAGGTCCCTGGGGAGCCGGGAGTGGCCAGTCCGAGCTGGAGCGCTGTTACCTGAAGTTGTAGCCGGGGTACAAGGTCTCACTGGTTATCTTGTCATCAAGGCGACGGAAACTATATTTTGGAAGGCAGTGATAGGACCAACTGTCCAGGTTGCAGTCCCAGTAGATCTCAATGCCCATGATTCCTCCCTGGGGAAGACAACAAGAGGCGATCTCTGAGTCCTGCTGGACATGGGATTCAGCCACCAGACCCCTCCTTGCAGAACGATGCTCACCGAAGGACGGGCTTTTTGTTTTTAGAGGAAAAAGGCTGCTTCAAGGTTTGAGAGCCATGAGCGCAGCCCTGATAACTAACACAGGTATTCCTGTGGGATCTGCAAATGCAGCTCCCTGCCCCTCCCGTCTGAGGCATTCCGCTGTTAGATTTACTTTCCTAAAATATAACTTTCAACAAACCACTCCCATAAACAAACACCTTTTATGGCTCCCCTATTAAAGAGTAAGTTAACACTCGTTAGACTGGAATTCGGGGTGCCCCACCACCTGTGTCTTCTGCTTTATCTCCCAGTACTCCCCTAAGAGAAAGCTCTTATTCCAAACCGTCTACACTTTTCCCTAAACACACTTTGTACCTTTCATTTCTTTTTTAAAAACAGCTTCATTGAGATATAGTTCACATACAATTCACTTATTCGAAGTGTATAATTCAACAGCTTTTTAATCGTATGTCTACATGTATATACAATTGTCAACAATTTCATGACATTTTCATTACCTCCAAAGAAACCCCACAAACTTGAGTCATCATCTCTATCTCCTCTCCCAGTCCTAAGCAGCCACTAATCTACTTTCCGTCTCTATAGAGTTCCTTGTTCTGAACTTTCATATGACTATATCAGATAATATGTGGCCTTTTGTGTCTGGCTTCTTTCACTTAGCATAGTGTTTTCAAAGTTCATCCACATTTTAGCATGTATCTTTCTGTGGTGGACTATTCCACTCTGTGGATATGCTACATTTTGTTTATCCATTCTTCCTTCGATGGGCATTTAGGTCGTCTCTACCCTTTAGCTATCGCAATTAATGCTGCTATGAACATTTATGTACAAATTTTTGTGTTGATGTAAGTTATCATTTCTCTTGGGTATATACTGAGTGGGTTGCTAGGTACCCTTTGAACTTTTAAATCTTGGCCCTTACCCTTTTCTCCTAGTGAAATGTTTCTCTCACCTGCCTCTCTAGCTAACTCCCCCTCATCCTCCAAGAAAGACCCAGCTTACATCCCTCCGCAGCCACCCCATCCTCCTCAGTTCAAGGTGACCTTTCTCTGCTTGGAGCTTCTAAGGAGTCTCTTCATCTCTTAACCTGCACTTGTACTTCTTCCTTTCTACAAATATATTTTGAGCACTGGCTACCACATTTCATTGTTATCTTTAGCCACTATTGCTTGTGAGACCCATAATTTTTTTTCCTCTAAGAAGAAAATGTCAAACTGTGAGACTCCATCAATTGAAAGCATTTCCTGATTTCAGAACTATTAAAAATGAAAAAAAAGTCTTTGAATCGTGCAATAGGGCATTTCAAGATAGTATACTAGATGCTGGGGATGCAGAGAAGAATAACAGGCAGGCTCTGACTTGGAGAAAGGGGAAATAATACAATTGTATTTATTGGCAGACACTAAGCCAAGCACTCTGTCTACTACAATGAATATCTAATGTTTTTGTCACTCAGCATCCAATTCTCCTCCTTCTGGTAAGAATACCTGGAATTTCCTTTGGGAAACACCTCTCCCAACTCTTATTGGTTTGACTGGGGCTGCCCTCTTTCCCAGCTCCAGGAGTGGGCGCTTGACCCAGGCCTTGTCAGTCAGGACAGTGCGTTCCTCTGGACCTGGTGATTGGTTCAGGGGTAGGAATGTGGCCCAAGATAGACCTATAAGAGCCTTCTCTGAGACTTTTTGCCAGAACCATAAGAAAAGAGGTTCTCTATTGGCTGGAACCACTAGCCATAAAATGTGAAAGTCTAGACAAGCATAGTCCAATAGAATTTTCTACAACGATGGAATTATTCTATTGTCATGCTGTACAAAATAGTAGCTACTGGCCACATACGGCTATCGGGCACTTGAAATGTGGCTAGTACGATCGAGTAAATAAATTTGTAATTTCGCTTCATTTTAATGAAACTATTTATTAATTGTAATAGTAAATATAGTGGTAACAGAAAGCTTCACTGAGCACATATTTGAGTAAATATTGGAAGTACGTGAGGGAGACGGCTAATGCTATGTCTGGGGCAAGACTATTCCAACCGAGGGACTAGCAAGAGAAAGCTCCTTCAGTAAGAAGATGCCTTGGGTGTACTGGCAGGTCCATTCCCTATGGTCTTTTTTTTTTTTCCCCTTTTTAAAGATGAACTTTACTGAAGTATAACATGCCCTTATTTAAGTGTAACAAGTCAGTGACTTCTGTCACTCATATACCCATAACACCACCGCAATGAAGATACAGAACATTTCTATCCTCGAAAGGCTCCCTTGTGCCCCTTCGTAGTCCATGATTTCCCCTGCCCCTTCCCGACCAAGGCAGGCCCTGGTCTGCTTCTGCTCACATCGATGGCTTATGCCTCTTTTTAGAGTTTCTTATAAATGGGATCACATAGTATGTGCCTTATTTCTTTCACTCAAAATGTTTTTGAGACCTGTCCACATTGTTGCATGTATCAATAGTCCGTTTATTTTTATGGCCAAGTCGTAGTCCATTGTATGAATGTGCTATACTTTGTTTTATCTACTCATCTGTCAATAGATGTTTGGTTTGTCTCCAGATTTGGGCTATCAAAATAGCTGCCATGAATATTCTTGTACAAGGCTGTGTGAACATAAATTTTAATTTCTCTTTGGTAATGTCAAGGGGTTCAACAGCTGGGTGTTATAGAAAGTGGATATTTAACCTTGTAAACAATTGCCATACAGTTTTCCAAAATGGTTGAACCACTTTGTATTCCCATGATCAATATCCAAGAGGTAAACTGGATTTCGTCAAAGTTAACATCTGCTTTTCAAAAAATACCACTAAGAAAATGAAAAGGCAAGTCACAGACTAAGAGAACTATTCACAATACATATCAGACGTATGTATCTAGAATATAAAAAGAACTTTTACAACTCAATAACAAGAAGTCAAACAATCCAATTGAAAAATGAGGAACAATTTAGACAGATTCATGAGACTCACAAATGGCAATATGCACATGAAAAGATGTTCAACATCACTAGTAATCGAAAAACTATAAACTATATGGAGATACCACTACTCCCCATGGTCTTTTTACACAAGCAAATATAGTTCCTTTTATGACTTTAGCCAGTCAAGTTTGGTTTCTGTTATTTGCCCCCCAAAATTACTTTTGAATTTTTCGCATTTCATCATTTGAGTTGGATTTCTGTCACTTGCAACTAGAAGAATCCTGACAAATCCAAGTGTGGTAGTCTGAATAATGGCCCCCAAATTATTCCTAATCTCAGGTCCCTAGTCCCTGGAACCTCCAAACATGTTACTTTATATGGCAAAAGAGACTTTGCAGCTGCAATTAAAGTAAGGATCTTGAGATGGGAAGATTATCCTAGATCGCCTGGGGGAGGGAGTGTTGACACAGACTAAGAAGTCACTGTGACCACTGATGCAAGATGCTATGCTGCTGGCATTGAAGCTGGAAGAAGCGGCCTATGAGCCGAGAAAGGCAAGGAATGCAGCTCTAGAAGGTGGAAAAGGCGAGGAAAGGGATTCTACCCTAGAGCCCTTGGTGGGAGCACGGCCTCGTTGGTAGCTTGATTTCGGCCCAGTGACACTGATTTTGGACTTCTGACCTCCAGAAGGAAAGAAGAAATGTGTGCTTTTGAAGCCACCAAGTTTGTCGTAATTCGTGACAGCAGTTACCGCAGGACACTAACACACCAAGTATCTCAC
The DNA here is from genome assembly GCF_000325575.1 of Pteropus alecto. Lineage (NCBI taxonomy): Eukaryota > Metazoa > Chordata > Mammalia > Chiroptera > Pteropodidae > Pteropus > Pteropus alecto. The sequence goes on from NW_006434829.1 coordinate 5,423,462, forward strand.
ATTGGGCTTGTTGTGGGATTAGATGAGGTAACGTACTGAAAATCCTTGACATCGTGCATGGATTTACTAAACGCTCAGTAACGGGAGCCATATTCTTAAGACCCAGTGGCCCAGACTCGTGGCCATTCAACGTCTCCCATCTCCCAGCACAAACACCACACCTCATGGCACAAACCTGAATTGCCACTTCTGAAAAATTATCTCCTGTTTCTTGGAAGATATCTCCTAGTCGGAAAATGGGACACCGTGGATTCTGAATCTTGTGAAAGGTGCAAGTGATGTTTATATCTGGCAAGATGTTTCTCCTGCACATAATGAAAAGCAAACAAACAAACAAACAAACAAACATCTCTATTGAAAATTAGGATCCGTCTCTTTCATAGGAGTGAGCCCGTGTGGTAACTGGCTCCATGAGGGCCCTCAGCGATCCCCACCTCCTGGTATTCACACCCTTGCGTAGTCCCCTCCCACACTGTACCAGGGTTGGTCTGTGTGACCAACAGCATACGGCAGAAGTGATGGTATGTCACTTCCCAGATTAGGTTATAAAAGACCACAGCTTCCATCTTGGTTACTATCTTGCTTGCTTGCTCTCTGTCCCTCTCAGATCATTTGCTCTGGAGGATTTGCTCTAGCCGCCATGTCCTAAGGACACTCAGACAGTCCCAGGGAGAGGTCCATGTGGTGAGGACCTGAGCCCTCCTGCCAACAACCACGAGAAGCTTGGAATAGGATTCTCCAGCCCCAGCCTCGTTGACAACTTGACTGCAGCTTGAGAGACCTTGAGCCAGAACTACCCAGTAAAGTCAGTCCCACATTCCTGATCCACAGAAATCGAGTGAGATGCTAAATGCTTGTTGTTTTAAGCTTCTAGCTTTTGGAGTAATTTGTTACACAGCAGTAGATAACTAACACTGCCAGACACTTACGTGGTGTAGTTGTGGCCAGGGAAATCGATATTATTCTTGATGAGCACAGTGAAGTTTTCAGCACTGTTTAAGAGTGCAGGCCTGAGAGGGAGAGAGGCAGAATGGGGGTGAGTGACCACAGGGGCTGAGGGAGGCAGTGGGCCAGTGGGACCAGAGGCTTCTGGTCTCTTGCTTGGGTCATTGCGATAAGTGAAGAGAAATGCAATCTAGTGGGCAAAACCTTGTCACATTCTCCAGCTTCTCCAGGAAGAATTTCTCCCTTCTTGAGACCCCCATGACACTTACTGTAACACTTCTCACACTCTGATGTAATTGCATGTTTTGATATGTGCAGTGGTATGCTGATAAATGGTTACCAACCAGCTCTCCAGGTTAAAAAAAAAAAAAAAATAGCCGATACGTAGCATTTACTGATTATTGTGGTATAAATACTCTCCACCATGTATGACTTCAAGCTTCTAATGGGACATCCCTGAACTTGGAATTGGGAAGGGGTGAGCATAATTGATTCGGAGTCAGTGCAAGCCAGCTTCAGCACACCCCAGCTTGT
>NW_006434829.1:5424994-5437066 GCF_000325575.1 Pteropus alecto
TCTTGACATCCCCAGGCTTTAGCCCAGGGCCACACACGTAGTTGACTCCATCAGTCATTCTCTAGAGGCTCTGAGTAGAATGACATTCTGTGAGAGAGGAGCCCGACTTCTAGACTGAGGGAAAGTCTACCCACCATTCATCTCTCTACCCATCCGTTCGACAAGGATTTACTGTACTAGGCATGAGGCTGGGCATTGTGGAGACGGTGATGAACAAGACAGCCAAGGTTTTTGTCCTTATGCAGTTGACAGTCTGTTAAAGATGGACAGAACTGGCTGTGGATTAAAAGGTACAGCTGGAACCCTGTTGCCTGGCGTGCCTGAGTAGGTGGCAGATAAATACTGGGAGAAGAACCAGGAAAAGGTAGAGAGAATTCGCAAGGGGCCACCAAGAACAACCTGCTTTTTATTCCAGGACTTCTAGAGCCCAACTTTGGCTGTATTTGGGACATAACCGTAGAGAACAGTGTAATTTTTGCCTGTGCAGCGTCCATTCCCCTCCGCCAGTAGCCCCTTCATTTTCTTTCTTTGAGGAAGCCAGGTGTCTCCCACTGTCAGACCAGAGGGTTGGGTAGGGCCGAGTCCATCTCCTGCTCATCCCTATAGCTCCTGGGGTGGGCAAGTGACCCAGAGCTGACCGAACAGTGTAATCCAAACCCCTCGGCCACAGTGATTGGTTCATACATTGTCACATGACTTAGGCCAATGAGAACATTCCGGGACTTTTATAGGAACTATTGGGAAAGAAAAGAAAATTTTTTTTGGACTGTTAGTAGTTAGGACAGTGTAAACCTAGAATGCCCCAGACCGCAGTGTGAGGAGAGCTAAAATGGAGGAAAGAATGACTGGGGTCAGGAGGAGGAAGAAAGAATGAGAATCTTCCTGACATCATTTGAAGCCTGGATCAAGCCTTGCCTGAAGCCATACTTCCAGACTGCTCAGGTACAAGAGTCAAAAACACAAGCTCAAAAGTAACACTCCTTTCTTTTTTTCTCCTGAAGCCAGTTTAAGTCCTATATCTGTCACTCACATAAAGAAAATCTTATTTATGACAAATGTTTGCTATGTGCTGGGCCATTTGCCTCTAGAACATTCTAGATTCCAGGCTTCCTAGGCAGTACTCCAAGAACCAGAGGACTGCAGGATCAAAGCCCTTTATTTCTCTCTCTCGACCCTTAGAGTTTTCTATCTTGAATTCCAGCTCTCTCTGCATGTATCTTAACTCTCCTAGTAGATTGCAAGAGCCTTGGGACCTGCTGCGTATCTGGGTCTTTTTGTATTTTACATGAAATTTAGCACAACCTCTTACATATAGTTACCCATGAAATAAATATCTAACACCTACTACATGGGAATGGCTGTGTTGAACGAATGAATGATTACTTGAATTATTTTGGTAATTCCTTCATATATGAGGAAACAGAAGTTCAGGGAGTTGCTTGCCCCAAATCATGTAAAATTGCAGTCAAGGAGGGACCAGCATGTTGCAGATACAAAGTATTCATCTGAGGAACGAATCGGCAGCAGAGTCAGGACTCGAAACCACAGATAATCAAGAGGCCCCTTGCTCTGAACCAGGGACTACTTGAGTGTCAGCTGACGTCCCTGAGCAGTCCCTTTTGTGATGAAGAAACTTCCCTGACCTAGAAATGAACCTGGGAGGTGCCATCAGCTGACCGAGGGTCAGACAGGCTGACACTGCCCAGCGCTTCCCACCCTGACATCGGGAACCTTGGCTTGAATCTTCTAAAAAGTCAGTTTGGGGCAGTCTCTTTGCCCCACAGATGCTGATGGCCTGGCCCGAGTCACATTTGCAAGAGCAGTGCTGTCCAGTGTAGTCCAGCATCCCCTAGGCAAGTGTGGCTAATTAAATTTAAGTTTAATTTAATTTAAATTCAGTTGCTCAGTTGGAGTAGCCACATTTCAAGTGCTCAATAGCCACATGGAGCTAGTGGCTGCCACATTAGACAAGGCAGGCACAGAACATATCTGTCACTCCAGAAAGTTCCATTGGATAGTGCTAGTCTGGAACCACCAGACTTCTAGGGGCAGATTGTGCGAGCATGTGTGTGTGTGTGCGTGTGTGTATGTGTGTGCGCGTGCGTGCGTGTGTGCATGTGCCTGTGTGTGCATGTGTGTGCACGTGTGAGTGTGTTACTGAGCACTTAGCTTATGCCAGGCACTGGGCTCACTTTGCAATCACTATACAAATACCATCTCATTTAATTCTCACACTGAGATAGGTGAAATTATCATCCTCAGCTCGCAGATGGGGAAACTCAAGCTCGGAGAAGTGAAGCCACTTGCCCAAAAAAGTGCTAGAGCTGAGCTTCGAATCCCGGTCTCCGTTTTCTGCGGGAATGCATCCACCCCTGTGGTTTCCGAGGTTTAATGTCAAGTTCTGTCTTCTGGATCTGACCTTGTGTGTTAAACAGAGGACTCAGCTAGAGGACCACCAAGCTCTATGTCACTGTGGCTATTTAAGGAAACTTCTCTTCCCTTCCTCCCTTCCATTCCTTTTTCTTCCTTTCTCCGTCCTTCCCTGTTCCTTTCCTCCCTCCTGCCACCTTCCCCACTCTGAAATACTCAGTGTGGACGCTGACAAGTCAGAGTGCACTCTGCTATAGCACTCGGTGGGGGGGGGGGCCGGGGGCTCTGGAGGTGCCCTGGAATGTGCTGGTATGGAAGGGCGGCAGGGGCACCCCAGGGTGCTCAGGGTAGTGGCTATTTACCAGCCAGTACAGAATTATTTCAGTATTTTAACAGCTAACACAAGCCCTCCCAGAGACCACCAGTGTGCCTGGCACGGAGTCACCAAAACAGTAGGACCTAGGACTCTGCGAAGAAAAGTTGGAGCAGTGCTTACTGCTGAGGTCCCTACCCTGCGACTCACCGGGGGGCCTCTTCCATCGCCTCGGTGGGACACCAGGCGGAGACTTCACAGGTCTTCTGTTTCCCTTTATACTCTATACACCTTCCGGTCTGGATTCCTGTGGGGTGGAGAGGTCGCAGAAGCACACATGTCACCATGGAGAAGAGACTTCAGGAGGCGCAGCACTAACTCGACCCAAGTGAGAGCCTGTTTATGCTTTGCAACCCACACAGTTCTGATTTCCACGAAGCCCCATCCAAACCACAGACGTACGTGAGGTCGACCACGCAAGCAACACACCTAACGTGCTTTTCTAAAAAAGCATCAGAGAGAACACGGAAAGAACATCGATGCTGCTAGCTCTTCTGGCTTCTTTGCAAGAGAAGATTCCTGCGAGGGAAGCGGGCCCCTCCTCTCACCTGGGATAAGTGAACTAGAACGTGGCTTCTCAGTGGGCATCTGAGTCCCTCTGAGTATGTACGGCAGGTACCAGGGAACAATAAACATGGCACATCTTCCTGGAGTATCAATGTCAATTAAAAGTTCCCGAGGGGGAAGTTAGGTAGTAAATCATGTTCAAATGATCTCTATAGCAACTCAAACATACATGTATTATGGACCAAGATGTTAATATTCATGCCTTTTTGTGTATGTGTGTTTTATAATCACGGATTTTTCTCTCTTTTTCTCTTATGGTCATTTTTTTTTTTTTTTTTTTGGTCATGTGCCTCTTTAAGTTAAAGAAAAAAAGATAAGGACATTCTCCGGGTCGATACCGGTATGGCCCCAGGTGTCCTGGGGGTACGAGGGCAAGCTCCTCGGCCTTCGGGGAAATTTAAGAGGGAAAGTTTAGAACACTCGGATGATGCCGTAGGCTGTTTAATATTTCCGTCAGGGCCCTGAAGGTGCTAATTCTGCGAGGTTTTCAGGAGCTGTCCTCACTGGGGAATTAGAGTCACAACCGCAGTCAGCAGCTGGTCCTCTAGGGACAGAGCCGAGGGACAAGGCGGACACAGGCTCGCCCAAGGCTTGGTGAGGGTAGAAGAAGACAGCCGAGAGCCAGAGATAAAGATCTGAACTTTCGGGCATTGCGAACGTCACCAAGTTGCCAGACCATCCTTCCCCGGGGTCCCAAAAGGAAGCAGATTGTACCTTTGCTCTGCGGGTCCATCCATCCCTTTTTACAGCCCCGGTCGGACGAACAGAGTGTCCTGCGGGCGGGATACTGCGGAGAGAAGCACAGGGGAGTGGGAAGTAAGCATGGCGTGTCTCTCAGGGGTGCAAAAGCGGATGTCTGTGTCCACCAGAAAACTGTACGTGGATATGCACATCAGCACGGTTCGTGAGAGCCGAAAGGTTGGAAACGGCCCAAATATCCAGCAGCCCGTGAAAGGGCAAATAAAATGCAGTACGTTCACACAATGGAGTATTGTTTGACCATGAACAGGAAGGAAGTACTGACACGTGCCGCACCGTGGGCGAAGCTCGAAAACACCGGTAAGTGAAAGAAGCCAGACATAGAAGGCCACATGTCGTCAGGTCCCATTTACATGAAATATCCAGAGGAGACAAATCTAGAGAGACAGAAAGTAGATCAGTGGTCGCCGGGGAGTGAGGGAAGCGGGGCTGATGGGTATGCGGCTTCTTCTGTGGGCGATGAGAATTTTCTGAAATTAGATCATCGTGATGGTCGCACAACATTGTGACTATGCTAGAAACCACTAACTCGCACACTTTAAAAGGGTGAGTTTTATGGTATGTGAATTATAGCTCGATAAAAAGTAAAAATAAATAAAAAGCTAAAAAGCAGACCTCAGGGCAGCCTGGGACCATTTTCAGAGACAGCCCGCAGAGTGGCGAGCAGGTGGCCTGGTCCAGGGAGCCCCGTGGCTGCGGGACCGGGTGGAGCAAGCAAGCGCGGAGGCTTGGCAGGAAATGTGGAACTAAGGGACGCCGGCCAGCGCCCCAGCCTGGCCCGAGAGAACGAGGCCAGCCAGGTCTCGGGCCAGAGGGCGAGGGCAGAACCCGGGAGGAGAGAGATGTGGCGGCTTGGTTTATGCATGTTCTACTTCCCTCGTTTTCTAGGGAGCAGGCTTAATGGCCAGTCTAAGGGAAACCAGAACCTGGCACAGCATTGTCTTAAGTGGTTGTGAAGATTAAATGAGCATTACTGACAGATGCCAAGGGAATGTTAGCTTGGTTCTCAGTTCCGGTAGGTAGGCAAAGACGGTAGGTAATAGGAGACAGCATGTGTACTGTGAGCTCTCAGACACTCAGAAGTCTAGACCCTGTCACCTGAGTGGGCTGACGAGCCATGGGCAAGGCTGGTCCTCCCACGGGCAGGAGAGCTGCTTGATGGCGCCACGGCACTGCACCCCTCCATGTCAGCATGGTCCCTGGGAAAGCTCAGGTATGTCACCCGAGAGGGAAATGGCAGGAGGGTGTGAGTAGCAGGTAATGCCTAGTGACACCCCGCTACAGATAAACTTACCAGAATAGCTCCTTCTCATCTCAGAGAGCAAAGAGCGGGGCTGGGGAGGGCCAGACTAGGACAAAGACATTTCGATAGGGAACAGTGTTTTCCGGAACGAGGTAAGGGAAGGTCGAAAGCATGAAGAGGGCCGAGCCAAGCTGGGAAAGACCGTGTGGGCAGTGGCCGGGGGACATGGAGCATTCGCCTGATGTAGAGGCTAACACCGAGACGTGGGTGAAGAGGCAAACTCGAGCTGACTGGCAGCCTGGCCCTGCAGACGGCTCACAGCCGCGCTAGGAGAAGCCGTCAAAGAGGATGTACCTGCTTCTAAGCTCAGCTCTGCCTCCGGCAAGCTGGGCGACACGGGGGAAGTACTTAACCTCTCTGATCTGTGTTCTGACCTGTAAAATAGGCCTGGGAATGCTGTTACCCTCCTAAAGTCGTCGTGAGGCTCCCCTGGATTGTGAAAAGCTGCACACATGCCAAAGATCTGCGTTGCCATGAGCCGTACAGGGGCGAGCGATGGAGAAAGCAGGCCCCCTGCCTGCACAGGCCCCCCCAGTGCTGGGGCTGGACACCGAGGGCACAGACCAAGGTCGGGCGGCTACAGAGGGAGAACCGCAACGTCTTCCCACCCTCCTTCCGCCCCGACCTACACCCCACAAAAGAGGCTCGGTAAGCATGTGTGGGCCCGAAGACACCCCGGATCTCCATTTCCACTTCCTCTGACCCGTACCTCCCCCAGGAACTCTTATCACCTGTCAAACCGCTCCGGCCCTCTCCTTACCTCGGGACACAGCCTCTGCTCCTGGCCTTCTGTCTTGAGAAAGTTTGTCATCACAAAGAAGGAATTTCCCTGTTGAGAAAAGGAGAGAAGTCAGAGGCAAAGCCTTTGAGAACAGGACTGCTTAATCATCATAATCCGGCTTGCTAAGTGCCCGGGGGCGAACCTCTCTGCTCTTCTAAGCTTCAGCCTAGAAATCAGGGTCCCGAGCAACGGAGCACCACGGGGCGACATGGAGGGCTTAATATCAAAGCTGGATGAGCCGCCCTGACGAGCAGAGGGGGAGCAGAGGCACAATCCAACTGATCGAGTATTCATCTCCATCCCAGCCTCAAAAGCAGCCTTTTCATTTTTTGGACACAGTAAAATCCCATTAAACTGAAGCTCAGGAGACCTGAGGAGGTGGAGGTGGGGGTGTTGGCTTCATCCGAATGCAGTTTAGAGTATCCAGGTCTTAAAGGGCGATAAATAGGGCATCCCACCACCTGGGAAGTAGCCGGAGATTTTAATGACCCAGTGTTAGAAACGAGCAGATAGCAGCTTCGGTTTTACGGTTTTGCAAATGTGCTCTTTTGTCCCTCCCGTCCCCCGGCTGTTCCTCGGTGCTCTCAATCACACTTGATTTCTCCTTTTTGACAATTCTAATTTCATTTCCTCTTCTTGCAAATTTAGACAGTTACTGAGACCTTTCTATGACCCACACCCTTTCTTTGTCATCTCATCCTTCCTTTGTACAAAAACATACCCCAGAGTGTTTTCCTGGAGACATTTTTGTTGATAAAATGCCACACAAACAATAGAGAAGGGCTGGTCCTCTCCAGGCAGAAAGTTCTTTGCCCTTCTAGGCAGACCTTGCTGACTCGATGGCCCTGCTTCTAAAAGGCAGCGTGTAAATCAAAGTGGGAGTGAATCGAATCGTGTTTTAAATGCACCAGGACATACTGCTATTTTGAGAAACCCTGCAGGACTTGCTAGAGCAAAGAAGCATCTCTTTGAGCTGTTGGATCTGACCCAATTTTGCAGTTTTTAGGTTCTCTCAGTTGGGATTTTCACAGAGCTTTTAAAATAGGGCCGGTGTTTTTCTGGAATAAGGCTCCAGGTCCCAGGGGAGGGGGGCGTGGCCCTGGTGGGAGGATGCTGACGGGTGGTCACCTGCAAGGGGAAGGTGTAATCCGCAGTGTCGAAGACGGTCTGCACCACCTTCTTCATCCCGTCCTCCACGACCTCCTCTCTCACCTCCGCTATGCCCTTGACCTTGGTGTGCACGGAACTGATGACGGGCTCTTTCCGCTGGTACAGCTTGTCACTCACCAAAGCAAAGCTAAGTGGTGGACACAGAAAAGCATCAATGGTTTTCTGGAGGGAGGCGCCATGCAGTGGTTTCGAATGCAGGTGCTGAAGGCCACCTCCATTCAGATCCCAGCTTTGCTGGGTGACGTTGGGCAAGCGACTCGCCCTCCCTGGGGCTCATTTTCCTTAGCTGTAAGACAGGAAGAATGGTCATACCTACCTCATGGGGTTGTTGCGAGGATGAATTTCGATCCGTATGTGAACTCCTTAGTATTGTATCTGGCACACAGTGCTCACTAAACTATCGTCCTAATGCCAGCCTCTAGTATTGCCGAATACAGACCCTAATTTTTAGGACAGCTTCTCAAATACCAAAGTCCACCCCACATCGGTCCACCAGCCCTGGTCTGGGGCTCAGTAATATATCACCTCAGTAATATATCACCTAATAATAAGGGTAGGTCAGCCACCAGTTCTCCAGAAAGACACACTTGGTTTGTAAATAATACTGATAATAAGAACCCTTATTGAGCCCTTGACACGGGCCAAATACTGCACAGGCATCATCTCCTTTAATCCTCACAATAGGAGAAAGTTACTGTAATCTCCACCCTTCCATAAACCAGGGAATGGTCTCAGAGAGGTGAAGGAACTTGCCCAAGGTCACACACGTAGTGGCAGATCTGAGACTGAGCGAGTCTCTCATGTGGCCCAGAGCCAGATCTCTTAGCCAGGTGTGCTATACTTGTTCACACAGGATGTAGCTCCGAGGCGTCTGGTTTCCTGTCTTTTGGTCAGTTCATTAGCTGTTAATGCCTTATTTAGAATGTGAATCTAAATTGTTATGGTGGGAACTAGAAAAGGGGAATTGATCATTAAACATGGTAGGTTCCATCCCCTTTTATCTGTTTTCCCTATCTTCCGGTGCCCTGGATGATTAAGAGTCTATTCTAGATGCTTGTTTATTCATTCAGCATGTATTTATTTGGTCTCTTCCCTCTGCCTAGCCCCTAATATGTGAATGATATTAGGACATCCCAGCCAATGGCTGCCTTCCAGGAGCTGACCTTGGCAAAGAATGGGCCAAGATGTAGTAGCCCCTGCAGTTCTCAACCGAGGCTGTGATATATAATCATCCAGGGAGCTTTCAAAATTGCAGCCCCCAGACCCATCCCTAGAAACTCTGGTTTGGTAGGTCTGGGGACTTCTCCAGGTACCTCTGTAGCTTTTAAAAGTTCCCCAGCTGATTCTGATGTACAGCCAGGGTCGAGAACCCCTGGGAGACTCTTGAAAAGACAACTCACCTTTGGCAACTTGAAGTCCACTCGAAGAGGTGCATTCCCTAGGATCTAGCCGTTCCACTCTTGGGTCTGTGCCCTAGAGACACCCTCGCACGTGTGCCCAAAGAGGCGTGTTCAGCAATGTTTACAGCAGCATCATTCGTAAGAGGGAAAACTGGAGATGACCTAAACATCCCTGAATGTTGAGTGGGCACCTTAATTGTTGGATGTGTACAATGGGATGCTCTACAGCAGTGAAAATGAGTGGAGAGCTGCTCGTATCAACACGGAAATAACATCATGTTGGGCAAACGAAGCGTGCCGCAGTGTAAGGTTTGAAGAAATCCAAAACACCATTATATACTCAAATACCCGTCCGTGCGTGTGCACAGCAGCACTATTCACAACAGCCAAAGGGTGGAAACAGCCCAGGTGTCCGTCAGCAGATGATGGAGAAACAGAATGTGGTCCACGTGCTGTCATTCAGCCGTAAGAAGGAAGGTGCTGAGACATGCTACACTGTGGGCGAACCTCGAAAACATGATGCTACGTGGAAGAAGACAGACACGAAGGGCCACAGACTGTATGATTCCATCAATGCGAAAGACCCAGAATAGCTGAATCCCTGGAGACGGAGTGGATGGATGGTTGCCAGGGGCTGGGGGCGGGGAAAATGGGAGTTGGCTGCATAATGGTTTTGGGGTTTCTTTTTAGGGCAATGAAAATGTTTTGGAATTAGAGGTAGCGGTTGCACAGCACTATGAAGGCACTAAATGCCACCGACCATTCACTTTAAAATGGTTAATTTTATGTTATATGAACTTCACCTCAATATAAAAGGAAAAACGTCTTTATAGATATAGACACATGTTGTAGCAATATAAAAAACAAACATAGAATGACAAGCACCGAAGTCAGGTGGGTGTTTGTAAAGGTTGAGGACAGGGGATGGGATAAATGCCGGGTTTGCAGGGAGCCGGAACTAGATTAGCAGTGTTCTTTTTGTTAGGTTGAATGGTGGTATGTGGGTGTTTATTATTCTTAATATATTGTAGTATTTCTATAACATTCATTAAAAAAAGAAAGCTCATCAAGAAAGACGTTGGGGCTAGAGATCCAGATTTGAGATTCAACCGGCACATATGACACAGAGCTATGAACTGTAATTCCTTTGACAAATAGATAATACTTGTTCAATGATATATTTCAGCCTTGAATCACAACATGTATGCGGTTGTGCAATGTTTTTTTGTGTTGGAAATTGTGACCTTCTCCCAGAAGGACACCGGGTCAGTGTGGCCCACCATTCGGGAAGCTCGATTCTGATCTCATATTCATTCCAGGATGCACAACATGTTAGAGATCAGCCTTAACAGAATCCAGCTGTCTCGTAAATCAGAAAACTTATCTTTGTATAATAACAAACACATCATTTTAAGATTTAAAATGCTCCCGAGCTGCATCAGTGGAAAAAAGAGGAAAAGAAAGAGTTTGCAATACCCTGCCCCATCCCAGAGACTGCCCAGAAGCTCTCTTCCACCTCACACGATGACTCACACAAGCCATGCCACCTGTCCTGAATGAGGACATAGCTGTCTGGCTCCCTTTCTGCACCAAGAAGCTACAATTTTGTGTGTCTGGAAGCCTGCAAAACCACTGGCCCCTAGAGCAAACAGGACCATGCAGTGGTTGGCGTTTGCCTGCGCTTTACAGTATATGCAGAGAGAGATGACTGGGGACCAGAAAACTGAAGAGAGTCCGGGAAGGTGAAAGAGGCCAGTGTGAGAGGAGCCTGGGCAGTGACAGGCTGAGAGGAGGGCTGTGGTGGGGGGAGGAGGCGGCAAGGAGGAGAGCGAGGTCAGCCCGTGGAGCCCTCAGGCTGGCACACTGCACTCTACTCACCAGATGTAGATGACAGTGCCCACAGTAAAGAGGTTCTTCAGAGTGCCAATCCAAATGCTCTGAATGTGAACGACTTTCTTGACTCTCACAGACAGGCATGCCAAGGGGAGCTGGCCCGGTGCCGGCATGGTGGGTGAGGGGAGCCTCAAAGCGTGGCAGGGAGGAAGTAGCTCACGACAAAGCCTGGCCCTGTCTCACAGCGCCTGGGCTCACTGAGCAAAGGTAACTCTAAAGTGAAAGGACATGACCTGAAAGTGAACTACCTCCCATCTGGTTAACCAGTGCCTAAGCCTGGGCCAACAGATTTTTTTTGTGTGGGCCCCTAAGAGAACATGTCCACGACTTATTCGAAAAGAGCTAGAATGTGTGGACATAGGTTCTGACACATGAGTTTGCTGGTGGGGAGTGGCTCACAAACAAACAGAGCTCTTGATCCTACAATCGCAGGGAATTGAATTTTGCCAACAAGAACGAGCTTGGGAATGAATCCTTTTCCCGGGTGCCAAGATGAGAACTCAGCCCAGCTGACACTTTGATTCCAACCTTGTGAGTCCCCAAGCAGAGAACACAGTCACACCACTCCCAAACTATTGCCCTACAGAACCGTGAGCTACTAAGTGGATGGTGTTTTATGCCACTGAGTTTGTGGTAATTGGTCAAGCAGCAATAGAAAACTTTCACAGCCCCAGAAGCCCCTTCTTCCATGGGGAAGCTCACAGCCAGCGGAGGGCCAGAGTGAGGTTTCTGTAGCATGGGCTCCTGGGAGGTGGCCCCCATGATATAGGTCAAGGCTGGTGCTGCCCCCATAAATTCCTGAAGGTGATTTCTGCTCACACCCACCACCTCATGGTATTCCTTATGTGCTAAAGCATTGCATGGCACTTATGTTTGAAAAGCTTGGTTCTCATGACTTTGTCCTAGCTCCAAGGGTGGCCAGGAAATTAGGTTGTGACATCTAGTCGAGAAGTGGTCTATAATATGGGATTGCCCCATAGTTACGCTGTTCAAATCGTGATTACCATGAAACTTTGTCATGGATGTTTATTTTTTGTCTGTCTCGTCCCCCCCACCCCATCTACCACTTGCTTTTTCCATTTCTTCTTGCAGCAGAGTTCTTCTTTTCTAAGGAAAAACCACTGGATGTGGTTCAGGTCTGGTTCATTCAGCTTTGCCGCCCTTTCGCTACTTCCGGCCACAGGAGTAACCACATGACCCAGGGCTGGCCAATCAGGTGACGCCATGCCCTTGGCCTTGGCGATTGTTTGAGGGATGGAAAGGCAACTCGAGCTCAACAAATCAGAGTCTTTCTTGGGACTTTCTTGCTAGAGTTTCTATCAGGAAAGACTTGTTTGTTCCTCTGCAGTTGCTAGGTGGGGAAGATATGAGGTTATGACTGTGCTATACTATATAGAGAGGCTATTCAAGAAGAAAGCCAAATAGAGCCAAGATATGGAGAGAGAGAGAGAGAGAG
>NW_006434829.1:5437109-5453762 GCF_000325575.1 Pteropus alecto
AGAGACCCAGCCCTAATAATACAGTTTGAACATTTATAGCTATCTGTGTCTGCAGACAGCTCCGTCTCTTCCGCTGCCCAGTGATGTGACAATAATTCCCCTTTGTGGCTTGGTGGCTAACCTGAGTTAGGTTTCTGTCACGTATCCAAACAGTTCTGACTAATACAGACCTCCTCAGTATCCGTCTACACACTCCTGCAACCCTGGAAGCTGGGGCCACTTGACCCTGCCTGCCCTATAGCCCCTGCTCTTGACTCTAGATCTAAACTTGATTGTGGGGACTATGAGAAACTGATCAGCCTCTTGTCTTATTTTCTCTGTCGCCAGCCCCTACCTTGTACTCCAGTCTCAATAACTGAGGCATTGTCTTACTTCACTATCCTGGCCTTTTGCCTTTTCTGCTCTAGTACGGACAGCCTCTGAACCTAGAACTCCATGGCCAGAACCCCCTCCCCCGCCCCCCCGCTGCTACATCTCCTGAATTGTATCTGAGCCTGTCTAGACTTCCGGCTGTGGTCTACATCACTCCTATTTGATGCAGAAAACCTCCCGGATCCCTGTGCATCATGGGTCTACCCATTTAACAAATGCCCAACTTGCAGTCACGTCAGCCTGAGACCTCACAGCACAATTTAAGGCAGCAGTTCCAAAGCTATGTTCCATGGGACTTCATTCAGTGAGATGCAAATCTTCCATTAACATAAGGGAGGAAAGCAAAGCTGGCAATATTTTTCTTCGGTTTTAAATTTTAAAATATAAATAATGGAGAAGCGTCTTACATGGTTACCTTTTACAGTCAGCGCTTAAAGTAAAAATTGTGTCTCATCAAAATTGCCCTTGCTAGACCCTTACATTGTGCACAAAGAGCAGCAAACAGACCTTCCAACCCTCAGTGGGTCCATCAGAGCCAATTTTCCACCGGCTCTGGAACAAGTTGCTGTTTTTCCAGTTTTGCTCCAGGTGATGGTGAAGAAGTTGGCTTATTTTCAGGAACACGTTGGATGAAAACTATGTATGTAGATTAAAAGGGAGGGTGGCAAAACGCTCACTCTATGAGAAGCATGTGGGAACAGAGACGGACTGAGGGAGCCTCAACAGCAGTACCCCATCTCACACCTAGTCCAGGCACCCGGCCGCTGGGTCGTGGCACTGTTTAAATTGTTCTCCCCCTTTATGCTCCCGTGGGACATGCGTAACTGAACTTGAGAGAATTAAATGCATGTCAGGTAAGATTTCACCATGTGAAAGACAAATATTTATCATTGTAAGGTGTTCTCATAATGATCTGTCCTTATATATGTAATAATCTGCTTTTAAGAAATTATGTGCTGGGCCCACGAATACCAGTAAATTACATCATCTGTTACGTGGAATCGTGACATATGATCTATGTATTGATACACAAGGGAGCATTTACTAACTATGCTTTTTATCGTTGGTTCCGTGATATCTGAGCACATGTCTTATTTTAGAATTCTAACATGTGTGTTTATTTTTCAATATTTGTTACATAGTAAACATGAATCAAATAATGATCATCCTGATAATTAATATTAATAAGAAGAATTAACATGTAGTAAGGGTTTGCCATATGCCAAGTATTTTTCTAGTAGTTTGGTATTTATTAACTCATTTAATTCTTACCACAACCATCATCCTCATTTTACAGATAAGGAAACGAAGGCTCAAAGAGGTGAAGGATTTTTGAATCCACATTTTCAGATCTCAAATCCCAAGCTTGGGTGCAGTTACTTTGGCCGTCAAAGGAGAGGATGTACTGTATATCTAAGCACCTATTATATTCAGAAAGGTCATTTTTAAAAATAGCTACCGTTTGTGGAGCTCTTACGCTGTGCCAGGCATTGATAAGGGCTCGCATGCCTTTTCTTGTTTAATTATCCCAAGAGCTGTATGAACTGATGCAGAAACTGAGGCTCAGAGAAGTTAAGTGATTTGGCCCAGGAAACTTAGCCAGGATTATAAACTAGGTTGCTCTAACCCTTAGCTAGTAAACTACACCATCTCCCTATATCAATGCAAGTTCTCCTTCTCCTCCTCCTCCTCCTCCTCCTCCTCATCATCATCATGAACAGCAAGGGGACATTAGCCATTAGGCAAATGTGAGCAAAACCACCAGCAGATACCACCTCACATCTCACTAGGAAGCCGATAATTCAAGACAGGCAATAGCAAGTGTTGGTCAGAATGTAGAGAAATTGGAGCACACGTTGCTGGTGGGAATATGAAGTGGTACAGTTGCTCCGAAAAACAGTTGGGTGGTTCCTCAGAAGGTTGAAAATAGAGTTACCAAATGATCCACCAGTTCCAGAAAACTGAAAACACGTTCATGCGAAAACCTGTACACAAATGTTCATAGCGGCACTATTCATAGTCGCCCTGACCTGGAAACAGCCCAAATGTCCACCGAAAGGTGATACAGCCATACAATGGAATATTACATGGCGATAGAAAGGAATAAAGTACCGATACATGCTCCAACATGGATGGACCTCAAAAACGTGATGTCACGTGGAAAAAGCCAGTCATAAAGGACCACATACTGTTCAAGTCTATTTATACGAAATATCCAGAAGAGGCAAATTCATAGCAACAGAGAGCAGGTCAGTGGGTGCCCGGAGCTGCAGGGGAATAGGAGAACTGGGAATGACGGCTAAAGGATGTAGGGTTTCTTTTTGAGGAGATGAAAATATTCGAAAATTGTGATGATTGCACAACCCTGTAAATATACTAAAAACCACTAAGTTGTACACTTTAAATGGACGAGTTATGTAGTATGCAAATTATATCTCAATAAGCTGCTTTTAAAAAATAAAAGAGCGAAGGGGCCCTTTCTGACACTGGATTGGACCTCAAGGGACATTTACAAGTCTGGTCCTAGTCCTCCCCGAGGCAGTGATGACTCACGTAGTTGCCAGCATTATCACTAGGTGTGCCCCGACTCCTTGCCTCCTCCCTGGAGGTCCGGGGTGTTGCCCCGCATCTCCCCGCCTCCCCCAGGCATGCCCTGCCCAGTTCGTCCCAGCAGGCCTGGGGCAGAACGCAGAGTGTCGCCCCCGCGTCCCGAGGCTTCTTCCCGCAGCAGACGAGATCCCCTTCCTGCCGCTTCCTGTCGCCCTCTTCCCACCAGCCTGCGCGTGAGGCACATGTCTCAGGCTTTAAACCCACATGGAATCCAGGACGTGCGCCAGATGCGGCACCTTGAGGTTTCCCATGCTGTCGACTACTGCAGAGATTTGGGGTCATCCCCACACCCCACTTACCTAACGTAGGAAAAGACGATCATGTGGAAGATCCACTTAATGGTGCCATAGTTCACGCTCCGGATCCGGGTGACTTTGTTTGTCTCATAGTGGAAAACATCACTGCAGCAGGCTAGCATGGCAAGAGGCCTCTGCCCACTCGGCTCGGGGCTGGACCAGGGCTCAACTTTCCCAGGCTGGCCACAGCAGGCCCACCAGTACCAGGAAAATGAAATGTCTTGATTCTTAGGAGGAGCCTTTTAAGTTTGAGTTCCTCCAATGATGGCAGAGTGGGGGCGGGCCCTGGCAGCTGGCCAGATGTGGCTGTGGATAAACAAGAGAAGCCAAGTCCTGTGGGCCTGCCTGGCAGATGACCCTGCCCCAGCCAGCCTCCCCCAGAAGCCTGCACAAAGATGGTGTTCAAAGGAAGGGCATTTTTAGAATTTTATTTCCCCTTTTCCTTTCGCCCTTTTTGACTCATCTCAGTTTGGCGAAAGGGGCAGTCCTTCAAATGTCAGGAGGCCCAGTGCTTCCATTGTGCCTTAGTGAAGGGCCCGGACCGTTCCATTGCCTCAAGCCCCATTCAGAGACGAATCGATTCATTTCTATAACCCTTTGTTCAGCCCCAGATGTCTATAAACACACGCGAATAGAGGTCTCCCCGTTTTTCTCTTCCTCCCCCTTCCTCACAACATGCTGGTCTGTGGATGGGGGTGGGATCAGATTTGCTGATAAGGAGCTGTGGGGGGTGGGGACTTTATTTCTATGCTGGACATTTCCTGCGTGACCCTCTGGGTCCTCTCTCCGTCTTGCCCTGTACCTCGGGGGCCCACCCCTGACTTAGGCCGGTCAGCCTGAGACCACCAGGAACAAACTCGCCGTCCAACAAAACCGAGTTTCGACCCAGTCAGTGATGCCAGAGGAGTCGTGGGGCATCACCAAAACAGACAGTTAATCTAGGGTTTGGGGGAAGATGGAGTTTCGATTAAATTTAAGTAAAAGCAGGTTTTGACAGGCTCAAAGCAAAAGCAGGTTTTGCATGAGATGGTCAACTTCGGATCTAGATTGCAAAGTGGACCCAGTGCCCTGTATCCTTGGAAGCGATAAAGCTGATAGATGTCGACTGTCGTGTCCCGGAGGCTGCTTCTCTGTGGCGCGGTGACCCAGCTCCTCCAGGCGAAAGTGGAGTATTTCAATTCTTACCGATGCAATCTCAGAGAGCAGAGTTTCTGACGTCTGTGATCTTAAAGGCTGGCGTTTCTCAGTGAGTCAGAAAGCAGGAGTCACTCAAGGACGGAGGACGTTATCACTTGACAGCTACAGAGAAATATTGTTATTTTTGCAACTCGATTTCTCAATTTCTGCTCTTCCAGCGTGCTAAGTGGCCAGGGGGAGTCTTCCTTCTCCAGTCTGAGCTGAATGTTACCTTCTCACCCATGTGCTCCGGGGCCCACCCCCCCACCTCTCGGCTCCCAGCTCTGGAGCCTCCTCCCAGTTGCACAAGACAGGGCCCTGGGCACCACGCCCTCTCGTCCCTTCGGGCCTCGGGCTGAGAGGGCTATTGCCAGCCCCCGGTGACTCACCATCCCTTATTGCTTTCTCCTAACTCCACTGACACGTTTATAAGTGGCCCCGCCATTAGTTACCCCGCCGGAGTCCGCCGTCACTTTTCTGCCGGGACTCTGAAGGTACGATAATCTTCATCTGTAACAAGAAGACGTCCACAGGACTCCCATTATGGCAGTCCAGCCTGGTGGTTAGAACATAGGGCACTGAAGGACTAGCTGCCTGGTTTCCAATTCTGGTGTCACACCTTACCACCTCTGTGACTGAACAACGCTGTTTATGCTGTTCATTCATTCATTCATTCGTTCGTTCGTTCCCAAGAGCACCAGCCACTAGCGGATATAGCAGTGAACAGGCAGACCACCCAGATGTCCATCAACAGATGAGTGAATAAACAAAGCATGGTCTATCCACACAATGGAATATTATTCAGCCGTAAAAAGGAAAGAAGTATCGACACAGGCTCCGACATAGGTGAACCTTGAAAATGTGCTAAACTAAAGAGGCCAGACACAGAGGCCACGTGTGGCGTGCCACCCTTCATAGGGAATGTCCAGAACAGGCAAGTCACTTCAATGCTGCCCTTGCCACCCGCCCGAGACGCGTTCTTTGTCCTGGTCTCTCTGTTGAACTTGCGCTCTCCCCTTTCTGCTCCGTCGGCCGTCTGTCCGCGTCCCCCCACACCACCCCGAGGAGACCGTTCTCAATGAGCTTACCGACGAATTCTCGGTCGCTAGCTTTAGCGGATATGTTTTATTCCTTATTTTACTTAAGCTTTGGGACACGTTTAACCCCGTGACAACTCTCTTCTTCTTGGAGCAGTCGTTTCCCGCGATCCCCACGTCTCCCTTGAGTTCCATCTTCTCCTGGTTCCCCATTTTTACCTCTAAGACTCTTGGTCATATCTTTCTTTCTCTCTTCTCCCCTCGACTGTCAGTTCGAGCGAATTCTGCCTCAGCATTTTTTATGTTTCTATCGTTCAGGACAGGACAGGTTATGCTGCAGTAACAAGCAATACTACAAATCTCCTGGCTTAAAAACACCATCGGTTTATTTCTCAACCACACTAAACGTCAGTCATGGGTCACCCATCTCTGCTCATCGTAGTCACTCAGAGACCAAGGCTCGAGGAACAGCCACTGTCTTGAACTCTTGAATGAGAAATCTGGCGGGTCTTACAGCAACATTTAAAAGTTCTGAGCTAGAAATAACACACTGCCTTCTCGCTCCTAACTCGTTGGTCAAAACGAGTCAGTTGTCCTTATCGAACCACGAGGCACCAGGAAATACTATCTTGCCGAATGTCTCCCATGTACCTAGAAACGGGAGAAGCAAAAATATTTGGTGAACAGCATGAGCGACTTTTAAATCTTCTTCCTGGGAAAGATCATCCTCACAATGCTTTTATGAATCACCAAATGCTGACACCCAGTGCAATATACATACAATGTCTTATTGAATTGTATAAGAAAAGAGAAGCACGTATGTCCATGGTGTGTTTAACGGTACATGGAATATAGCTTGAAATGGGACCTACTACATAATTCGGGGGCCCAGTGCAAAACGAAAGCGTAGGGTCCTTTATTTAAAATTAAGAATGTCAAGATGCGACAGCAGGACATTAAACCGAGCTCAGGACCTGTCTAAGCGTGGGTCCCTGTGTAACAGCAGAGGTTCCGTGTCCACTAAGCTGGCTGTGTCTAGAAGGATATGCAAGATGGTTTGGGGGAAGGATCTGGGGGATTCGTCAGTGTTTGTCAAGAGACTTGTTTATCTATCACCTTTATGAAGTTTTCCATATGCATGCATTGCTTTTTTAAAAAATCCCTGATAGATTTAAAAAATCTATACCTCCAGATCGAACCTGTCTTCTGAGCTTCACACCTCCATAGTCCATGAACCTCCAGACCTAAATATCCCACAGACACTTCAAACCACATCTTCAGGAGGGATCACCTTCCCGCAAGATAATGGTGCAAGGAATTCCTCAGTCAAGGGGTGTGTGTGTGCGTGCGTGCGTGCGTGCGTGTGTGTGTGTGTGTGTGTGTGTGTGTTTCTGGTTACAGGGCAGAAAATCAAGTGATTTTCTTCAGCAGAAAAGGGAGATTTTTTTAGGAACCACGGGCAGGTCGCAGATTTCAAATGCAGGAAATGTGGCCCAACCTTGCAAGAACCTATTAATAGACTCAGAAACAGCGCTGCAATGAGGTTGCTCGTTCAGTTCGTCTGAAGCTGCCGGCTCCCCTCTGCCTCTCTCTCTGTGCACCCAGCGTGCGTCCCTCTAAACGCTGGACTTCTTGGCTTCTCTGAGGGCGTGTGGCCCAGTGAGGCTATCGTGGTTCAATGCCCACCGTTCAAGTGAAAACCCCAGGTCACGGACCAAATCCAAAAGAATGAATCTGATTGGTCTAGCTATGCATCTCTGTGGAAAATGGAAGGTGCCAGAGGGAGGGAAGGAGTCTGCCCAGAGAGGGGGCGTGCGGCATGGTGGCGGCTGGGGTCGGATCCCTGAAGGACACCAACACCGAGGACACTGAGCAGGGGCAGCAGGGGAGGAGAGGAAAACCAGGAGGGAGCATGTACCCGGAA
This sequence comes from Pteropus alecto, assembly GCF_000325575.1. Taxonomy (NCBI): domain Eukaryota; kingdom Metazoa; phylum Chordata; class Mammalia; order Chiroptera; family Pteropodidae; genus Pteropus; species Pteropus alecto. The sequence goes on from NW_006434829.1 coordinate 5,444,525, forward strand.
GCCCACGAGTCACAAAGACACCAGTGGCCTCAGGAGATATTAAGAGATTTAAAGCTGAGAGATTAAAGGGCACAGGTGAGGGAACTGACGGATAAATCAATGGAACAGGACGGAGCCGAGGGTTAAGCACAAACACGCGTGGGAACTTCACTTATGATGAACGCATTTAAAGTCAAGGGAGAAATTACTCAAAATGTGATCTCGGAGCCATGGGCTCGTCATTTAGAGGAAGTCGGTGGAGGGAGGAGGGTGTGGTATTCTCACTTTTCATATTTAAAAAGATACGTAACTGTTCGAAACGTGAGAGAGTCATCAAATGGGAGCGAAATCAGCTACACAAAATGGGACGTTCGAGTCACCGATCCGTTCGTGTCAAGCGGAGATAACTGATGCTCCCGGAGATGACGACACCACACTCTCACCTGGCTGGCGCTGGGTTCTTCCTCCCGCTCAGGCTCCGTATGGCCTGGGATTTGCAGCGATGACACTGTGGTACCAGACTCTTCGTCCCCTCTGGGAGTACAGTATTTCAGCCAGGATTCACCGTAGTTTCTCCCTTGGGAACTGTTTTCCCTGCTAAAACAGCATTGTGGAATGTGTTTTTTCTCCTCTCTCTTTCTCCATGGCGATGTCTCGTGAACATGTGTTTCTCACCCCGCTCCTCCTTCTTTCTCATCACCTGATTCTTATTATAAATGTGTCTACTGCTTAGGGATGTCACAGTTAGGAGAAGGCCCAGTGCCCCGGCATCCAAAAGTGTGTTTCTCCGAGTTACCTTGAGCCAGTGCTGTCTGAGAGGGTGACCGCTAAACCACACGTGGCTACTTAAATTCAAACGAGTTAAAATGAAATGCACTTTAAAATTCGATTCTTCAGTCACCCTACCGCAGTGTTCCATATCCACATGTGGCTAACGGCTAAGCGCGTTGGACCGTGAAGACAGAGAGCATGTCTGCCATCGTAGAAAGTTCTGTCATGCCACACCGCTGATGGAATATGCGAGATAGAGGAAAAGGCGGGTTCAGTTCAGGGGAGTGAGGAAGTACAGGAGGGGCGCGGTCGGATGGCATCTGTTTCCCGTGTGAACTAAGAGGCAGAGCTGCCGGATAGAGAGAGAAAGAGGGGGCCGAGGGGTAGGAGCTTCGATGAGAGTGAAGAAGATTTAAAACGGTTGCTATGGTGAACAGAGGACAAGAGCCAGAAGAGAGAGCAGGAATTCCAGGCGGCCTTGAGTAGTCTGAATGCCTGAGGTTATGACGGGCCTGGGGCCTTCCACCTGCAGGATCCTCCTCCTGCCTCCGCATGCGGAGACCCACCGGGTCTTGCCACGGGGTCCAGGCATTTAGATATCATTCAGGGGTTTAGAATTTGTTATCACTGAGATTTACTGCGTTTCTTATGGTCTTCTCCATTTGTTTCTGAAACTGTGAGCAAAGCTACATCTCTGCCTCTCCTGCCTGAAGGACCTTTCCCAAAGGCTCATATCCCTTGCCAGCCCCACCCCAACACAGGAAATTCCTCCGTGACTCAACCCAGGCACAAGGAATAACTGGCTTCATTCCGTTTATTCTGGGTATAATTGCTCTATCCGTCTTATGGATGCTGGATTTCTTCTAATCCCAAAATCTCCCCTCCACTCCACTCCATTCAAACCCAATACACATGCTCTCCTTGGGAACCTTCGAAGTCTATTCTGGGTCAAGACAGTTGACCACTTCAGGTGATACCGAAGTCTTCTGCAATTCTAAAGGCAGAGGCTGAGATGGTGATCGCAGGCCCCCAGGGATGTTTGGCAGTGTCCGGAGACATTGTTAGCTGTTGTAATTGAGGGAGTGCTACTGGCATTTAATGACCAGGGATGCTGTTAAATATCCTACAATACACAGGTCAATCCCCGCACCCCCCACCCCCCAACAAAGAATTGTCCGGTCCAAAATGTCAGTAGCGTCAAGGCTGAGAACCCCTGGTCTATACGGTATTGGCACCTAAGATGTAAATTCAGTTGTAAACTGTGAAATTAAGGGCCACAGTTCTAGGCACATAGTAGGTGCTCAATGAATGCTTGTTAACAACATGAATGAATGAATGAATGAATGCACGAACGATCAAATGAATGATTATATCTTTCACGTATATGTGGCTGAGTGCCTGGTATAGGACTGCGTCACAGTGGCTGTTCAGTTGTTGGTTGCTGACTCGTTCCTGCCAATGTCCCCCTGAGGAGCCACCTGCGCACAGCTGAGAACGATGTCCCCCTGGCGGGGGCACAGCACAGCCTCGTAGCTGTGGTTTGGGGTCACGATAAGTTGCTGTGGGAAGCCACAGAGCAGGGCAGCAGACTGTGTTTCTCCACATTGCGATGGATTCATCGTCTCCTCTCCCGCCCCTCTTCTCAAACCCTCAGCGGAGAAGGGTTTAAAGGGCCGAGCTGAGGAGGAGCCTGTGGGGTCGGCTGTGTAGGAAAAGGAGGCAAAAATGAGCCCAGACTAAGCGCCGTTACTGCTTGAAGATCCAGAGCCCGTGAGAATTAGAGACGGGGCGGGGGGCAGGACCCTGCTTGCTCACCACACTCTTCCTAATTCATTTATTCAACGAATATTTACTGAGTGCCAAGGACTCTTTGGGGAAATGGACATTAACAAAAAAAAACAACTCTTCTACCCTCTTGGAGCTTATATTCTAAAGAAACAGGATGAGCAATAGATAAGTCAGTCAGATATATAGAATGTGAGAGGGTCATGTGCTCTACAGAGAAAAATCAAGCAAGGAGGAGAGATAAGATGTGTTTGCGGTTGAACTTTGCGGTTAACGTGAAATGAAATTCACACGACGTAAAATTAGCCATTTTAAAGTGCACAATTCAGTGGTATTTAGTACTTCCACAATGTCTTGAAATCACCATCCCTATCAAGTTCCAAAACATTTTTGTCACCTTAAAAGGAGACCCTGTGCCCATTAGCAGTCACACACCCCCTCCCCCACAGCCCCTGGCAGCCACCAGTCTGTTTTCTGTCTCTATGGCTTCACCAGCCCCTCCTAGCCACCAGTTTTCTTTCTGTCTCTGTGGATTTAATTATTCTGGGCATTTCACATAAATGGAATCATATGTGGTCTTTGGTGACTGGCTTCTTTCACTTAGTGTAATGTTTTTGAAGTTCATCCACATTTCAGCATATGTCAGTAGTTGATTCCTTTTTATGTCTGAATAGTATTTTGTTGTGTGGATAGATCACGTTGTATATATCACTCATCAGTTGATGGACACTCAGGTTGTTTCTGCTTCCGGCTATTGTGCGTTATGTTACTATGAACATTCTGGTACAAGTATTTGAGTTGCTGTTTTCAGTTGTTTCTGGAAAAAAAAGTAAGAACGCTGGGTCTTATGTTTTAAGTTTTTGAAGACCTGCCAAGCTGTCTTCCACGGTGGCTGCACCATTTCACCTTCCCACCGGCAATGCATGGGGGTTCCGATTTCCCAACACCCTCACCAACACCTGTTAGTTTTCATTTTGTAAATAATAGCCATCCTAGTGGTAAAGAGGTGATGTCTCACGCAATTTTGATTTTCATTTCCTAATACACATCGTTGGGTGTGGAGCGTTTTTTTTCATGTGCTCATTGGCCATTTGTGTATCTTTTTAGAGAAATGTCTATTTAAGTCCTGTAACGCAGGGCCTTGATCGCGCACCTGGGTTTGGACTTTCGGAAGAACCTTGGGGAAGACCAGAGGGGTAAGAAATGCTGTTTAGTTCTCACGAGGCAGGACAGAGCAAGCAGGGTTTTTTATACAAAGGAGCAGAAGGCGGGGTTATCCTGTTGGGGGAGCGGCCGCCATCTCTCCTCAGGCCTCAAAAGGATGGGAGCAAGATGCTGGTTGATGGGAGCAGGCTCTGCTGAAAGCTCTTTGAGTACTGCTGCCTTGGCTGCTGGCAAGGCAGCTATCAGTCTAAAGAGGCTGGGGGGAGTGGTGGGGGCTATGTTCTGAGTTAACCCTGCAAGTCCTTTGCCCACTTTCGAATTGGGTTGTTTGTCTTTTTGTCATTGAGATGTCAGAGTGTGATCTATGGCCATATCACCCTGAACGCGCCCGATCTCGGCTGATCTCGGAAGCTAAGCGGGGTCGGGCCTGGTTAGTACTTGGATGGGAGATATAAGAGGGTGTATGTGTTGGTGTGGGGGGTGGGATTGAACTTTGGTCAGAAAAGGCCTCCCCGAGAAGGTGACTTTTACGTGAAGATCTTAGGAGGGCTCAGGAGCGCGTCAGCAGTAAGTCTGGGAAGAGCATTGCAGGAAGAGGGAACAGTGAATGCAAAGGCCCTGAGGCAAGTCACTTCCGCTTGTCTGGACCTCCTTTTTTCTGTCTGTACCTGGGGAAGAGTAGGACCTAAAGACAAGATCCGGGAGGGTGTTAGCAGATTGTCAACACCTGGGCTGGCCCATGCTCGTCAGCAAGATACTTAACATCTCAGAGCTTCAGTTTGCTCACCTGTAAAATGGCGATAATAATCGTGCCTACCTTACAGTGTTCTCACAAGAATTAAGTGAAATGACACACCCAGCCAGGGCCTGGCACGTACCAGTGCTCAGAAATGTGGGGGGTCAAACGCAGATCAGGAGGACTTCGAATCCCGCGGCCTCCAGGAAGGAAATGGTTTACAGGAGAGTCGGACGGGTGCTCTGGAGGGGAGAACGAGCCTGACCCAGGCTACCACGTACTTGACTCTACTCGAGTTTCGAAAAGCCTAATTTGCTCATATATTAACACGAAGCAGGGGGACTACGGTCTGGATGCCAGCATTCACCACGTCGCCTTGGGCTGATTTCTTAACCATTTCGAACTCGGTTTCCTCGCTCGTGCCTCAATATTCTGGACAGGGCTGAAGATCGTATATGGGTCAAGAGGAGAGCTGCTCGGAACATTTCCTTCTTCATTGTGTATCTGCCTAGTAAATATCATTTGGGACAGTCTCAAAATACAGGATTACTTTTAATTATATTTTGACATAAATTGCTGTGACGATTTACCTTGTTTTTGTTTTGTTTTGTTTGGGTGGCAGTTAGAATGTGGGTTTTGGGGCACAGGCCAGAGTTCAGGTCCCAGCTCCTGTGCTTACGAGCTGTTGGACCCTGGGAAAGTGTCTTGACCACCCTGATCGTTAGGTGTCGGTCCACCTTACAAAGCAGTTGTAAGGACCCGAGGCCATTTTTGTATATCACCCAGCAGCCATCAGAACTCTGGCTACGCACTGGTACGAAGAAAAGGGCGGGAAGTCCAAGCAGTTCGGATGGTGAGGGAGAACAAGAGAGGAAAATCCTAGTAAGACTGTATCTAGAAAAGCTCCTGAGAGCCTAGCTCAGTGACACCACAATGGGTGAGTGTCCAGTCCTCGTTTTTCTCCCTCTAGAGAGAGTTAAGAGCCAAGAATCTCAGATTCAGGACTCTGCTCTGTCCTCAGCTAGCTCAGTGCCCTCTGCCAAGTCCCTTCCCCTGTCTGCACCTCAGTTTCCCAGGGGTCGCTCTCTACGGACCCCTATCCTCTCTGAAACCACCTGTGGCACTGCTACTGACCAGCAGAGGGCAGCGATGCATCGACATTCGTCAGGAGCCTGTGCCTCAAAGTTCAGGTTCTGCTGTTTTGTTATCTTCTGACCCTGGACTAGAGAATTGTGGCGAAATAACAATCGTGGTATATGATTCTCTTTTTCAAAGGTCCTTATTTTATACTCAGTGCACAGGCAGAATGAGGTCTTGCTATAGTATACAGATGGGGAAGCAGAGCCTCAGAAGCGTAGGAAACTTAACAAGGCCACATATAAACAATCCACTGGCAATTTTGCTCATACCGCATTCTAAATTTAGACTATTTGAACGCTAGGAACGTATTGCTGTATGTGTGGGCTGCTTATTATTGATAATCTATTACCCACTTTATGGTTCATGAAGGACTTTCTGATCGTCAATATCAGAAAACGCTCAGCTCTCAGATGATCACACCAAGGCTTCTAGAGGTTATGCCGCTCGGCTTGGCATTTTCTTAAGCAACTCCATCTTATAGCCTGTTTGGTGGACTTCCAGAAACATCCGCTTCAACACTACAGAACTGGGAGTTTTGCAGCAGTTTCGATTTGATGGGTGTAGTGGTTCTAGTCCAGATAGTGTGCCTTCTTGTGCAAAAGGAATCAAGCCCCTCTGTGTCAGCACCTGCATGGGTTCTTAGCAGTTTCATGTGGGACTGGAATAGCTTTAGTCAGCAGTGGTACTCAAAAGGGGCTATCGAATGATACACCTGTCCTCAGCTCCGGATTCTGATATTCACCCCCAGTCACTCAAAGAATCACTGTTTTGGGTGATCGTTTTATGTATGTGTGTGTGCGATGCCTTTAACAGACCCCTGGGTCCGTTAAGGTGATATACCAGAAAGGCCAACTCAAATGAGCTTAAATACATTAACAATAAGGAAGATTTTATTTTATCTGTATAAACTCTAGGTGGCTCATGGAGCAACCCAACACCACCAGCAGAATTATCCTGCCCAAGTGTCAGTTGGGGCCAAAGCTGAGACAGACTGATTGGGATTCACCCTCTACCGTAGGGGTGGGGCCGGGGTCTGCTTCAACGAAGTACCGAAGTACGTGACAGTGAGGAGGAGGCAGGAGGACACCACACCGAATTTGGGGTCAGAGGGGCTAAAAGAGGAAGGAGGACCGACTTCTGGGAAGGGATTCAACAGTCTCAGTTACAAGCCCTGAGGCTGTTCATTGAGCTCTAATAGAATGAACACTTGGTCTTTGTCCTCATCTTATTTGAAGTCTAGCTGTTTAACTCAGACTTGCACTATTACTATGATCATTCGTATTCTTTTTCTTGCGGAAGCTACTGACTGGAATGAAGAAGAAAGGCCGGAATCCCTCGTAACCCGCCACTCAGAGACAGCTACCATGAATACTTTTGGCCCTGTGTTCCGATCACTGCAAATCGCACACATCCGCCCCTCATTCGTTCATTCATTCAACAGCGATGGAGCGGGGCGCAGGAGTGGGTGGTTCAGATTCTCACTGTACTAGGAGTTTTCCAGAATGATAGTTCGATCGTCGCCAAGAGTAGTCGAAGGGGGGAGGCGTGACCTCGGCCTTGAAGTTGATTCGAATGAGGAAAGAGGGTATAAGGATGGCGTTCCAGTGAGAAGAAGGGCCTGTGCCAGGAACAAAGGCGGGACAGGTAGGGGTAGGGGAGGAGACCGGTGAAGGAGTCGGCGGTAGGGAGGATTCTAGGTGTGATGCATATGTGGTTTTTTGGCCTGTTCAGCATTCATCCCCTTTTCTGAGAGCAGCACCTAACTTTCCTTTGGGGAGTCACTTCTTCCCCACGGCCAACCCTCAGCCATTTTGGGTGAAGCGAACTCCAGCTCCTTGTTTGGAGGTGGTCACATGGCCGAGTCTGACCAATCAGAGTACCCCATCCCTCTGGTCACTGATTGGCTTACGGATGGGCACCTGACTGGATCAGGCCAATCAAGACCAATGAGACTGAATGCCATTTGTTGGGACTGTCTGGATTTCTCAGTTTCCTTGAAAATTTAGGAAATTTGAATATACCGTGTAGCAGATTGGCTGGAGCTAAGAGGCTGCCTGCTTCCGATGGGACGCACACTGTCCAGTTTGTCACGTCCCCCGCCACTCCCCATCGCGCTCTGTTTGTTTAGCACGCTGCGAGTCAAACACAACTTGTCTGTCAAACTTAGCCCTGGGGATGCTAGTTTGTCATCCCCGTGTAGGTGCGAAGATGAATCTTAGCCGGAAGGATGAGAGGGAGGCTAGCAGGGAGACATCCATACAAGACCAATGGATGGGCAGGAAGTCTGCAGGGGGACCAACATCTCCTGAAAAGCAATTTCATAAACATTCATCCAGTCCTCACATCAACCCTATGAGATAAGACAGGTTAATTCCATTCTGCAGATGGGAAAACATGCTCAGAGAACACCCGCATCCACAAGCTACAAAGCTGTACCTCAAGGCCGCACTCTTTACCTCCTTGCTGGTGGTACCCAAGTTAGAGCTGACTTTGAAGATCACCGAGAAGCTCAAGACAGTGCAAAGAAAAGGAACCCTTTCGCCTAAAGGATGCCAACCTGAGTCTGTTACCCACAAATCTCCTTGCTCTAAGGTGAGTGTAACTACTGGGCAGCACTTCTCTGATGACGTGGCAGCCACAGAGTGCACCGCTCAGATCTTCTAGAGAGTCTGCCACAAAGAGCACGATTGACTGACAGCCCTGGTTCCCTCCCCTCTGGATCCACCGAGTTCATGCTAAGGCCGTACTTCCCTGGACTGCTCTCAACCAATGACTGAGCACAGTGGGAGTGCTCGTGCAGCCCCGCTGCTGCCCAACCTGGGATTCCTCTTACAGGTGACTTTGGCTCAGGGACTCCCCATTAGCATGGCTGAATCTTTCTTAGAACTGCGCTGCCGTCTGAGGCTCTTCCTGCCCAATCCTTCCTCCCCTTCCGCTTTCACAGGTTTCAGAGGAGCATCACAGTCTGAAGACTCTCTTGCCTACCCTTGCTCCCTTCCCCTTTATCCTTCACAGGTATGGATAAGTAAGTTCTCAGTAAACCTTTTGCAAGTCTAAGCCAACCTTGTCATCTGCCTCTCAGAGGAGCTGAACTAACAGATGACTTCCATTTTGTAGAATGAGCTAATGAAGCCTATAACCATCCAAATCCACAATAATCTGTTGTCAAGGAAACAGAGTTGAACACTGTAATGGTTGGATCCAGGGGCCTTGGAATTGGAACGACCGGGGTGTGAGTCCTCCTTGCTAGTGGATGACCTTCAGGAAGTTTCTTAGCCCGCCCCAGACTCTACTTCCTCATCTGTGGAATCGGTGATTCTGAACCAGGAGTGATTTTGTCCTCCCCGGGGACGTTTGGCAATGTCTGGGCTTGTTACACTGGGAGAACTGGAGGGAGAGGGGGTTATTGTTACCGACATCTGGCGGCTAGAGACCAGGGATATTGCTAAACATCCTGCAGTGCACAGAGCAGCCCGCACCCCCCCGACACACACACACACACACACACACACACACACACAGTATGACCCAGCCTAAAATATCCATAGTGCTGAGGTTGAGAAACTCCATGTTACATGGAAATGGGAATGGTAGCTAATTCAAAAGGCTGTTGTGAGGATCCAGTGCGATCATCTGTTCAATATCTATCATTTCTGCTTTCCC
>NW_006434829.1:5453840-5477285 GCF_000325575.1 Pteropus alecto
ACCCCATAAACTCCACAGGTCAGGGACCAGATGCTTCTGCATCGATGTTCTGTATTGCCAATGGCTGGAACATGGAAGGTGCTAAGTAAATTATTATGAATTGAAATATTTATCAGATGAGAGTGCAGATCAACAAATGGTTAACTACTATCATCATCATCATCATCATCAACACTGTCTTCCCAGCCCTGGCTCAGTGCATGACTGGTTTTCTATATTCGTTGAATGAATGAATGAATGAATGAATGAGAAATGAAGGAGTTTTTACTCATTTACTACTCATTTATGTGCTTTAGAAACTCTTGGGAAACAGGCCCAGTCTTTTCCTCTTTATCTGCAAATAGGAGTTTTGTTCACCAGAGAAACGACGTGAGGGGATTGCGACCTCCGCCGAGCCGGAGCCTGGGGCCTGGCTCAAAGTCGTGCAGAGTTTGGGATGCACATCTTGCTCTGCTTAGGCAAAAAAGGAAAACGGGCCAGGCTTTGTGCAAACTCGCTGTGAAACAAGAGCTGTTTTCAGGGCCCAGGAAAACGCTCTGTCCCATGTTTAATTTCTTCCATCTGTCTGGTAATTGCGATTGCGACCTCCGCCGAGCCAGAGCCTGGGGCCTGGCTCAAAGTCGTGCAGAGTTTGGGATGCACATCTTGCTCTGCTTAGGCAAAAAAGGAAAACGGGCCAGGCTTTGTGCAAACTCGCTGTGAAACAAGAGCTGTTTTCAGGGCCCAGGAAAACGCTCTGTCCCATGTTTAATTTCTTCCATCTGTCTGGTATCTGACCTCCGCTGCCCTCTAAGCCATTGCCACACACTGTCTGCGCACGCTCCCATATAAGGTGATCTCTCTCTCTTTCTCTTCCTCTCTTCCCCTCTCTCTCTCTTTCTCGGGGTTGGAAGGCAGCAGCACTTGCTTCCTCCACCCCGCTGTCCCTCTCTCTGCCTTGCCTGGCAGGCCGTGCTGTGAGGATGGATGGCTAGAGAGCGGGAAGGGGCAGGGGGCTGCCAAGGAATGTGGCAGGTTTATTTTTGTTCGGGCTGCATTCTTTGCCAGGCCTGCAGGCCCCAGCCACTTGGGGATGTCACATGCCGATAAGACAGTGGGGGTGACTGAGACCTGTGGCTCAAATCTGCAACACCCCAGGTGTGAGCCGTCGTCACGGAGTCGGGGAAGGGGGGGGATAGGGACTCTGAGGTCATGGAACTCACCTCCTCTCATTCTCCCGTGTCCGGTTCCCAGAAAGACAAGTTTGATTGCGGGAACTGAGATCTGTAACCCCTTAGGCCCATGACAGGTTGGGCAAAACCCAGCATGTATAGCTGTGCAGAAAAGAGACAGGTGTCAGGGTGAAATTATTAGCTGTGCGACCTTGGGCAAATTGCCTGACCTCTCTGACTCTGCTTCCTTATCTGTCAAAATAGTAACAAATCTAGTGGATGCTATTCTAGTGCCGTAGCGAAATGTGAACTCCGTGAGGGCAGGGGTTATTGTCTGCTCTGTTCCCTGTTGTATCACCAGCACCTAGAATTGTGCCTGGCACACAGTAGGTGCTCAAATGTGTCGAACAATTTAAATGAGATAATGCTTTTAAGTGCTCGACGCCAAGTAAATGATAACTATTACTGTCTATTCAACAGTGACAGAAGTTTATTAAGCACTTATTAAGTGCCAGGCCCTGATAAGTGCTGGTGATACAGCAGTAAACAAGATAGACCTCAGGGAGCTTATATTTCTAATGAGGGACGTGTACAATCAAGTGAATTAAGTTCAGAGTACTACGTGCTATGGAAGAAACTTTGAAAAGGATGTGGAAGAAGCGTGTTTTCAAACCTTCGACTGTGACTCACAGCAAGAAATGTTTATTGTGTGGCCCAATGAACACACATGCGTGTTTATTAAACTGAAATAAAACTTTCACAAAACAGTTGCAAAGATGTCTGCCGACAACTTAGCAAACGCCATTGCTGGTATGCACGTGCCAGTCCCCGATCCAGAGGTAGAGTCTTTTTCTCCTTTCCTTGAATCTGAGTGGGTCTAATGACTTGCTTCGAACAACGAAATATAATGGAAATGACACTGTGCTTGTTCAGGGCCTCAGCTTTAAGGGACCTGGTGGCTTCCACTTTTTTTCCAGTGCTCTTGGTACTGTTAAATTAATCAAACAAGGAGGCCGTTAGACGGATGTGGTTCTAATACAGTGGCAGCCCATGTAAGCAAACCCAAATCTAAGCCTGTAAATGCCTCAGGGTTACAAACTCAAAATGCAGAAGGACAACCAATCACAAACAGCCAACTAGGCTTTTAGCGATAGCCAATCAAAGAATTTCTCTTCTTCGCTTTTGCACGTCAGTCTGTCTTTCCCATGGCTCCTGTCAGCAGAGTGCACTCCTAACCACTTCCGATTGCCCGATGGGAATCGATTTTTGCTCAAATAAATTCTTAAGAATTTTAGTATGTCTCAGTTTATCTTTTAACAGTACCCAGCTGCCAGGTAAGGAAGCTCAGGTGAGGACACTGAGTGATGAGAGACCACAAGGAGAAAGCGTTCACACAAAGGAGAAATGGCAGCCCAGAAAAGCCATTTTGGATGTTCCAGCCCCAGACGAGCTCCCAGCTGAACTCAGACACATGGCGATCCCAGCAGGTACCAAGTGGGACAAGACTGCCCCGCTGAGCCTCGCTGCCCGACAGATTTGTGGGGGAAAAGGTGTTGTTTTAAGCCAATACGTTTGGTTTGTTATATAGCAAAACAAAATTTCTGACACAGAAGGATTTCCCTTTGTTCTGTGTGATATTTTTTATTTCACTTCATTTTTTTTTTAAATGTTAAGACCCTCTAACCCGATTTCAATACCTATCAACAAGCCATGACCGCCAGTGAAAACCAAGGTGATAGAGAATGACTAGTAAGTGGATCGCTTTAGTCAGAGGGTCAGAGGCGGCCTCCCCGAGGAAGTAACACTTGAGCTGAGACCTGAACGAGGAGCAGAAGCCAGGCGGAGGAAGATCTGGGGGAAGAACAGCCAGGCAGAAGAAACGGCAGAGCAAAGGTCCTGAGGTAGGGTCGGGTTTGGTATGTTTGAGCGACAGAAAGGAAGCCAGTGGTTGGGGAGTAGAGAGAGAAGGGACCCCTCGATGAAATCACACCTTACGCTGTCCCATGCCTGGGACCTCAGCCGTAGAGGGCGAAGACAGCTTAGAAGACTTGCGACGGATGGTTGACCTCCCAAGACCCTGACTAGCCATCTTTTTTTTTTAATTGAGGTGAGAGTCACATAATATAAAATTAGCCTTTCTAAAGAGAAAAGTCAGTGGCATTTGGTACATTCACAATATTGTGCAAACACCGCCTCTATTTCCAGAAGACTTCATCACCCCAAAAGGAAGTCCAGTACCCACCGAGCAGTTGCTCTGCGTTCTCCCTTCCCCCCAAGCCCCTGGCAATCACCAGTCTGCGTTCTGTCTCTATGGAGTTACTTTTTCTAGATAGTTCATGGAAATGGAATCATACGATATGTGGCCTTTTGTGTCTGGCTTCATGCACTTAACAGTGTTTTCAAGGTTCATCTCTATTGTAATATGTATCGGTACTTTGTTTCTTTCTGTGCCTCAGTAATATTCTGGTATATGTTTGCAACAGGATTTGTTTAGCCATTCGCCCACTGGTGCACCGTTTTGATTCTATAATTCCATCTACAGCACTGTTACAGACCTCGATTTGACGTCATCAGCCCAGGAGGGAGAAAAGGTCTTGGCAACATGAAGGAGAAGGCCAGTTTGTGCCCTGCTGCTCCTGGCCTTTTCTCGTCCCCTCCCATCAACCTTTTCCTGCACGATCTGGAGCTTCCTGATGGCCCAAAACGCAGCTCCACTGCTGATTACCCTTAAATACTCCCCCTGAATTCTATAAATACACCAGCGCTCAGCTGGGAAAAAAAGGACTTGAAAGGCATCTGAAATGAAAATACATTTTTTTCCCACCATCAGCCAAGTGTTTTTTCTCCATCTATCCCGTCTTTGATTCCGGGGTAATCACTTGGATTTCGAACAATTAACCCTTCCTGAGTAAGAGAAGCGTTTCCTTGACAAAGCCCTCGCAGGCAGAGGAAGCCAGCCAGCGTGTTAGCACCGGCCCTCCGGCGTAGGAGACTCCCGTGCCTCCTCAGTCATGGTCTGTCATGGTCTGTCATGGTCCTTCTCCCAGACCGCTGAGCCAGTTGTGAGTCAGTTTAGCAGTTTCGATGAAAATGGCTTTGCGATCAGGCAGACCTGTGTGTGAATGTTGTTGACTCAGCCAGCTACTCGCTATGTGACCTTGGGCTCCCTTATGAACTCTCCAGGCCTCACTTTCCTTAATTATAAAATGGAAAAACAATACGGTCCTTTCGGCCTTGCCGTGAGAGTAAGTGAGACGATGTGGGTGAGGATGGCGTGCTGAAATGAAATTAGGCCTCACTCCACGCGCCAGGACGCTGACCTTCAGCTAGAGAGCCAAGGCAGCTTGGAGACATGGGGGTAGTTCAGTCGACCTTGCGAGGCCTCATTGCTCATCATTTTTATAATTCAATATGTAACTCAATTTATAATCCATCAGTCTGTCCTTCCAGATCCCCACTCCACCATTTTCTTCCTCGGGAGGCCAATCGGCACGGATGACCTCGAGGGGTTGCCTGCCCCTTTGGCGCCCAGTTGAGTTTGGCTAATGAGAAGCCGGCCGGGAGATCGGAGGGAGGGAGGAATGTGAGGTCAGGACCGGCCACTGCTACAGGCTCCATTCGGCAGACTTCTCTGTGTAGCTGCTCTGTTGGGCTTCTGGTGCCTGTCTTCTTCTCTGGCTGCTTCAGGCTTAGGGCAGCAACGGCTGCCTTTGTTGCTGGTCCCTTGTTGGTTTTCCTAAATCCTGCCCACACTTTTATAAATAGTCCTTTATTAAGCTCCTCTCCATTGTCCAGAGTGTGCCATCTTCATCCCGCCAGGACGCTGACTGACACAGAGGTTATCCGTTTCAGTCCACGACTCAGATTGGCAAGAGGAAGAGTATGAATTTCCAATGAACCGAGATCCCACTCCGAGCCCCCATCCTGTCATTACGGGGCATCTCCCCCTCACACACATCCTGGGGGACGCCAAGTCCCCGGGCTCTTTCGCGGTGACAAAACTTTAGAGAGTTACTCGAGGTCCTCTGTCAATGGCCCATCCTGGCGACGGCCTGGTCACCCACCTGTCATCCCAGGCTGCCTGCTCCTTTCAGGTACAGGCATTAATGCATCCCTGTCAGGCCTGCAACAAGGAAAGCTTTGGCCACAGTGGAAGCCACTGGACTCGCTGTGGCCTCCGTGGGGTGTTTCCCTTTCTCAGGGGTTGCCCTGGAATGATCAACCTGCGACCCTTCTTAGCATCTCTCTTCTCTCTTATTTTAGAAGGACCTTCTCTCTCTACTCCCTGCATGAGGACAACAGTATAATCTCCTCCAAACACTTCAGACCTTTACAAAAAGCAGGAGGCCCAGCTTCTGATCTTAAGCAGCAAAACTCAAGGCAATGCAAATTATTTCAAGAGGAGGGGAAACAGGAACACACACATAAATTAAAATTTTAATAAATTCTGACACATATGTGATGTTTTTAACAAAGTTCCTGATGTACAGTAAGCACTCAGGAAGAATGTTAGGGGCATCCTATTTTTCATTCTATACTTATACCTGAAGAATTAATATGAATTACATGTTATTTTGACTCCTCTACATTGCCCATTAATCTCACAAAACCCATTACAAATACTATTTGGAATATCATCCATTCAGTTAAATATTTCACTTATTTATCTTTTTTTACCTTTTAGGAAAAAAACTGCTACTAAACATACCCACAAGATTAAATTGCCATAGCAGAGACAATTTAGGATATCTGCAAAACTCAATTCAAGTTTCCATTTAAATTTAGTGTCTTTCATCTGCAAGGAACCTAGATGGTGAAGGCATTAAATGACAATTAATGGATAACAGAATAACCCGCTTCCGAATTTGTTCCTGCGTCTGGGTCATTTTTCCCAGTTTTGAAAGAATGAGATAAAGTGGGCAGTGTGCAGAGTAGCCCCAGATGGGATAGCATCTTGAAAACTGGCATTTGCTGAATACTCGCGCAGAATCCAGAAATATCTCACGGTCAGGATGAAAGGTCTAAATTTAATACCAAAAACAGAAAATTGGCTTGGCTCCTCTGTATTCTGCACAGGAAAGTTCTTGTTTGGAAGTTCTGAAATGCGAAGGGGCTGGAGACATTATGTTCACAGCATCCTCAGGTTTTCAGGAGGATCTGGGAGGTCTGCTCTTATGCCAAGATCTCGTTTGGCCCACAAGGGAAGCCTGCATCGAAGAAAGATAATTTGTTGGTAGGAAATCAGGGAGAAAGTTCACACTGATACAGATACTCCCCACAATAAATATGGGCTCACTTCTTCCCATTCTGGTTTTGCTTTCCCAGCTTTTAAGATTTAACCACCTTCCCTGACCACCTGTGAGAGGACATCTGTTGTTCTTGTTTGCGTAACATCTCTGCCACTGGTAAGCCAGCCCTTCCTTTTCTGGAGCCACCCTCACCAGTCTATTACTATGTCCATCAGAGTAGAGCAGGTGATTTAAGAATGGGCTGACATACTTCTGACCACTGAAAGTCATCACTGGGAATTTGATGAAACTATTGAAGATTGTACTTTTTATTGAGGTTGCCAAACTGGAAGAATGTAAGCTTCCTGCTACTACTAGCAGCCCATTCAGAAGAAAGTGGGGACAAGAGATAGAGAGATGGAGGGAGAAAGAATGGCAAGATAAATGTCACTCAGCTCCTAGATCAAGCCATACCTGAAGGTAGTTCATCCTTAGACTTCACAATCGCATGAAATAATGACCCCCCTCCTTATTTTTTATCTTGTACTAAACTGAGTCTTGAAAAATACATTTGACCAGGAGTGATTTCCCCCCACCTCTGAATAACCAGAGCTGAGTTTCACAACTGCGTCTATTCCTTGCAGTATCCGTTAGATTAAATGAGGGAGTTGGAAGAGGCAGCTTTCAGTTTCTTTCTCCCTTCCTTCCCCCCTCTCCCTACCCTCTCCTTCACTGGGGCCAGTGAACATTTAAAGGACACTGCTCCATAACATAATTTTTTTAATCAGAGGGCTTCAAGCGAGAAGCAGATTGGGGATTTTAGTGCTTTAGTAACAAGGGGTGAGTAGATTTCAACAACGGTCTGTTGTTACAACCAAAAACTGCTAAAGAATCCACATCTTGAATTCTGTAGTCTACAATCATGAGCACCCGAGAGACCAAAATTAACAAGAATTGAAAGAAAAAGACAAACCCGAGAATGAACGGAGATCCCCTCACACACACGCCCATGTCCCTGACGTACATTCCCCGCTCACCTGACTTAGCCAATGGAAGTATTTTATCCGTAAGAGATGGAGGTGTGTACACAGATGTTCACAGCAGCGTTGTTCATTATAGCCCAAGGTGGAAACAATTCACATTTCCATCAACCGGTAAATGGGTGAACAAAAAAACCCACACAGCGAAATATCATTCTGCCATAAAAAAGAATGAAGTACTGATACCTGCTACAACATGAATGAGCCTTGAAGACATTACACCAAGTGAAAAAAGCCAGACACAAAAAAACACATATTTTATGATTCCATTTATAAGAAATGTTCAGAAAGGCAAATCCGTAGAGAGGAGGAAAAGCAGATTAGTGGTTGCCAGGGGCTGGGAAGTGGTGGTTTGTTTGTTTTGTTTTGTTTTTTTAATTGCCAAGTGGGAGACGATGGTTAAAGGGAACGGGCTTTCTTTTGCGGGTAATAAAAAAGTTCCAGGATTAGATAGTGGTGATGGTTGCACAACTTTGTGAATATGCTAAAAGCAATTGGATCGTAGACTTTAAATGGATGAATTATATGTATGTAGATTATATCTTACTAAATCTATTAAACAGAAAGAGTCAGGGTAGTAGTAGGAATCTTTCCGAAAGGCTCTCATATGACTGGGACTCTCCTTCACTTATAAAAATGTTAAATATAGTTCAGCCAAGAGGCATCTTTGGCGGTTTACACGGAAGACTCAACATAGCATCTAAGGTGGAAAACATCTCCACGTGGGTGGTTTGACTTGGTATATAATCAGCGATGCCTTCACTGTTATGAAACTGTTGCTATGTTCTTAGAGCCCTCATCGAATCTTTTCGTCTTAAATGAATCAGGGCGTGATGGCAGGTCTTCCTTCGGCCTGTGTCTGGGCCCTGTGGATAGGTAACAGCCCAGTATGTGCAGGCCTCTCTTCTCTTTGCTTCAAGTTGGAATGTAAGCTCTCAGTACATGGATCTCAGGAAGCCTGCTTCAAATTCTCCATCTGTAGACTCTAGAGAGGAGCAAATCTAACCACCTCATTTTTTTTTTAAAGAATAAAAGACATGTCTTCCAATGTCAGGCACTGTTCTTATCGCTTTACCTATGTCAATTCATTTATTCTCAAATCAGCCCTTTTGAGGAAGGCATTATTATAGCCTCATGTTATAGATGAGGAAAGCTCAGAGAGGCGAGGACACACAATGGCAGGTCCAGGGTTCAAATCCAGGCAGCCAGGAGAATCTCCTAACACACCCAACAGGATTAATTAATTATGTAGCCTCTTGTATGAATCCTATTATTTCTCCCGGAGTTATTTATTTAACTTTTCAAGGTTTTAAGTGTTCTAAATGTTGTCATAAGCACCTTTCTGTGAGCTGGAACCAATCTTGGTTTTTCTCCAAGCACCCCGTTGGGTACCTTCACTTCAATATTCAGAAGGCAGCCAGCAATGGACCCAACTTGAGTGTTCTGTTTCCTCTGCCAGATAAACCCTCCCCTTTCGTGTTTGACTAATTTTTACTGATCCTTAAACATCACTTTGTCTGATAGATCCTCTCCTGATAGATAATATGGTCTCTTCAGCCCCAAATAACCTTGGGACTCTTCATCTGGGCTCCCCCATCATTGGGTCCTTTTATTATAGGACTTAGTTAGCATCCTTGTATTGGTGTTGCCCATTCAATTGTCTCTCATCCCATACTAGACTGTGAGTTCCATGAGGACAGGGGCCAGGTAATTCCTGCTCCCCAGCGACTGCATCCCCAGCAGCCAGTGCAGTGCGGGGTACATAGGAGATGCCTGATATGGAATTTGTTTTGTTTATAAGTCCGATGCTAAGTGTGTAGTTGGTTTCTTCCAAGATGTTTGAGCTAGCAACTAAGTTTTCAGGGTGTGTGGAATTTCATTCTCATTTTTTCATTGTTATCTGACATCACGAAGTTCAGTGGTCTCCAGTCTAATGGGGGAGAGGGCTTCAAAATACCATTCACCGACTGAGGTCTCCCCCAAGCCAGTTCGTGCAATGGGGTCTCTGTTCTAGGGGACTTCCTGGCTCCTTTGTGATCTTTCTCCTGCTTACCTCGCAGGATGTGAACCCCATGAAGAGAGCAAAGAGGACTTCATTTATTTCTGCAGGTGCCTAAAAAAGAGGCTCTTTAAAAAAAAAAGAAAAAGAGGCTCTTAGAAAACAAAAGAAGCCTTAGGCCATTTACTTTTTTTCCAGGCTCTCAGCATATTAAAAAATTTACCAGATTTAAAATATTTAATTCTCAGTATAGGCTTTTTGGCCCAATAACGTGACAAAGAAGCTGAAATCTCTACCATGGCTGTGTCTTCTTTTAATCCTGCCAGAGACTCTACGATTATTCCCACGTCTAACCTAATTTGTATATACTTCTGCCAAAAGCCTAAATTTGAAGCTTAGGCCAAATGCTTCCTCAACTAAAAATCTCACTGGTCCTGCCTCAGACAAAGAAGTCATCACCGATATTGGCAGGAAGAAAGGACGAAAAGAAAACGCACATTTAGCATGGGTTAATGAAGAGACTATTTTCTGAACTGCAAACTGCAGAACGTTCGGGAAGGTTTATTAGCGATAACAACCCCAAATACTCCAAGCTGGCCGCAGTGGCTCAGAACCTGAGACCTGTGAGCCCACTGTGCACACGGGCCCGGCACCCCTCCGCCTTGCACCTCCGTAAGCCTCCACGGCCGCGCGCGCCCGAGCCACACCCCCTACCGGAAACGCGCGGCCCTCCCGGGCGGAAGTGACGTACGCCACGGCCTAGCAACCGTTGCCAAGGAGTTCGTCTCTAGGAACCGACAAACGCCCGGATACTTCCAGGGGGTGTTAGAAAGTGGTTCCGTGAGGAGAATTTGAGGTAACCTCGCCAACCCGCGGTCGGAAATTTCCCCGAACCCCGAAATAAGAGAGAACTCCGTCTTCCCCTCCCCAGTGCAGCATCTCGCCAGTGGAGGGGTCGCCGCAATTAAGCCCCCCACATCGGGGGTTGGCTCCTCGCGGTGATCCAGGCCGCGCCCCGGCGGACGCAACCGTCGGGGAGCCTAGACGTGCCTGGGTCGGATGTGGGGTCCCCTGTCCCCTCTCCCAATCCCCAGGGTCCGAGGGACACTATTTTTGGGAATCGCACGAGGCTGCGGGTCCCGAGCTGGTGCCAGCCCGAGAGCAGGGCAGCGTGGCTTCTGTCCCGAGTTGTGCCAGATAAACGCACGTCCCGGTTTTAATTCTGTCCCCACCCCTCGAGTTCTCAGGAGGGTAAGTGCTTGTGAACTAGTGTGGTGACTTTCCGCTGGAACACGGAGCGTAATTGCTTTTGCTAATTTTGGAGCACAGAGCCCCCTGGGCATAGACAACCTACCTGTTCACTCCATCTTTGTCCTTAGCCGGTGACCATCTCAAAGCTGGTGGGCAAGTAGGGGGGCCACCCAACTAATTTCTTTTCCTCTCCTGGTAATGTTTAACTTGTTTATCCAAGTGTTTTGTTTTGTTTTCTTTGAAAAAGAACCGTGTGTGTGTTATATTTAACTTCAGAATCATTAAAAATTAAATATATGTCTATGAAGGTTATGACGTGGACTTTCACTTAAAATACTTTTTTTTTTTTCACTTAAAGTACTTTTAAGATTAGAAAACTTGCATCTCCAATGTGGTTTTTTATTTATTTTCTGTAGAGGTTTTTTTCTTTACAGTTAAAAGAAAACTTCAAATTTATCAACCACATTGGTTATCCCTTCTACTGTCTTTTGATTTATTATTTAACACTAATAATTATTTACTCATGATTTTATCATAATTATGGAGAAATGATAATGTCTTTACATTTTGATGTTTTCTAAGTATCCAGCTCCACTCAATATAAGAAACCTATTTCAGAGCAAGTGCATGCTGCCCCAAGGAATGACTTGGGTAAAATAACATGTATCCATTTCATGGTTAAAAACTATTAGGGAGCACTGAAGTAATGTTTTCTTTATTTCTTTTAGCAGTTCAGTTTTTAATTCATTTTTTAAAATTGGTGGTTAAAAACATTGCCTGCCTGCAAAATTTCTACTACTTCCTCCCATATTAAACAAGTGATGTCTGCATGCAGAAAACATGAAGAACCTTGGTAAAGCTATTTAAGCAATTAAGGAATCAGATCACCCAATTTTTAAAAAAGGTACAGCCTTTCTCACTCACCGCTAGCCTACTTAAGCTTATGTTGTGGTGGTGGTTGTTGTTTGGCCTTGGGCCTCTGAACAAATTCACTCAGTCTAGTGGAAGAAGTCACTGCTTTCGATGCAGTGGGTGTTCAGAGATGGAATCAGACATAGATATATCCTTATGGAATTTACAGTTTAGTAACGAAGTAAAAAGGTACTTAAGTAACTAGTACAAAATAGAAGAGTAACTCTAGGAGAGCAGAGCAGATGAAGTGTGGTCAATGCGGAGGGCAGGCACTGCTATTCTGGTGACAACGTGGCGGGGATAGTTTGAGAAAGATTTCCTGGAGGAAGCTGCCTTTGGTGAGCAGGGCTGAAACAGGTAGGATTTGCACCTCTGGAGGGGAGAACAGTTCTTCTAGGCAGAGACAACAGCATTGCCTGAAGGCAGAGATGGAACAGCTGGGGAGCAGTGACCATTTCAGTCTGCTGGAGTTTGAAAGGGTGAAAAGTAACAATTTGGAAATAAAGTTGGGAAAGGCTAAATTGAGCTAGATCTTGAAGTGTCTTGAAGTCCAAGAAGTTTAGACTTTATTTTGTGGGCAGTGAGAAGCCTACAAATGATTTGGAATGGGAGAGGTGGAGACCAGAAAGCATGAGGCTCTTACCTTATTGAGGGCAAAGGAAACAAAGGCCTGAATTGCTCACAGGTGCCAGAGTCGATGCCTACAGGGCCAAGCCCATAACATCAGTGGGTGAAAAGTGCTTGGTGGAGGAAAACAAAACAAAACCAAAGACAGTGTACCCAGGCTAAAGCTTGCAGCCTCTACTCAGCTTCAGTTGGGTGTGGCCATGGAAAAATATGGGCCCAGGGTTGCCAGATCTGATTTTCAAGAGAGACTGGAAATCTGGATTTTAATGTAAAAATATCTCCCAATTTTTAAACATAGGCTACTAATAAAAAAAATTAGAAGCATATCTACAACTTAATAAGTTTTTACCCCTGGGTGGAGTTGTGAAGCTGAACGGTAGAGATGTTAACATAAGTATAATTTATTATTCATTTGTCTATGTTAATCAGTGTTAATTCAGATGATTGCTGTCACACCAAATTCATACCCCAAAACAATTTCCATTAAATATTAATAGTATATATTGTAGCATTCATAATAAAGTCTTCACACCCTGATTTCTTTTAATAAAATCACCTTCACAGCTTTTGCATGCCATATAGAATTATATTTTTCGTTCCTACTTCCTATAAGCTTAAATATTGATTTTTTTTCCAGAACTTTTGTTACCAATAGTGAGGAATTTTTTTCTCTATTTTTACTCTTCGGTTCAAGGTATAAGACCTAATTATGAGTGACCAAATCAAATTCATTGTGGACAATCTCAATAAGGAGCCTTTTAGAAAGAACTATAATTTAATCACATTTGATTCCCTGGAGCCAATGCAACTATTACAAGTTCTCAATGATGTTCTGGCCGAGATTGACCCAAAGGTAAGAGTTTTTTCTTTCTCTCTGATGTAAAGGGTGGCAAGAAAGCTAGCTTCTGCCTCTAAATATCTGTCTTAGGCAAATTACTTAACCTCTTTGGGCTTTATTGTCATAAGGCCTTATTTTACAGGCCTTATGCTTGTAAAGTAATAGTAAATGATCTTTAAGCTTTCTCCATGAGATAAAATTACCTTATTTAGAAAATATTTCTCTACTTCCAAACCTAAATAAACTTGGTCCTGGAATGATAATGCAAAATTTTACAAAAGGTTTTATTGTATTGCAAGTTAGTTCATGACTCTCATCTACAAGCCTTTTCCTCTGGAGACTTTTTTAACCTTGACATTCTTAATACGAATCCTGATCTGACTTGCATGCAACCTCACTTGGAACCTGGGGACCTCCGTACTTAAAATGTTTTATGAAGAGACCATTGTGCCTATTATGCTCTAGCAGAGCAATTTTGTGAGTTTAAACGTTGTTCTTTGTTAGATATACAACAATAACATTTTTTTTTTTCAAATTTTTTTATTCGTTAGCAAGTTGTCGATATCAGGGAGGAGATGCCAGAGCAGACAGCCAAACGAATGTTGAGCCTCCTTGGTATTCTTAAATACAGACCTCCAGGAAATGCCACAGACATGTAAGAATCTGATCACGTGTTGCTTTCTTAAAACCACACTTTGCTACCCAAATCCTCACAGGCTGTAGTCAGTCTTCCTAGTAGGCAATGTCTGGTCTCTCTAAGTCAGTGGCCTCGGAACATCACTGAATTTCAAAACAATCTTGAACTTTGAATGTCACTTTGTCATACAGACGTCAAACAAAGGGTTAGTTTGTTCTCCTAATCAAAAAAGTCAGGCAAATCCACTCACCCATTTTATCATTGGTATGCCATCCTAGATAAAAGCAGTAACTTAAACCTGCCCAGTCAATGAAGTGAAGTATTAAGGCTGACTGTACCAACTAATGCTTCCAACACAAGCTTCCCATATAGTCCAGTGATAGATGAAGGCCTAATCTTATGTTTATTGTGAATGTGCAGACTGACTTTAGAATAGCCGTGGTTTTATCTTTTTTAAATAGTCCTGGGAAGCACTCAGGACGTTGTAAATCACATTTTAAGTAAATGTTATCTCTTCTCAAGGTTTACGTGTGTGTGTGTACGTGTACGTGTACGTGTGTACGTGTTTTCCTTTTTTAGGAGTACCTTCCGTCAGGGTCTGGTGATTGGAAGTAAACCTGTAATTTACCCAGTGCTCCACTGGCTTCTTCAGAGAACTAATGAACTGAAGAAAAGAGCGTATTTAGCCCGTTTTTTGATAAAACTTGAAGTACCAAGTGAGTTTCTTCAGGATGAAACTGTGGCTGATACCAATAAACAGGTATTCAATCCATAATATTATTTTAAAACGACCGTAATGGATTTCAAGGTGCACATGTTCAAATACATGTTAATCTCTATTTTCTGTCTCTGTATTTCCAGGTGGCACCAAAAAGTAAAACAGTTATCAGTTTTTTTTAACTGTAATCATGTATCAAATTATTGACTTTGCACACAAATACCAATTTAGTGATAGGAGTATGTGGATACAAAAAACCCTGAAGTTAAGAATTATGGGTAGATAGAATGCTAGGCTTAGGACTGCAAGGCACTTTGCTGATCAGTTAGGTAACTGTACAATTTGTCATCCAAATCAGAGAGAAAAAGGGCTATTATAATAATTGCACCAGGACAAAAAGTATAAATTGACACTTTCCCAGGCAAAATGGGATGTGCGAGCCCCAGGGAGGATTGTGTATAGACAGAGAAGCTAGGCTTGCAATCTCAGAGGACTATCCATTAGGCAGAAGATTGAGAAAGGGCTGGGTATTTGAAATTCCAATGCATTTTCCTCACCAGTGTTTTGGGGTAACACTGGGTTTGGGCCTTTGTCCTAAAGCTCTTGGCTACTAAGGGTTCTGGCTGGGCTGGCCCCTGCAGTTCAGAGCACATTGCTGATCAGAGACTATGGAAAGAGAGGATTCAGGTTTAAGACTTCAAAGAACTGATTTTTTTAAGTGCCTCTGTTTAGCACTTTGTGATTTTAGCACTCTGTTTAGCAATGATATGTGCCGGTCTGTGTATATACTTATGGAATAAAATTTATGGTATGTGGTGAATAGTTTGTCAGACCATCTCCCCCAATAGATTGCGAGGTCTATGAATACAAATATCATGTCTTAGCCATCTTTTTTTTTTTTTAATCTCCAGGGTTTTATAGAGTTGCTTCTATATGGTATGTGCTTAAAATATGGTTTGAATTAAAACAACTAACTGATTTTTTATCCACATATTTAGTTCTTTTGGGTAGCCATGGCAGTAATTCAAAATAGAGTCAATATCGATCTCTTAACACATTTCTGCAGTTGAAAGATTTATGCAGATATTATATCAAATGCTACAGGACATGCCATAGGAGAAATACAGCAGAATGAGACCACCTCAGCCCCTACCTTCGAAGGCTTTATCTCATGTAGGAAATAGGGAAAGTGTAAATGTGAAACATTTTCTCCTCCCTACACTCCCCCGTCAATAAATTTGATAAAATGAATTCCTCTGAAGGAAGTTTATTAATAGTTTGTACTAAATATGCCCAGCTAATTATTGGAAGAATTAATGATTACAAAGAATATTTGTTCTTGAAATATATCTGAAGCGAATATACAAAATGACTTACACATTTAGCCGAGACTCTAATAAAAAAATGCACATTTTCTGAATAGTTTTAGAATGATTTATAGGATATGATCAGTTAAGAAGAATATTATTAATTTTCTGTCATTGCCCACAAAAAATACTATTTTTTTAAAACTGGGTAAGAGTTGTGATTTTTTTCATTCATTGATCTACTTTTTATTGAATACCTGTATAAATTATATACTGCGCTAGGCCCCAGGGATATAAAAGTATACACGATCAGTATGATTCTTGTCTTCCTGGCTCTCACTGTCTAATGGAGGGAGACAGATGAGTAACTAGACAATTATAATTTTAGGTGTTATCTACTCTGATATCATGATATTCTGATATGGAGCTGGAGCAGTCTTCCGGGAGAGAAGTGGTATCTATGCTGAGGTCTGAAGGATGAATGGGAGTTATCCAGGTTGGGGATGAGGGGAGTCGGAGGGACTAGGGTATAAATGGGAAATGAGAGCGTGGAATGCTCCAGAGTCTGAAAGATCAGAGTAGAGTGTGAGGTGGGAAAGTAACCAGAGAGGAAGCGGGAAAGTATTTAGTGACCAGATTATCAGACCTACTTTTGTGTGTCCTAAATAAATGTTTAAAGATGTATTTTTAATTTTGTTCTTATAATGATTTAAGTAATCGCTATAAGTTAATGGGTAACCTGATTAAGGAAAGCCTGCTGTATCTAGTCATTGGTTTATCATTTTTTAACTTGTTTTTCAGTATGAAGAGTTGATGGAAGCCTTTAAAACTCTGCATAAAGAATGCGAGCAACTTAAGACATCCGGATTTTCTACAGCAGAGATAAGAAGGGTAAAGAAAAAAATACAACAGTATTTTTTAGGATTTGAATAATGTTAGGTTTAGCATTTTTGTTTTTAGTTAATTCTGTATGAGTCTTAAGAATACATGGAAACTAGTGATAGCACGAGGTAGATTTTCTTTTGTAGGACTTTTGCTAGTTCTCTTCTGGAGAAATTAACAAGGGCAGGGTAAATTCACAGTGAGTTCTTTGTACTGTGTAGACTACTACCATGGGTATATAGATATCTGATATATATTGTAGAAAGTAGAAAAAAGGACACAAAAAAATTGTTCAGTTGTTAACATTTTGTTGCATATCCTTTCAGGCTTTTTTTTTCATGTGTATGTAGAGGGGATCATGCTATCCGTAATTCTTTGTGTCTTTTTAAATGATTATATTGTGAATATATTCCCATTGTTATCTTTCTACAATACAATGATTTTTAATGACTAAATAATATTTCATAGTATGGATAGTTTAACCATTTCTGGTTTTATTTGTTTTCATTTTTTGCTATTACAGATAATGCTGCGATTACCTTCTACCATAAACTTATCTTTGTGTATCTGTGATCGTTTCCTTAGAATAAATTTCTAGAAATGGAATTACTTATTAAAGCACGTGAAAATTTTTAGGACTTTTGATGCAGGTTACATAATGTTCTCCAAAAAATATTTTACATTCTCACCAGGTATATGAGTTCTTTCTCAAACACTCACTGATTCTCACTTTTGTGGAATTTATATTTTTATAATTCCTGAGTTACCAATGTCATCTTTATCTTCTCATTCAATCAAGAAACATTAGAAGTCGCTTCCTCGGGGAGGCCTCCCCTGATTCCCTAGATAGATTAGTTCTCTCAGATCCCCTTTTCCATTTTATAACACTCTTTAAGCTTGTAATTACTTGACTTTCTGTCTTCCCAGCTATCTTTAAGCCGTTATGAGGCCAAGGGCCATGTCTGTATGTGTCTTGTTGATCACTATATGCCCATTGCCAATCTCAGTGCCCTGCACATGATAGGTTCTCAGTAGCAGTTTATTGGATGTATTAGAAATGAAAGATGAACTCACATATAGTGGGGGAGAAAGACCCGTAAGTAGATACTTATAACATAGTGTGGAAGAAGAGTGATCGATGTCCACCTGCTCTTTTTCCATTATGTCACATGAGTAAACCAAAATGATAAAATAGAGTCTGTAACTTTAAGTTCACAATCATTACCAAAGAAAGTATTTTCGAACATATTCTGTATAGAAAATATGACTAAGCAAGAAATAGAAAATAACTCATTCATAATCCAATATTCTAGATATATCTACTGCTGACATTTTAGTGAATCTATTTAAACCTTTATTTTGTTATTATACTATATATGTGTTGTAATCTGCTTCTTTCATGTAATGTCATATCATGACTTTTTCTCATGTCATTAAACATTCTTCTGCATAATTTTTAATGACTTTCATTGTATTATACCATAGTTTATTTAATAATCTTCTGATATTTGGGTCATTTCCAAATTTTAGATATAATTAGCACCATGAGACTCCTTATAGAGCAGTCAGTAACCTTTCATGAATATGTTATTAGGACAGATTTCCAGAGGTAGAATTACTGGGCTAGAAGGTATACACATTTATTTTAAGACTTTTGATATTGTTCTTTAATACAATACCACCACCAGTAGTGAGTAAGAACGCCTGTTTCCCCAAATCTTCTCAGTACCGACTACTACGTACAGTTTTCCTTTTAATATTACTGTGCTAGTTAGGCTATTAGGTTTTTAGGTTGAGCAAGAAGTTTGTTGTTTGTTTTCTCTAGAAAAATATTATGGAGCTAGTTAAAAGGAAGGTGGTGTATTTTTGTAGTCTTTATTTTTAGGAAGAGAACTGGTTAATTGACAAAACCAGACGCAAAGTTATGTCTTGAAAACACCATAGCTTTAAAAATAATTTTGATGGAAAATTGGCAGAATATAGTTTGGTATTTAGCAAAGCAGATGGGATGTCAGCAGCTGTTGTTCGTGTTTTTAGACCTGCACACTTTTAGAAGATTTTCAAAAAGTCATGTGCCCATATCTGGAATCAGAACACAAATGTGCTGGCTGGCAGCTTTACCTGGCTACATTATAACCTGTTTTAGTTGCTTTTCTAGATGAACACCAAGCTGCCAAATCAATTACAGTGCATAAAGAATCCTGGGCAGGGGTGGGGGAAAGGATAGAAATGTCCTTCATCCGAAAGAGGGTCTGTGTTCTCTAACACGATGGTTATAAGTGATGGAAATGGTAGATCCGTAATCATATCAGAACTTATTTAATTTTACAAAGAATACTTTTTCTAATCATGTCTTCTTGACTACTTTTTAGGATATCAGTGCAATGGAGGAAGAAAAGGATCAGCTTGTTAAGAGAGTTGAACGTTTGAAGAAAAGGGTAAGGCAAGCATTAGCACTGTAAGACTTTGGCTTCAAGTCCCAAGCACTTGCAAAGACTTAGGAATGCAAATACAGATTAGGCAAGGTGTGGGTGGATGTCAAGAATGGACTCAGATGACACTAACTGAAAGGGAATCTCCCCAGGCAGTAGCCCAAAACTTCTAAGGACCTGGGGTCTGGAGCTTTACTGTCATCTCCAGGGAGTACTGCTTACCAAAAGGAAATGATAAGTGGATGTCTGAGTCACGTGACATGCTGATTTCGGTCTTAAACTTGACAGTATCATGTACTACTTATTCCCTTACTGTAGGTGGAAACAGTTCAGAATCATCAACGGATGCTTAAAATAGCAAGGCAACTTCGAGTCGAAAAAGAGAGAGAAGAATTTCTTGCACAGCAGAAACAGGAACAAAAGAATCAGGTATCCACATAAAAGTTTGTATTCTCATGATGAAAGAAATAGTTCCTTCTGATAATTCAAATGTGAAGAACGAACTTTAGAAATTCCTGTTCGCCTTTGTTAACATGCTGGAATACTCTTTTAAGAGTATTTTGTGGTGCCGACCGCAACGTTTTGGATCATATACTCCTTGTGTATTTGTACACAGTCTTTTGGCCTGTGCTTAACTCGTGTTGTTCCAACATTATAGACTATTTGTTGTAATGTTAAATGGTAAGGTTAACTGTTGATAAAAATTCTAGAACCTCTCAAGGGTGTCCTAAGACTCTCGGACTGTAAGAACATCCTTTCTATTTCACTGATCATAGGATCCTCTACACTTGACTCCAGTGGCAAATGAGCAAATCATGAAAAGGTTCAAAAACACCCACATTCCATATTTTTAGACTTTGCCTTGAAGAAAAAATAATTTGACCAGAAAATATTACTTTTATTGTGTTAAAAGTCTGTCTTAAGACTGAGCAAACTTCTACATTAAAAGTATAGTTTGAATCAGCCCCATTTCCTTCTAAACGGGCAGTTGAAGTGCTCCGCTGTCTTAGGACTTGTCTCGGCATCACAGTAGTTCTACTACACTGCATTGCCAGGACCGTGAATGGTTACTGAGCATCAGTTTCTGATTCTGAGATGTCATTTGTAAGAATGCTCACATTCTTTAGAGTTAAGAAAACCATGTCATAATGAGAAAAGCCTGGCACGTATATTTCTGTAAGAAGTATTTTTCCTTGATCATCAAATTCAACAAATAATTTAAAAAATTTCTAAAGCGCTTTTTTTTTTTTTAACATGAAAAGGTATTGAGAGAACCAGTTACATTTTGGGTTTAACATAGGAATTTTCTTAGTTCTTATTCTTTTTATATCACAAGAATTATGTGGTACTTGTATTTTTCATTGCTTCTCTGTATGAGTGGTGGATTTCAATAGACTAAACAAGTAATGGATCTGATTGTATTTTAAAGCTATTTCATGCAGTGCAGAGACTGCAAAGAGTACAAAACCAGCTGAAGAGTATGCGCCACGCAGCAGCAGACGCAAAGCCTGAAAGTAAGTGGAAATGATGTGATATAGGCGATGAGAGAATATTAATTTAAATCGGTAGTCTTCCTTAAAGCAGTCGACTAACAGGTATTAATTATCGTCAAGTGATCTCTCAGTATGTGGAGCATCACTTCCTGATGAGGACACCCTTAATTTTTCATCGGGGGTTTTAAATTCCCATTCAGGGTTTTGTCAGAGGGTGAAGGTAATGAAAACCATTGTGGAGGGAGCCTCTGCTGTATGTGAACATGTGAAGCACTTAGGATGGATGTTAGGATGAAAAAGATGGTCAGAAAAAATGCAAATCGTTTTAAAGTCAGGGCTATAAAGAAAAAGAATAAAGTGTCAGACCGTTAAAGCTGAGTGTTTTGTTTTGTTTTTTCACATTTTGGGTTATGCTAATAACACAAGTGTCCCTGGCTCTGTTGTCACCTTAGCCTTACATAGAGAATAAATTGTTTTACTATCCCAGAGTCCACCACCAAAGTACCCTAGACATTTTTAAAGTACTTTTGTTTATCAGAAGGGAGACCACGTCAACTAGAAGAGCAATGCAGAGCTCCCGTTGGTAGTGGAGAAATATTCCAATGTAAATTTCCAGCTGTTACAGGGTTAATTCATTTTTCTTTAGTGTTCTATGAAATATTATACTCTTAAGATATAATACATAGAATAACTATGATAAAGACAGACGATAACAAGTGTTGATAAGAATGTAGAGAAAATTGAAACTCGTGTTGCTGGTAGAAATATAAAATGGTGCAACTTCTTTGGAAAACAGTTTGCCAGTTCCTCAAAATGTTAAACACAGAGTTATCATATGACCCAGCAATTTCATTTCTAAGTATCTACCCAAGAGAATTGAAAACATGTGTCTACATAAAAACTTGTATGGGAATATTCATAGCAGCACTATTCATAATAGCCAAATAGTAGAAACAACTCAAATGTCCCTAAACTGATGAATGAATGAACAGAATGTGGTATATCCACACAATGTAATATTATTCAACAATAAAAGGAATAAAGTATTGGTACATGTGACATGTATGAACCTCAAAAACATGTTAATTGAAAGAAACTGATCACAAAAGACCACATATTATATGATCCCATTTGTATGGAATATCTAGAAAAAGCAAATCCATAGAGATAGAAATGAAACTAGTGATTGCCTGTGGTTGGGGATCGTAGGGAGGACAGTTGGGAAAAGTAAGTGACTGCTCATGGGTATAGAGGCTTCTTTTGCAGCTGATAGAATGTTCTAAAATTGATTGATGGTTGCATCACTCTGTAAATATACGGAAAAAACATTGAATTGTACACTTATATGGATGAATTTTATGGCATGTAAATAATATCTCCATAAAGCTATAAAAAGAGATAATACAGTATTTCCTTAATTCTAGACACATATTCTTTCCCATTTTACTTGTCTTTGTAATTAGGATGTATCTTATGTTTTCTATGTACATTTAACATGGTATGTGTAATTTAGTTGATGGTATCTTACAGTTAATTACATCTTATAAATCAAGGAAGTATGGCATATTTAATTGATATTTAGGAAACCAGGACAGTACTCCCTACAAAACGTCTGGTTAATACATATTAACTAGTTGCTTTCCCTAGACTCTCTCACTCTCGGTCATTGTAAATTGGGATTCAAGCAATACCTGGAAGTTCCCATGCGTTTAGTTGTTGGTGTCATTTGATTCTTTATTCACTAAGTTTTCACTTTTTAGTAGAATGTTAATTTTCAAGACAAAATACTTTTTTATGATTTTTCCTCTTTAGTATAATATATATCTTTTTATTAGACGTTCTTTGGGTTTGATGTAGATTCCTTCACATCTTTACTATGAAAAATGAAGATGAATCTTCAAAAGAAATCCATTGCAGCCATTTAAAAATTAATATCAATATGCAAATTGTTCGTATACACCTACTCTTGCTAGGAAATTACCAGAATTTACCATTAATAGTGAAATTTTGGAAATGAAGGTAACGTGTATAAGAATTGAAAGATTTGGCATGCGGAAAAATAATTGATCAGTACAGTTTATTTAATACAGTTTAAAATGTTAGCTTGAACATGTGTTTCTGCAACATCTGTTATCCTCAATTTTATTAGCTTAAATATTTCTTGCTAGTATGTTTTACTCTGGCAACTAAACAGAACATCCAAAGATATTTACAGTATTGGTAATGTTTCATTTTTTATTTGAGTTGATAGTCTTTATTTTGCTTTGGCTTTCTAGTCTACTTAGATTGTTTGGGCCAGGAAATACATAATTATTTAGTAATAAAATGGACAAAGTTCTGTTTGGGGTATCTCTTGGGATTTTGGTTTAAAATATTAATACAAATAATATGTTAGTAGATGCTGCTGAACAATAAAATCATTGCATTATTAAGTAGTAATGGAAATAATCAGCTTAAACCAATAGTAGATTGATTCAGTATTTATCGATCATCTACTGTATGTCACGTACTATGCTAAGTGTTAGGAATAGAAATAGACATAATGCAGCGTGACGAATATGCTGATGGAGCTTAGCACAGGGTTCTATGAAAACAAAGAGGCAAAGCACCAAACTCCAGCACAGGCAAAAGGCTTCCTGGACGTGGTGGCCACTGAGTTAAGTCAAAGCTGGGAAGGCGAAAGAGCAGAAGACATTCCATGCCCAGGCGCAGTGGCTGGAAAGAACCTAAAGGTAGCGGGCTGAGCAAATGATAGATGAAGAAGCAGAGATGAAAGGGTAAGCGTCTGACTGCATGTCTTGGAAAAGGAGGCCAGAGAGGGGGGTTGTGAGTGAATGAATGAGAAGGACAGTGTTGAGCCCAGACTGTGGAGTGGTGTTTATATGCTGGAGGAAAGAATCAGTGAGACAAATGGCGGTTTGAAGATTCAG
>NW_006434829.1:5477311-5548632 GCF_000325575.1 Pteropus alecto
ATGCTCTCATTGTACTCCTGGCATGGCATCGAATGTTCTGTAACAGTTACCACAATGCGTTCATTGTTGGCCTATCTGACTCTGACTCAACTAAACTCCAGGCGAGTCATCAAGTCATAATTGGTCTTTCTATTTCCAGGCCCTCACACACTACATTCCACATCGCAGGCACTCAGTAAATAGTCCGTTAAGTACCAGGGAGTAGAGACCGTACCCTGGATAGAAAGAAAGTGGGCTTTTCCACACACAGGAGGGGAATCAAGAAAGGAAAAAATGGTTGAAATATAAAAATAAGATGTGTCTGCATAAGTGTTTTGTGTGGGTGGACAGGGAATGGGGAGCAGGAAGTAAATGGAGAGCGGGAAGTGAAAGAGTTCTTGCTTTGTCGACATCTTTCTGGGAAATGGTTTAAGGGTTGTATTCAGCAGCCTAGGAAAAGAGCAGGGTAAACAGATATTAACTGATCCAAGTATTTAGTTTAATAAGATATCTAAATTCTTTAGTAATAAAAAATGGCTTATGAAAAGTTTCTTTCTATTTACTTAAATAACATAAGTATTTTTAGTGTAGCAACATAATTTGTATTTTTTCAGAGTTACAACCATATTATAAAACATTTTTATGCTCTACACATTAGTGAGATTTATTACATAAAAGATCCTAATCATTCAAGTGTAACAGGATCAATGAGATGTTTTCAGGGAGCTTTTAATAAAAATGTTTCTGAGGTATTGCTGACCGTATGTTTAATTTCACCAGGATTTCAAAAGGTGATTTTTTAAAAACTGCATAGAAACATAGGACTACTTTTCTAGGTCTAAGTTAAAATTTTGGGGAGAAGAATTTAAAATGTGATGGAAACTCTGTTTATGTTATTTAACAGCTTTATTGAAATGGACAAATAATAAACTGCACATATTTAAAGTATACACTTGATAAGTTTTGACATATGTATACATTGGCGAAACCATCAATCTAATCAAGATAACATAAATTCATCACCCCCAAAACATTTCCTGTGCCTCTTTGTAATGTCTCACACCTGCACTTCTCAGTCCTCTGCTCATCCCCAGCAACTGATCTACAGTGCTTTCTGTCACTATAGATTAGTCTGTGTTTTCTAGAATTAGAAACTTTTTTCTTTTTAATAGGGAAGATAATATTTAAGAATTTAAAATCTTTTCTCAGGAGCATTTGAGATCTTGCTCCCCAGCATGTCATCAGTTTAGCTCAAATTCATAAAAATTCTCTAAAAAAAACCAATATTAAATCTTTTTAAACATTGTAGACTTTGATTCCTTGTAAAGCTGATTACATGCAGTATGTTTAAGAACTTGAAGGTGGAAATACTAGTCATCTAATAGCTAAAGAAGCCAGGATGTAGATTTAATCAGAAACCACATAGGAATGACTACCTAATTGTACTGTGATTCATTAAACACTTTCTCTTCCCTCTCTTTCCCCAGTCCCTAAAAAAAGGGGGGAAATTGTAGCGATGAATGGAAAACTTGTGAATTTGCCATTAATAAATTTTTGCATGTTAATATATGGTTAGCACAACAGAACTAAAAATAATTTTAAGGCTTTGGGCCAGGTTTATTATGCAATCTTTGTACATAGATTACTTAAACCGGAAATCCAGTGTTTTAAAAAGTCAAGCCAGAATTTGTAAATGTGTAATGGAAAGATCTGAAATAAACTTTTAAAAGCTCTCTAGGCTGGGAATTTAAAACAAAACCATTATTCACTGAAAATCTGTGTGTGTGCATGTTTGTGCACTCTGCCAAAATAAGAAAACTATTAAATCTTAAAAATGTAATTTAAGTTGTCACTTAAGTATAAATTAATACTTTACAAAATCAAAACTACCAAACATGGAAAACTGAAAACTTTTATGAATGTAGGTAATTTCTCTTTTTCAGATTTTAACGTGTACCTTTAGAGATGTCTTCAATGCTTTGAAGCTGACAAATTATAATGTATTACCATTTATAAAGTATTAGAATAGAAACACAAACTGCCTCAGAATTATTGCAAAAGAAAAGGAGTAAATGACCACTTGTGAAAGAAAGAACCTGGGTTAGATTAGTGTTGTCATCTGGTTTGTGGATTTCTTACTTAGAAGGCAAAATATGACCCAAAATATATCTGGCTCTGCAAATGTTATTTTAGCATGTTGTGGAGTATAAATGAAGTAAGTGGTAGGTAATTTGGAAAGATCATAATATTACTTTTTCTGTAATTATTCAAACATTTCTGCCATATAAATTGTCCTTTTTTATTCTCATTCTAATTAACATAAAAAGACTTCAATGGCTAATCTTTTATGGTGTTATATTTGATATTATACAGATATGATATTATACAGATAGATAACTAGATATTTTGACAGATATGCCCCATGATCCAGGTCTTGTATTTAAAGTGTACAGTATATCACTACACCAATTCTCTTGGGCTCAGTATTCATTTATTTTGTTTTTAAAGGTTTAATGAAGAGACTAGAGGAGGAGATAAAGTTTAATTCATATATGGTAACTGAAAAATTTCCTAAAGAATTAGAGAACAAGAAAAAAGAATTGCATTTTTTACAAAAAGTGGTTTCAGAGCCCGCTATGGGCCATTCTGATCTTCTCGAACTTGAATCTAAAGTAAGTGACAGTCATCTTCTTTTTATAGCTCCGAATTTTATCTCGTCCCCAGTCCTGTGAGAATTATGTCTGCTGCTTTCTGTGGTGTCCTGTTCTTGACACTTAAGTTAACCTGTGTTGAGTCGGTGCTCTTATGAGGAGTTGTTCTTTATGGGAAATTATAGCATATAAAGATGTTACTTAATATGAATGATGTTATAAAAACCTAGTCAACTGATCAAGAAACTCAATGACTTGGAGATAGATATAAATCAGTGCATATGATTGACTCATAGGTTTGTGTGTTCATACTACATAACTGACTCATAATATGATGTATTCATAATAATTATATAGCAGTTTTAAAATATTTAAACATAATTTATTTTCTTCTAAGAATAATATGGCATTTTTATATTTAAAGCTAATATATTTATCAGCCTTTTATGCCAGCTTTGGAATTTCTAAACCTTCTTGTAATGCTCATTGAAACCTGGTATTACATTATAACATTTTTCTTCCCTAGAAATAAATTACTAACCAGATGAATATTTTTTAAAAATAACAATTAAATATTATGAAAATTGATTAAACAATCTTGACTTGCCAATCCTTTAATGTGCTTAATAGGCATTATAATTACATACATAATTCTTACCGCTGTCATCTTTTAGCTTACTTATAGAAATTAGATGTCCAAGTCAGATTGGCTCAAATTTAATTTCATGGAATTAACAGGAGAACTCTAGTCTTTTCAAAAGATAGATATACTGAAAGCCATGCTAATTTTTTTTTTTTATTATTTGTTGAGGGACTGTATGCTTCTTTGGCTTTATTAAGCTTTATTTTATTACATTGGGAAAGGTTTAGATTAATGAGAAAGATAAGTGACAGCTATGCTAGAGTCACAGATCATTAGAACAGGGTTTGCAGATGTCATCCATGTCAGCCCTCAGTTGGATCCATGAATTCCTTGTACTAAATCCCCAGGGAATGTAAGGCTGGCTTTGGCTTATCACTTACAATGACTTAAAAGTCACAACCCATGTGAGGGGACAACTTCAGACTTTTAGGAATTGTCTTTCTGATAATAATGCACAACTATTTTACATGGAATACTTTAGGATAATTTAGACATGGATGGTTAAATCCATGTAAGCAATTAAACTATGTAAAAAAATATATATCATGAACCATGAAATGTTAATTATTTCTAAAAGTAATTATAACAACCCACTCCTAACGTTAATGGACCTGTTCCTCCTGTCAGTCAGATCACTGATAAGAACTGTAAATCGAAAGCTTAGTTTGGCCAGATGTCCCTCACTTTGCATAATTATAAGGGGAGTTTTAACCTTTTTTTATTATTATTATTTTCATGTTGTTTTAGATAAATGAAATAAACGCACAGGTCAATCAGCTAATTGAGAAGAAAATGATGAGAAATGAGCCAATTGAGGGCAAACTCTCACTGTATAGGCAACAGGTAAGACCATTCT
The DNA here is from genome assembly GCF_000325575.1 of Pteropus alecto. Taxonomy (NCBI): domain Eukaryota; kingdom Metazoa; phylum Chordata; class Mammalia; order Chiroptera; family Pteropodidae; genus Pteropus; species Pteropus alecto. The sequence continues at coordinate 5,481,441 of NW_006434829.1, forward strand.
TGTGGCGCATTATTTAGTTCTGAACATCTTCATAAACACCACAGGCTGTTTATCTACAGTGTTAAAGTGAGAAGGAAGGAAAGAATAAATGTTCTGTCATTGCTAATCTCCAGATTAAAACGAGGAATTTGTGGAAAAGCCACAAAAGACGCATGTTCAAGTTTGAAACGCAATACACCTGATAACGTTTACTTTCCTTAGTGTCTGCCAGCTGTGGTGATAAGAGCTGTTGGTGTTTATATCTGTGAGTGTGAGATTTGATTGTTTAAATGAAAGTTTACCTTTGAGTGTTATAATCAGGATATTTATAATTTTTAATGAATCGAAGGCAATATACTGCTTCAAGTTTCAAGTTAGTTTGCAAGTATAGAATTAATTAAATTTTAGTGCTAACGCACTTAACATTTTATCCACAACTCGTAGATTTGTGAGGGTATGTATGTTGTTATGTATTTCTAGACAGAAGATTCAAATGAAAGCCATGGGTTATTTAAAAGAACCCAGGCAGGAGGAGTTTAGTGTGAAGAGCATTCTATAGCCTCAGAAAATACTGAGCTACATAACAAAGCATTTTTCAAGTATGTTAGAATTTGTAAAACCTTTTTATAATGGGAAATTTCAACTATCTACAAAGATAGAGAAAACAGTTCAGTAAATCTTTATGTGTTCCTAAACTTTGGCAGTCATGGCCATTCTTATTTCATCTGTACCCACAGCCCCAACTGGATTATTTTGACTTTGTATCATTTCATCTATAAATATTTCAGAATGTATCTCTGAAAAAAAAAAAAGGCTTTTAAAAACAACAACAACATACCACATGTGAAATTTTAATAATTTCTTAATATTGGCAAATATCTAGTCAGTGTTCAGATTTCCTTGATTGTCTCTTTTTATTTTTAAGTTGATTTGTTTTAATTAGGATCCATACAGAATTTATACACTGCATTTGGTTGATATGTTTAAGTCTCTTTAATCTATAGCTTCTCTTTTTCATATTTATTTATTTAAGAACTTTCTTGCAGCTTATTTACTGTAGTTTATCTTATAGCGTTTTCCATAGTTTTTATTTTACTGATTGTGACTCTATGGTGTCCTTTTAACATATTCTATTTCCTGTATTTCCTGTATATTAGAACTAGAAGCTTGAACAGATTCTGGTTTGATATTTTTTGGCAAGAATACTTTCTAGGTGATATTATAATACTTTGGTTTGGTGGTAAAAATGTCTGGTTGTCTCTTTTTAAGTGATGTTAGCAGCCATTAATTGTTATTGCCTATCCATTAATTTCATTAGGAATTACAAAATGTTGACACTATGATTCCTTTTCTGTTTATTAGCTGGGCTATGTCTATAAAGACTGACATGTCCTATATTTGCAGAGCTTCGGTCTTCCAAAATGTTTTTAAGTTAATGTTTAATATACTTTGCATGCTCCTACTAAATATATAACTGGTGATGATGATAGGTAGAAGGGCGAGAGGTATGGGTCAGGAGAAGCCAATACGATATTGAAAATTTAGCTCAGGAAAAATCTAAAAATATAGACAGTTTCTCAAGATAATGGAACATTGGTTGTATGTTTTATTTTATATTCATATTTAATGCTCAATTAGGCATCCATCATTTCTCGTAAAAAAGAAGCAAAAGCGGAGGAACTTCAGGAAGCCAAGGAGAAGTTAGCCAGCCTAGAGAGAGAGGTGTCAGTGAAGACGACTCAGACCCGCGAATTTGATGGCACCGAAGTTCTGAAGGGAGATGAGGTAAGCTGAGGTATCTCGTGGGACAAGGATATGGGTACGATTTTTATTGGAAACCATGAATGTTTTTGCCTTTTTTATTTTGAATGTCAATAATAGGAAGTTGATTTGATTTTATAAAACTTGTTTATTTAAAACTGAAAACTTTTGCAGTAATTTTGAGATATTCTTGCTGTGTAATGACAGAGATCTTAGTGATTTTATGAGCCAATGTTCCAGGTTTTCACTTTAAGTAGATTTATACTGGATTTATTTATTATAAGTATTAAGTTATAAAAGTAAAGCAAAATGAGTAGCAACAGATAAGACAAAAATTTATATTTGTCGATAAATGTAATTCAATAAAGGGCTGAGAAAAATTATCAAGTTACTTTGTTAATAATGTGTATTTGACCAGTTGCACTGATACCCTTAAAATGACTTCATTGTAGATACTTACAAAATTTAAAAATATGTATCTTTAAAAAGTTAGATCATGTGTACAGCTGAAACTTACTGGATTATGTTGACCAATGTCACCATAAAAAATTAATTAATTAATTTAAAAGTTATGTTGTGCTTCTGTATACTTAAAATTTTTAACAGTGCTTAAACAGCTGTTATTTCATTTATCCTTTTGTCAGACTCATGAGATTAGTAGCACAAGTAATGTTGTTATAGATGGCTAAACTTAAGCACCAAAAATAGAATTCCCCGTCTCCTTTTCATAAAGTTAGCTCAAGAAAGAATGAACAAATGAAGCAAAATATCTTGTCTTCAGCTCAGTGCTTTTTTTTAGTAAATTAAGTGATAAATCATATTTTAATTTCTAAACATTGCCTGTATTTCGCCTCTTACAGCTTCTTTTTTTAAAAGCTACTAGGCCTCAGCAAAGGCTACTTTGAAAAGCTGCTCATGTCCAGACCTCATTTCGGCTTTGAAAAGTTACTGGACTCACACTGTTACAAGTTGACAGTGAACCTTCATTGTGCCAAACACTTTTCTCTGTGGTGCTTTTGATCATGGCCTCCCATGTACCTTTTAGCTTATTGGGGAAGCAGTGGATTTCCAAAGTCAGCACTTAATTGAAACATTCCTCTACTTTTAACATCCACTTCCAGATTGCTTTAAGATATGGGAGTATTTTAAATGATACTTGGAAGTCACCAGCGTGTGCTATCTAGGGACAAAAGGATTAATTATGCAGCAATTTCACTTCATGAGAGAACATGTTACCTCCTAGCATTTTTATCTTTTCTTAAGAAAATGCTGCCCAGTTGATGGGAAACACTAATCGCTGTGGCCACATTTGGCACTAGTGTATTTATAATTCAGTATTAGGTATTCCCTTCATGCAAGTTTTAAGGAAAAGAACCTAGTGGCAAGCTATTAGCTTTTATTTTTGACTAAATATGGTGAATAGGAGAAATATTTGATGACAAAAGAGGCATGCTTTTTTTTTTTAAGGAAAAAAAGATAGCTTTGGAAATGATAAGGTCAACTTAATTTTTAAACAGTGGTCAGAAACTAGAACAAATCAAGTTAAACCATTTGGCAGTTACCTAAAAGAACAGAAGGTATTGGGGAACATTAAGCATAATTTTATAAAGAACAAATCTTGGGAGACCAATTTTATTTTCTGCTTTGATAAAGTGATAGGCCATATGGACAAAAGGGAGGAAGTTATACTTAGAATTACATAACATAGCTGGACTTCACTGAGGTTTCATATTATACCACGTGATAATCACCAAATAAATCATGTTCTTCGCCACCCATCTGTTAATGCAGTTGGCGAGAGGGTATCAAGGAGTAGTAGCATGGTGTTCAGAAAGAATCCGATGCCCAGAGTCACAAATAGGAGGATGGTGGCGGGGCGGGGTGGGGAGCAGCATTTATTGAGTACTTTTATATAAGGCTCTGTGCTAGGTGCTTTGTAAACACACTTCACTTTTTGGAAGAGATGCTATTATTTCCGTTTTACAGTTGAGTGAATTTTAGGGAGGTTATAGATCCACACAGCTGACAAGTGGCCAGGCTGGGAGACCAGGCCTCTTTCACAGGTGCCTCTTAACCTTGAGCAAATCACTTCTCCATCCGTAACATGGGGGCGAGTTGCTCCCCATCATCGTTAGTGGACGTCGAAATAGTGGACGTCAAAGCTTCTGAGAAACTCAGAGGCTCCGACAACGTATCGCGTCTGTCACCTGAAGGCAACCGTGCCTGTGAGCCACACGTTACGCCGTGTGTGACAGGCAGGGTGGTGGGACGCCGAAGGGCCTAGGCTCCGGAACCCAGTTGCTCAAGTGCAAGTTCTGGCTTTGTCATTCTCCCAGCTTGATGACCTTGGGCAGGTTCCTTAACCTCTTTGTACTCAGCTACGAAACGTGACTATTACTAAGTATATACCACCTAGAATTATTATTGTGCAGATAAATGAGTTAATGCATATAAAATGCTAGAATAGCACCAGGCACATACTAGGTGCTCAATAAGCGTTAGCTCTTAATATTTTTATATTTTTGTCATTCACATGAATGAAGAATTTGAAAGCTAGGAATATAGTTTATAGCTTAAAATTGAAATTGGTATTTCCCAGATTGGGGAGCAATTCAATAGAAATAAATGTGAAATAGTTTCTGTTTAGGGATAAATAATTTCCATAGCTTCAAGAAGGGGTAAGGTAGCACCAATGAGAGTTAGTTTAGCTGCTGTTCGCTGAGCAGTTCCTGTGTGCTCAGTCTCGAGCAGTTTAAAAACATGTCCTTGGAGATGGTCGCACAACGGTGTGAACACCCTTAATCCCACAGAACTGTACGTTACGAATGGCTAAAGTGGTTTTATAGTTCGTATATTTAACCGCAATAAAACACATACAGGATATTATAATTCATCCTCTCAAAAAGCCTATGAGGTAAATATTGCCTCCATTTTATAATTGAGGAAACAGGCTTAGGGACACTGAAGCGACTTGCCCCAAGTTGCACAGTGAGTGGCAGAGTGAGGACCTGAACCCAGCTCCGAGTGCCTCTGCAGCCGTGCTCCGAAGGGAACTCCGCGCTCTTCGCCAAGGCTCCGTGTGAACGACTCCGTTTCAAGATTCCTGTGACTCAGCAGGACCGCGTTGCTGAGCGTCATTAACTGGAAATGCCGGCTTGCTGGGAACTGTCCGACAGTCGTCTGTCTGTCGGCCTTCATTCCTCCATTATCCACATGTAGTTGTTTAATTAATCTTTTCCTGGAAAAATTTAAGAATATGACTGTGTTAATAAGGAAAAATGCAACAAATACCATACATATAATGATTTCTATTCTTTTATTTTCTTTTTAGAGGTCAGCGAGCAGTTTTTAAAGTTTGGTGTTAAAGCATGCATTTTTAAAATTTTTATTTTATTAGTTTCAAGCATATAGTGCATTGGGTAGACCTTTGTATAGTTTATAAAATGATCCCCCTAATTGCTGTTTCTCCTCTGGCTCTCCACCTAGCCATTACATTTCTGCTCACTGCATTCCCTATGCCGTGCTCTCATCCCCATGACCGTCTATCAATTACTACTTAGTACTTCTTTAAGCCTTCACCCCTTTGTCTCAGCCCCACAAACTCCCTCCCTTATGTCTGTCACCAGATTGTCCTCTATATTTGTGAGTCTGTTTTTGATTAGTTTGTTCTTTTTGTTCCTTAGATTCCGCATATAAGTGAAATCATATGGTATTTGTCTTTGTCTGACTTATTTCACTCAACATAATAACCTCTAGGTCCATCCATGTCGTTGTAAATAGTAGGATTTCATTTTTTTTAATGGCTGAGTAATATTCCATCGTATATATGAACCATAACTTCTTTATCCAATCGTCTGTTGATGGGCATTTAATTTGCTTCCATATCTTGGCTATTGTAAGTTATGCTGCCGTGGATATTGGGGTGCATAGATCTTTATGAATTATTGTTTTGGTTTTCTTTGGATAAATACCCAGAAGTGCAATTGCTGGGTCAAAAAGTATATCCATTTTTAACTTTTTTGAGCAACCTCCAGGCTGTTTTCCAATTTGCAATCGCAACACAGTATACGAGGGTTCCCTTTTCCCGCATCCTCACTAACACTTGTTGTTCTTTGATTTATTGATGACGGCCACTCTGACAGGTGATATCTCATTGTGCATTTCTCTGATAATTAGTGACCTTGAGCATCTTTTGCTCAAGATGACCTTAGCCATCTGTATTTCCTCTTTGGAGAAGTATCTGTTCAGGTCTTCTATTTTTTAATTGGATTGTTTGTTTTTTTTATTGTTGTGTTCTGTGAGTTCTTTATATATTTTGGATATTAACCTCTTATCAGATGTATCATTAGTGATATCTTCTCCTGATTAGTCCGTCTTTTTGTTTTGTTGATGGTTTCCTTTGCTGTACAAAAACTTTTTTAGTTTGATGTGGACCCATTTGTTTATTTTTTCTTTTGTTTCCCTTGCCCGGGGTGATATATCTGAAAAGAAATTCCTGTTAGCTATATCAGAGAGTTTATTGCCTATGTTTTCTTCTAGAAGTGTTATGGTTTTGAGTCTTACATTTAAGTCTTTAATCCATTTTGAGTCTATTCTTGTACACGGTGTAAGAAGGTGGTCCAGTTTCTTTCTTTTTTCTTTTTTTGCATGCATCTGTCCAGTTTTCCCAACACCATTTATTGAAGACACTGTCTTTACCCCATTGTATATTCTTGTCTCCTTTGTCATATATTAAGTGAGCATATAGGCGTAGATTTATTTCTGGGCTCTCCCTTCTGTTCCATTGATCAATATATCCTTTTTTATGCCAGTACCATGCTGTTTTGATTACTGCAGATTTGTAGTATAGTTTGATATTAAGTAGTGTGATATCTCCAACTTTGTTCTTCTTTCTCAAGATTGCTGTGGCTTTTGGGGGTCTATTATGGTTCCATATAAATTTTAGGATTATTTGTTCTAGCTCTCTGAAAAATGCCATTGGTATTTCCATAGGGATTACATAAAGCATGCATTTTGATGCTTCCTACTGCCATTGAAGTTAATATTCTCAGTGTTACATTTGTCCAAGAATTCAAGCTTTTCTGATTGCAGAACAAGTGCTATAAGCATTTGTTGTCTGTACACTTTTCATTAGTATTCCCTTGATTTTTCTTATTAATAAAAGACAAAGTGTCTAAAAAGACTTCTTTTTTTCATTATACTTTGGTTATTACTTTAATATTTTATTTTCATTATGCCTTGGTTAAGGCAATACACAGGAATAAGCACAGGAATGTATTTATCTCTTATTCTGCCAGATTTCTGACAGAGGAATTTCTTGAACAGCTAAAGTTACCTTCTCAGTGATGGAGATTGTTCTTGGCAGTCTCATCTGTCTTGATTTATTTCTCTTCACCTCAGTATGGTAGGTGATAAAAACGTTAAGTTTAGAGACTACAATCTCTTAACATAACTAAAAATTGGTAATAATGCATATCTGACTATTTTTATATCTATATTGGATTTGAGTATATAATAAATATAAATCTGGTTAAAATGATATTCACAAAGAATTTTGATACCTGTATCTCAGAGAAGTCACCCAAAAAACGCTACAGAGCCTTTGATCCTGACCTGTTTATTAGTCTTATCAGTAATTTAAATTAATAATAATAATTGTTAATATGCAATTACAATGTGCCAGACACCATTCTAGGCTTATTATATACATTATCTCATTTGTTTTATTAAACAACTGTATGAGATAGATATGATTATTCCTAATTTTTATAGATAAGGGAACTGAGGCACTCAGAGGATTTATGCTAACTTACCCACAATTGCACTGCTAGTAAGTAGTAGAGCCATGATTTGAATTGAGGTAGTCGGGCTCCAGAACCCTTAATAATTTTCTTAGGACAGGAAACTAGAAGGAATCGTCAGCCTGAGATAGATGATAGAATTACAACTCAAAATTGTCTTGGTAGATAGGAGCATCGTGCTTAAACAAACAAAATACCATTAATGGGATTATAAGTATAATGTTGTAAAATTCAGGTTTTGTCTGCTAGCTCAACATGTCACTCATTAGTAATGCAGCTTTAAAAAACAGAATATTATACTCCATTCATAAAAATGGAATGCCCTATTTATGGTGAAGTTATGCCTGGAATATTGTTTTACACTTTTGGCTTCATGTTTTAAGAGGCACAGTCGAGCCAGAGTCCAGGTGAGGGGGACGGAAACAAATGAAGAGTCTGGAAACTTTCATAGAAACAATTGATTATGTATTAACTGAGAACAAAAAAAAAAAAAAACTAAAGAAAGACATAATAGAATTGCATTTAAATATCGAAAGGATACGGAAAGGATGGTGTGCAGAAAAGAGTTAACAGTAGCAGGCCTGAAACTGCTATTCTTAGAGAACTTGCTTGCAAGGTTGGCCCTTGGCTGGCATCTTGGGAACTTGGGTTTTAAAAGGATTCCCACCACTCCCTGATAAGAATGGCTCGCTGTGCCTAAACTGTGTACAGGGAGTGTGGTTTCTGCCCATCGCCTGCTTTCCTTCTGGGCGTCTGGAGTGTTGGTGTGAGCCAGGCAGAGAGGGTGCCTACGTGACCAGCCCCAGTAAAAACCTGGGCACTGAGACTCCAAAGAGCTCCCCTGGTTGGCAACATTTCACAGATATTATGACAACTCGTCGCTGGGGGAACGACGGGGGAGACCCTGGGAAGCTTGCCCCTGGTTTCCTCCGGACTTCTCCCCATGTGCCTTTGTCCCTGTGCTGCTTTTCCTTTGTATCTGTTCACTGGTATAAAGCATAGCCAAGAGTGTGGCTACCTGCTGAGTCTGTGAGTCCTGATGGCAAATCATTGAGCCTGTGGATGGTCTTGGGGCCCCGATACATATGAAACAGTAGTATCTTGTTTGTTTGACAGAAAGCAGAATCAGGGCAAATGGATGCTGGTTAGTGAGAAACATTTGATTGACAGTCACAAAAAATTTCTACCACGAAAGCTTTCTTCAGTAATGAAGCAAGATGCTTTGGTGGGGTGCCCTACCATTTAAAATATTCTAACAGACGCTAGATGAGGGACATTTTAGAGATAATGTGTGCATTGAGTAGAAAAAAGGTTGGACTGGATCAGCTCTTTAGGGTTTTTCACCTTCAAAAATCTGATCATACAAATAATACCTGAGTACATTCTCATGGTAAAAATATCAAACAGTACACATAAAACAAAAGTCCCCTTGGCCATCCCTTACCCCCAGTCCCAGTCCCTTGGTCACTTTTCCAAAGAGAAACCACTGCTACCAGATTGTATTCCTTTTAGTCCTCTCTCTGGAGATAAATACAGATGTAGGTAATATCGTGTTGTGGGTTTTTAAAAATATGAGTGGTATTGCACAACCGTGCATGTTGTGCAACTTGCTTTTAATAACACGTCTTGGAGATGGTTCCCTGTCGGTAAACGGAGGCCGTTCTGTAGAGGTCGAGAGTGTTGGCTCTGGAGCCAGAACCCCTGTGCGCAGGCTGCTGCTCTGTGCCACTGGGAATGTCTAACCTTAGCGTGGCACCTGGCTCCTCTGTGCCTCAGGTTCCCTGTCTGTCAAGTGGGGGTAATAACAGTGCTCCCCCTATGTGGTGGTTGGGAGAGCTAAATGAGTTAGTGCAAATAAGCAATATACAACAGTGCGTGGCTTATAGGCAATGAATGCTGTCTACAGGTAGAATATTAACATGTACTTCTTTTCAGTTAATTGCTACGTTGCATTCCATGGGATGGAAGTACCAAATTTATTCCAACTAAAAGTGTACAAGAGTGTCTGTTTCCTGTTACCTAGAACTCTTCACCAGCACTTGATCTTCAGTCTTTTTCTTTCTTTTCTTTTTTCTTTTTCTTTTTTACCAAAATCCATCTTTTAATAAACACTATTTGGTGCTAATCCCTAATCTTTTAACTTTTTTCCATTCTGACAATATTCTGTTTTGATTTTCATTTTTCTCGATTAAGATTGAGATCGAGCATCTGTCCACATACATGTTTGGTCATTTATATTTTTTCTGTCACTTGTTTATTTTCTTTCTCCGTTTTTCTTCTAATGGAGTGAATGTTTTTTCCTTCTTACACGTATTCTAATATTAAGTTGGGTAATTATTTTTTTCTAATCATCTGTCTTTATACATGATGTCTTTTGTCACAAAAGGATTTTGTCCCTTTTTTTCAAACAGCTTTATTGAGACATAATTAACACAAAATAAGCTGCATATATTTTTAAAGCGCAAATTATTGCTGTTATTCCAAGTTATGATAACTTCAAATACTGGGACAGGATTTTAATATTAAGTAACCTTAGTTTTCTATAATTGGGATTGTTTTAAAAATGTGTACATGGAAATATCTTACTTTATGTAGGAATCAGTGTGAGAGAGGATAGAAAAATAGTTTTATAGCATAGCACAATAATGAATGGTCATAATTCTGATTGAGTTGTCAATAGAAGGTTGCTATGATCAGTATGATTTGTTTTAAGATAACAGAAAGAGCTTAAGTAACATCTCTTCCAGGAAGCATACCCTGTTATTATTTTGCCAGCTCACACCCCACACATGAAATGTGTTCCCATAGCGCTCTGTTCGCGTGTGTTGTAACATGAAGCGTACTGAAGATCACTTGTTTGGTTTCTGCCTGCCCTAAGAAACCAGTAAGCTCCATGATGACAGTGGCATCTCGTGTTCACCACCATTTACTTAATAGCTGGCCCAGAAATAGCTGGCACTTGGTAAATGTGTAGAAAACCCAAATGAAATGTATAATCTAATGTAGATATTTTTTTTCGTTAGAAAAGTGATAATATTAAAAATATTTGTGTGTTAGCTCTTCATCCTAACCATAGTTGTTTACTTCATTGTATAGATAAAGTAATTTCTAAATACCTGATCACAAACCTAAATTTGCCCTTTAACATGGCAGCCTCCGGTCAATTTTTTTGGTAAGCATGATTTTTTTTCCCTTTCATAGGCAGCAAACTGAGCTTGATGACTTTGTTTCACTTAGCGGAAGAGCAAAGGATAGAGCCTGTGCTGCTCGTAGTAGTGCCACATACTGATCTTTGCCGTCTTAGTCACTCCGATATCTCCGAATCTCTGTGTTAATTATTTGAAAAGCAAACAAAAGATCAGCCCCAATGATGCAGTGCTAGTACCCTTCCCAGAGCTGTCATTCAAATGAAAGCATACCTTTGGGGACTGAACTTTTTATAGCAACAAATGAATCTCTGGTTAAGTTTCCATTGGCACTTCGTGCATTGCAAGGTCACTCCTGGTTCATGGTATATGAGTATAGAGCCCATTGTGTTTTCTCCCCTAACCATTACCAAAAACTCACCTTTTGCAGTCAGTGGCTACTTAAAAAATGTGCTTGGTCCAATAATATTTATAAGCAGCTTGAGAAAGGCCCAACCAATTCATTCTACAGCTACCAACAGAAATGCTAGAGCTAAATTGAAAAGATTATGAAATCTTCTTTAAATACTTCAAAGAGAAGCACAATGAAGATAAGGGAATCCTGGCAAGATTTACTGCAGCTGTCAGATCCTGAAAAATTAGGAATCAAATTTTGACACTTGTAATTGAATCATCCACCCTTCTAAGTGAGCCCAGGCAAACCTGTGATATTTTTAGAACCCTTCAAATCACATGACACTCTTTAGAGTTCATAGCAGGACCTGAGGCCCCTAAAATTTCCCAAGAGATGAAACAAAACAGAATCAAATAAATTTAGCTCACTTCGCTGAAGTGATAGAAGTCGTGTATTTATGTATTCGGTCTAGGTAATGCCACAGTTTTAACCCAAAATTTGAAAACTTCTCATAGAAATTTTTTTTTTTTTTTTGAGTTTTAACTGCTTGGACAGCAGTTGAAAAACCCATTAGAGATATAGTAACAGCTGCATGGTGGTGACTTGATTTATAATAGAAGCACAGAGACCTCGGATGGTGTGACCGTGTTTCACAGATGGATGCTCCTGTGCACCGTTACTATTAAGACAGTTTTCTGCCAGCATATATCATATTGCTTATTAGCAGTTAACTATCCACTACCATATTAGGTAATTACATTGTGCTTGGCTTGGTGAGGTTTTCTAATTTAAAGTTTAAAATGTAATACTTGGAAAAGGTTAGAATAGTATCTGTACGTGTGTTTAGTTGTATGGCACTAAATCACTGATGAGTGATTTGAAATCAGTGATTTCAGTGATTTCAAATCACTGATGAGTGATTTGAAAAGACTGTCATTTTAGCCGAAAACAAAGGTTACTTCGAAACATTTTTTTTTTTTGCCTGTAAATAAATAGCAGTTCTAAGACCAGATTTTGGGGAGCCTGAATGATTTATGACATGAAGCGTGACGTGAAAAGATGGTATTTTCAGGTTTTCTGCAAGTCTGAATTCAGAATACAAGACATGGACCAATGGGCAAAAAAAAAAAAAAACGGCCATTGGGCATTTTCATGCCTCTCTTGAACAATTGGTGTCATGTCATCTCACACTTAACTCTCGCGGGACTATTTTTGTGCTTTTCTATACTTAAAAATCCTTTGATGAAATAACAGACAAAGATGTGGTATAATTAAGAAATGGAAAATTGCATGGTTATTGGACCAACAGGATTTGAGGACAAAAGTACTCATTCTAGTCCAGTTTTACTAACTTGCTGAACTTTGGTGAGTCGTAGTAATTTCTCTATAGGTTTCTTTCTCTGTAAAAGGGGATTAGTGCTTTCAAAAAAGAAAAATAGATCTTGGTGGTTCTTGACAATATTACATGTTATGTGGTTGTCTTATATAGTCCTCACAGCTAATTACTGTGGAAATAGTTTTCCTGCCAGATACTGAGGTAGAAAATCTGCAGCAGGAACAGAGATTCTTGTTTCCACATAAATATCCAGAATGGTCTGGAATCCAGGAATAACTTTGAGTTCCAGATAAGCTTTAAAAGCATTTGTAAATGGTTACATACTTAGAGAAATAAGCTGCCTCGCTCATTTAAAAAGCTAGCCTAGATTTTGATCATTACTATTAAAGGTTCTAAAACAGATTAAATGGATAAAGGGGGAAAGAACATCTGTCAAATTCCATTTTGATCACAGAGGAGCCGAGTCTTTAAAATTGGTCTCAAAGCCAGAAGCTAGCACTATAAAGCGTTAATCTTATTGATCTCTGTGTACAAAATTATGGCTGCTCTTTCATAAATGACAAATTTAAATTACAAATGTATTTTGGTCCATACGACCAGTAATAGCTGCTGTAATGGGCCTTCCTGCCCAGTGACAAGCTTTCTAGTTCACTGTAATGACAGATTTCCTGATTGACCTGCTACAGTGCACTACAGAAAGCTTTTTTTCCCTAATGTTCCAAGGATTTGTTGCATGTCTCCTATGTCAGTTTCTTTAAATTTTTTTAATTTTTAAATAATTCATTCATAACCCTACCTGCCCAACACGACAGCTATTTTTATTTCTTAATTTTCTATCAATCTTGATGTATAGTCATATATACAAAATTTTTACATACTCAGAGTATGTAGACTTGTATATAGATTATTGCAGGAGAGATTATTCTATTTTAGTTTTAAAGAGCATCCATCACACCTCGATCTTTACTTTTCTGTTTATTCTAAGTACATTTCTTTATTTTTTTCTTATTTAGAAGGAACAGTAATGATCTCATTTTCTAAGTACTCTTTAACTGTATTTAAACAAAATGACAGGCATTATTAATCATTGTCCATTCAATTTTCATAGAATTTTTGTTCATTTTATAGATCTTATTTAAAAACTGTCTAGTTTTATTTTAGACAAATATTCATTTACTTCATAATGTTTAACATTGTATGTTTGATCCTAAAGCTTATAAAAATCCTTTACGCAGTAATAAAGTATATTTAAGAATTGGCTACTAAGTGATGGCAATTATGGTTTTGAATAATTGCAGGCTTTTAAGTCAAAATTTTGTTTCATTTTATTAAACCATTATGGCACAATTATTACAACAATAGTTTCTATTTTTTGAATGCTACACCCGGCGTTTGTGCTAACTGCCTTATATACACTTTCATATCACTCTAAGTATCGTTATCTCCTTTTTTTTTTTTAGTTGAAGAAATTGAGACAAAAGTAGACAAAAAAGTAACTTTGTCTCTTTAACTGGTAGAGTCACAATTTGAAATTATGTTTCTCTGACTGCAAAACCCTTGATCTTAACTCTCCGAATTGCTTCTGTGAATCTCTTGTAGTGTTCCTAGGATTTTTAATGATTAAATTCTAAATGAAATTATTTGTGAATTTTTGCTCACATAAGTTATTGCAATAAGAATTATGAGTAAATTTAATTTTTAATACTCAAAGTCTATTCAAAATAAAATCTGTCAGTTCGGTTTTGTTGGTGATGGGCAAATGGTGATGTCCCTATTAAGCAGCAGCTCCCCATTCACCGGGAAGCTCTGAAGAACACATTTTAGAAGCCTGATCTGATGAACACATGGTGAACCCTGTACTCAACAACTGGGTAACGCAACATTCTTTTCAAGATCAAGTCACTAAAAAAATTAGGTTGGCTTCAGATCTCTCCACGGTCACACTTAACTCCAGAAGACTATGGAGCTAGACTCTAAAAACTCTCAAGGGAAGAAAGCATGATGTAAGAATTTTATGCTCAGTCAAGCTGTTTGTTGTTGAAGCATTTAAGGCAACAAACTCTAGAACATGCACGAACTTATTATTTGACTTCTCTAAGCTACAATTTCCTCACCTGTAGAAAATGTCTATTTTGTGGTTGTTATGAATATTAAAAGTATAAATGAGAAAGCACTAATATGACATTACGAGAGCTCAATAATAATCTATTTAATTCTGTAGAAGTCTGCTTCTAGTTCTAGAAGACTCTTGCTATTTATATGTATACTATACTTGGTTTGATTTTTAAAATACTTTGTATAGATGTTCTGTTAATTAATTCAAAAATATTTATTGAGAACCTATATTATTCTAAGCTTGGTTCTACAAACCAGACACTTAGAAATCTGGTAGAGCTTATGGTAATCTTAAAAGGGACATAGTAATTCTTTTTAAATTCCAAAAAAAAAAAAAACCTTTCTAATTTAAGATACAAAGTAATTTCATTTGCATTACATAGTCTTATAGCAAAACTCCACATGGTCTTTCTTTCCCCTGGGCTGTGCCCACACATCGTATCTGGGACGATGCTTACCCACTTCAACTGGAGCCCTGATGTCTTCTCCTGAACTCTCGCTGGACATTAACTTCAATGTGTCAACAATGAATTCATCATTTTCCCTCTTCTTTACCCACTGCCTCCACGAAAGCTGGCTCTTTATCATCTCTAACCCGCATTGTTCTTTTGTCTTCTAGTATTCATTTTTGCCACCTGAGGCTGCTCTGACTCCCAGTCCTTCACAGTGCCCTGTTATTGTTATTGCTGCTATTTTACCTCTTCTTGAAACTTTGAGATCCTCTGTTTACCTCTGATTTTCTAAATTTTTAAGATTATGTGCTTAAGTACAACTTTTTTTCTTTCATTGAGCTGGACATTCCATCAGCTTTTTAAATTTAGAATCTTATGTCCTTCAGGTCTGGGATTTTTCTTGAATTGTTTCTACTTTTGTTTGTTTTGTTGTTTACATTTGCTTTTCCTGGAACTCATTGGTTAGATTTAGGACCTTATAGATTGATTCTTTTATGTTTACTTACTTTCTTAAATGTTTAATTTTTTAAAATTGTGTTAAGTAAGTGTAGGTGAAAGCATGTTTATATATGTGTGTGTGTTATATGTAAAGGGTAAAGAATAATGAGATCATAAAATATATATATACACTTATCACTCAGCTTAAAAAAAGAATCTTCGATGTCCCCTATGTGCCTCACCCCTGTTCCATTCAATTTTTATTTACCGTTTGACCACATACTTGTATCCCTAAACGATGTATTATTTAGTTTTACTAAGCAGTACTAATGAGAGCATACTCAGTGGATTCTGTAACTTGCTTTCTTAGCTCTACATTATTTCTTGAACCTATATTTGTTTATTTTCACTGTGTACATAGGAATATTCATGTATGACTCTACAATGATTTGTTGTGACTTGTCTTCCAGTTTCTTGCATGTATGACTATACAATGATTTGTTGTGACTATACAATGATTTGTTGTGACTTGTCTTCCAGTTTCTTGCTATTGCAGTGTTTCTGTCAGCATTCTTAAGTATGTCTCCCACTGAACTTGAACAAGAGTTTTTCCAGGGCAGTGTTTCTTAACTATTTCACAATATGACACATACGGAAAATGATCATTGTTTAGCATACTGAGATAAAAGGACAAGACTGCTTATAACTGAGCATGACTGGCTTGGGAGTTCTTTATAATGCCTTGTCCAGATGCCGCGAAGTCAGGATTAATACATATTTGTGCCACATGAGTGTACTGGAGTATACCCCGTTTTGGAAGCTGTGGTCTGGAGCAGTGCTGCTCAAAGTGTGGTACGGAGACCAGTTCTAGTGCACAAACTCTTAGTTACTAATCCACGACCGTATGGAGAGGAAGCATTTAGAAACATTTATAGTTATTTGATACTGTCTAAACATTTTAATTATTTTATAAATTATCCAGTCCACAAGTAATTAGAAATTTTAAAAAACTGTTCTGACACCATGGATAAGTTTGAGACACCCTGCTATTCCTAGGAGTAGAGCTGGTGGGGTGTAGGGTGAGCACAGCGAAAGTGTTAGTAGACAGGCCACGTTGTCTTACAGACTATCGCTCTGAATTATATACCCCGACTCCCAGCGGCGTATAGGTGTTCCACTTCCTCCCTGTCTTCACCAACATTTAGTATTGAAGCACGTTTTATTTGTGCTAATCGGGTGGATATTAAAATGGTATCTTACTGTGTTTTTTATTTCTATTACTAATTTGATTACTAATGAGGTTGAACATTTTTAATATGTTTATTGGCCAATTTGGGTTTTCTCTTCTATGAAGTGCCTATTCAAGTATTTTATCCAATTTTCTATTAGATTATCTGTCTTCTCATTGATCTATAGGTTTAATTTACATATATTTGGATACAAATCAATTTGTGACTTATATTATTAATCTCTTAAAATATATTTTGATGATAAAAAGTTCTTAATTTTAGCAAGATAAGTTTATCAATCATCTCCTTTTGGTTTGTGCATTTTTGTGTGTCTCATTTAAGAAGTTCTTGCTTTTCTCAAAATCAGTGATATTTTCCTATGTTCTAAAAGATTTTTAGTTTTGTCTTTAAGTATAATCCAGTTGGAATTGATTTTTATATGTTATGCCATAAGGGGTCCATTAATTAAAAGTTTAATTCTTTCCCTCAAATTTGCCATGCCAGCAAATCTACATAAACAAAATCCCTTCGAGATCTTAAGTAATTTTTAAAGTATATAAAGGGTTCCTGAGACCAAAATGTTAGAGAATCACTGTTACCGATCCAAAGGAAAAGTCAAAGACTTCAATAAAAAAGTGGGTCCCAAACAGGCAAGTCATTAAAAAAAAAAAAAAAAAAAAATCCCCACAGATGCACAATGAACATAACAAAAAAATGAAGTTCTCTAATAAAGAAACGCAAATAAAAAATAAGATACTATTTTACTTATAAAATTGACAATTATAAAAAGTACTATAAATAGCCTTTGAAGGGCAGTTTGGCAGAAGGTATCAAAACCCTATTTTCTTTTGACCATTTCTGGAAGTATATCCTGTAGAAATTATTAAGACTGTGTCTGGAGATTTATCTTCAACATATACATTATGGGTTTGTTTGGTTTTTTACAGCTTGAAAATTCAGAAATAATCTAAAATCCAAATGATAGAAGTGTTGAGAAACAAAATTCAACTGAGTAAATTTTAAAAATCTTGCTGGCTTTGTTCAACAATTCTTGAATCAGGCAGCATCCCGTTTAGCAAACAGAGAAGAGCCCTGAGGAGCTGTACAAAATGGAAGCCGTTTATAGGCAGAAGGAAATGGGACAAGGAAGTTATGTTAGCAAAAAGCGGATTGGTTGTGGCAAGGTCACCTTCCTTTAGGGGACTAAGGGGTCTAGCAGGCAGATGACCTTATTCATGCTGACCAGGTAATTCCTGATTGACTGGTTTAGGATTCCATTCCTGGGAGAGGCTGAAACTGTAAATAAGTTAGGTATTAAGTCTTCGTTTGGTGACATGGGGCCTAGCATAAGTGACTCCTTTTGGTCCTGTTGTCTCTTTTTTAACAGAAAGAACTTCCAGTAGAAGGTTTCCTTTCTTTCCTCTAATTCATTTGACATAGTAGAGCCCTTAGAGTGGTTTGATGGCCACCTGTCTCTTAATTGTGTGGAACCTGATTAATCTGACCTTGACTACCCTTCCCTTAGGTACTTTGTCCAATGAATGTCGAATAATAACCAATCAGCATAGAGCACATTGAGTAATTGGTGGCTTTGTTCTTTCACCAAAAACATTTATAGCTTTTAGCTTTTAAAAATAGTTCTGGAGCACAGCAAGATAGAGAAGGGGAAAATTGGCCTAGATGATACAGAGGATAGCAGATGGGCAGGGTTGGTTTCATGTGGGGCGCTTTGCCCAGGACACTTTTAATAGAACATACAGTTACTCTAGGGATTCTGAATTTGTGGTTATGTCAGGCTTACACATTTATTCTGTAAAAGGAAAAATTACAAGTTGTTAGATTCTAGGTACAATGGTATGACTTAAAATTTTAAAACCATTACTGTAATCTAGCTATTGATAATTTGCCATGTGGGCTGGATTCCTTAATATTAATACTAACTTAATTGTGGATAGAAAAATATTTTGAACTTTCTTTAAGTGTGTTCTTTATTTCTTTCAAAGTTTAAGTCAGTTTTAAAATGACGTCTAAACTATGAATTAGAAGGTTATTTTTATGTGAAGAATTTTTAATCTTACTATTTTTAAGGACATTCTTTGTATACTCAGGAATGAATCAAGTCTTTAAGAAAATAAAGTACTTAAATTTTAGAAATGTTATACTTCCTATTTTACTGACTCACAAATTTAGAATGACTGACCTCAGATTTAGCCTTAAAAATTAAAAGGAAAAATACCAATTTGGTAATAGAGCTTGCGTTGGGATAGTGGCTTTGAATTTTTCCATTTTCTAAAATTTCAGTAATACATTCATTACTTTTATTATTTATAAAATTATTTGTATATATGACTTACTGTTGAGTTGTACACTTGAAAGCCATTGAATTTCATTAACCAATGTCACCATAATAAATTTTTTAAAAATAATAAATAAATAATAAAAAACTAAAATTATAACTGCCCTCAAATTAGCCTTAAGAAGACATTAAAAAGTCTTAAGATTCTCAAAGAATTATTGTATATTAGGTAATGTGGAAGCTTACTTTTGTTTTCAAGTGATGTGTTTAATAGGCCAGATTCTTACTATGGACATTTTCTTTATAATGAAGTGAATAAAAGGATAGAGCAGAAAAAGTTATCTTATGTAGTAAAAAACATCCAAAAATTATTAGTACTAACAGTACATCAAAGAAAGTGATTTTTTTAAAGATATTATGTTCCGTTTCAGAAATACCGTTAATTTCTCACATTTGCCTCCGAGATTTCCTTCAGCCTCACAATACTTTCAAGGAGCCAGTGCCTCGGGGCCTCTTACACCTACTGTTTTCTTTACCTGTGATGCTCTTTCCTGCCTTTTTCTCCTGCCTCTAATTATCTCATCTTAAACATAATTATTTTGAGAAGATCTCCATAACCTACCTCCCCTAAATCCCAACCCCACCTTTCCTACCTTCATCCCGACCCACGTTAAGCCCCTGTTATTGATTCTCAGGGCCCCTTTCCTTCTTCATAGCGTTCACCATAGTTGTGAACGCCAGTTCAGTGTTCATTCCCCCTCTTTTCCTTAAGCTCGATGAGGGCAGGACCTGTGAGCATCTCGTTTGGAGTTGTCTTCTCAGTGTCTGGCATAGTGCCTAGCACGTAATCGTTAATAAATAGTGCTTATCAAATGAATTCCTTTAAGTATTTGTTTCATTCGCTTTTCCAAACTCTAGATGGTCTTACTTAAAAATGGAGTCTTCATTTGAGCAGAGTAATTACAGCTTTAATATCGTTAGAAGGTAACTAGCTGAATAAAGCAATTGTGGGTTCCCACTGACTTGGAATATTCTTAGCTTTTTAACACTTGGCATGCATTTCACCCCAGTGTCTCAGGTGATTCTGAGCACATATAGTCACAGTACATTTCTTAAATGATAAATAGTGGCCACAAGTGTTGACTCTTCTGGTTGGCCCTGATTAATCCCAGTAGATCCAATGCCACCAAAATAGTACAGCACATAAGAGATACCATGATTAAGACCACAACCAGAATTGTTCTCTTATATTTTCTTCTTTTTTTTAACTTTTTCACTTTTGAAGGGTTGAGTTCCGAATCCTTATTTGTAAAGCTCAAAATGAATAGTTTTTACATAAAGATTTACAATATTTAGATAGGTCCAAAAAATAAAAACATATACAAAGTATTTTAATTGAGTAGTTAGTCTTTACAAGTTTTCTTTTTTTTTTATGGGTTTTTACGTTTTAATTTTTAAAAAATTTTTAATTAGGGGTGACATTGGTCAATAAGGTTATATAGGTTTCAAGTGTACAATTCTATAATACTTCATCTGTGTATTGTATTGTGTGTTCACCACCCAAATTCAAATCTCACATGTGTTGTACAGTAGAAAATAAAAATTTTCTAATACATTGACATTATATATGATACTCATTAGACTATGTAATGTGTTCTTTTACAGTTCAAACGATATGTCAGTAAACTTCGAAGCAAGAGTACAGTTTTCAAAAAGAAGCATCAGATAATAGCTGAATTTAAAGCCGAGTTTGGTCTCTTGCAGAGGACAGAAGAACTTCTTAAGCAACGCCATGAAAATATTCAACATCAGCTGGTAATACAGTATGATCGTGGGGCGCTGAAAGCACACATGCCAGAAGGCTTATGGGTTATGGCTTTATAACGAAGTCATTGTTTTTACTGGAAAAACCACAAAATTATTATTTTTTTGATTAATTACAGATATGTAATATAAGCTGATTTGTTTATTTTTAATGTAGCAGCAAACACTAACTTTTTATGCATGCTGACTTCGGGGTAATTAATAGAAGCTGAATTCTAAGTAGGTTTTTCTCTTGGGTAGCTAGTTAACATGAGCAAAATTTTCATACCAAGAGATTGACTGTAAAATATTCCACCTGCTGGACAGAAATTCCTAAGCAGCCACTTTCGTGGAGCTTCGAAAGAAACGCCCAGGAAAGGTACTTATGGAAGCTGCCTGCAGGCTCCTTCCGTAGGTGCTTGTGTCTTGGCCGTCAGAAAAAGAGTTAAACCCACAGGAACCCCTCTAACAGCAAGGCTGCTTTCAGTTCCTCTGAGTTTTCTTGGTTAAACTTTTTTTTTCTTTCACCCATAATTTCCATGGGGAAATTATTTCATTGGGATATTGGTTTACCAACTAACCATAATCTGGTAGAGGTAAATGAAGTTTCAACCAGTTGCGGTTAGCTGGAAGTGTGAACTTTTCTATCTAATGTGGTCGAATATTGTTTGCTCGTAGGGAACTTAAGATTGAGAATTTACTGTGCTTCAAATATAGATTCTAACAGTGCCAACTTTTTAAATCAATATGTACTAACTGTATTATTGTTCGTTTCAAAACATTTTCTAATTTCCATTGTGATTTCTTTGACCTATGGGGTCATTGCTTAAACCCAAACGTTTGGGGATTTCGAGTTACCTTTATACTGAATTCTAGGTTTCTTCCTCTGTAACCGGAGAACACGCTCTGATTTCAGCCCTTCGAGATTTATTGAGTGTTGCATTACGGCCCGGCGTATGTCTGTCTTGGTGATTGTTGCACGTGCGGTTGGAGATGGCGTCCTGTATGTGTCAATCAGTCGAGTGTGTGAACCATGAGAGTCACAGCTTCCATATTTCTACTGATATTTTCATCTACTTGTTTCATCAGTAATTGAGAGAAATGTGTTAAAATCTCTGTAACTAGGTTTATTGCTTTGTCTGTTTTTCCTTTTCGTTCCATCAGTTTTTGCTTTATATTTCTTAAGTCGGGTTCCAGAAGCAGAGTGTAGAAGGGAACGCTTTGTACAGCGATGTATTGAGGGAGAGAGAGCCTTCAGAGGAAGGGGAGAGAGGGGAACCGATGGGGCAGCAGGAAAAAGCCAAGCAAGGACATAGCCCCAACTGGAGTCAGCTTCGTTTTAATCCCGTGAGGAACTTTGGAAGCGTTGATTTCACCTTGAGGCAAAGGGGCGGGCCTTTTTACTTCCATATTAGTGAATCGGTGGTTGCCTGTGGCAGGGTTAACCACCTAGATGAGGCCACTCCCGGAGTGCGAGGCCATTCTCTGGAGCAGCTTGCAGATGAGGTCGGAGTGCGGCACCAGCAGCATCCACCACAACCCACCTCTCCACTGCTGAGATCTACTTACTTCTCATGCTAAATTCACTCCTGGTGTAAATTTCAATCCTGGCGTAGCTTCTCCAGGATTCTGGTTTGTCACAATTTCTGCGGAAACTGATAGGAGGGTTAGTGGGACAAATGAAAACTCGCCATGCTACGTTTGGTCCCAAGGACGAAATTGGTACCCAGCATCACCCCCCTCTGCTAGCCATTCTAGATTTCCTTCACCTTTGGCTCGCATCTCCACCGGTCTAGATGACTTACTGGGTGGGGTGACTTGGTCCCCCATCCTTAAGAGGTATGAGACTCTAATAACCATGCCCTTATCGGGCTGTGGTTGCTATACTTACTCATTTACTGTTAAAATTGGGCCTGGGCGTCCCGGATATGCCCTAATGGGTCACCTGAGTGTCAAACATATTCCCGTCTACCCCCCTCACATAACAGCATCTGTAGAGCCTTATGACATCCTGCCGATATAATGCCTCTTCTCTTTGCCTGCTGGTCCACTGGCATGAGGAGCCCAAGTGACGAGATGGTAGCAGAGCACGACATTTAGAGGGCCTCTTAATGTGCCTTCTGGTAGAAGCATGTCCCCTCTGGGAACCAGAAGGTCCACAGCCACAGAGGCCAAAGCTGCTGAGAAAGGCAGTGACTTCCTGAGTGCGCCAGTGGGGATCCTGGGAGCAGCAACACTCACGCTCCCATCCTGTGGTTTAAGGCCCACGTGTCCTGTCCCTCTGGAGCACAGCGCTGTACGATGGGCCTTGTGTAAGATGGACACTCAGTCCCGCAGATCAGAACCCATCTTCACAGGCCAGCAATTCCCAGCTGGCAATGTAGCCGAGCCCTCATGGGGTCACCCCTCTCTTCCGTCAGGCCGTCACATGCTGGACGGCACGGTACGGGGTACAGTGACTGATCCCATGGTCACATGCCCGCACAAAGTGGGGCCCTCGGTCTGAGGGACATTATGTGGGATTCCACATCAGTAAACCAAAAGGTGGTCTGAGCCCTTGGGTAGTGGTGCTGGCTGAAGCGCTGTGGGCGAGAAAAGCAAACTCTTACCCAGAATATGGGTCAGGATGAAAGGTCCTTTTCCAGGCAGGAAGTATCTGACGTTATCAAACTGCCACTAAGTAGAGGATTGGTTTCCTCGAGTATGACTCCATACCCAGAGCTCAGGACTGGCCTCTGTTGCTGCCAGGTCAGACATTTGGCAGTGGCAGTGGCAGTGGCTAGATGGGCATTAGTGAGAGAGAGCCCTGCCGTTTTGCCCATCCTTAGTCTCCATCTCTGCCAACACAGCCATTCTGTTCAGGAACCCATTATCCAAGCACTGGGTGGCCAGTGACAGAGGCTGGCCGACAGCTACTGGACAGATCATCCTTTCCACTTGGTTGTTCAGTGCCTCTTCTGCTGTGGACAGTCTCTGGAGGCCAATAACATGTGATGAAAAGATCTTCGCACTTAGTGTCTGTCTATTCACATAGGACCAACCACAGGCCTCTTCCCCAGACCTCCTTGTCCCCAGTCTTCCAATATTGCTATCTTGCTTCGTCCAGGCCCTTGACCAATAAGCTAAGCCATTTGCCCCTGACCAGAGGATGTGGGTTAATCTGGAGGTTCAGGGTTCTCAAGTGAGTCTATCCAGTTATCCCCACCCCGAATTCAGCACCCTTTCTCTTCCCTGTCAGAGCCCTGGCTGCCATGGAGTGAACTCAGCCTTCTCTGAACTTGTGCCAGCCTTACGGTTAAGTCCTGTGCCTGGTTTTCAGCTCCCTCTTCCCTTTAGCCATGGGGAATGAGGGTTTCATTAACGCTCCTAAGGAGCTTCTCCAACCTTATCACTTTACCTTAAATTATTAATTAATGGATTTGAGCCTGTCATTTCATCTCGTCAACTATCAGGGGAGCTTAGCAACAGCAACCCTGATTCTATAGTCCTTGTAGTTACTATCCCTCCATACTTCTCAAACGCCAGTGACATTGTAGCAGTTAGTACATCCCTATGACACCAGATAGGGTAGCATCCCTATGACACCAGATAGGGTATGGTGTAGCAGGCGTTTATCGGAGGAAGCGTTTGTGAAGGATGAAGGTGAGGGAGCGGGAGGAGGTAGGGAACGCCTCAGGCTCCAATGCAAGCCTGACCCTTGTGAAGCGAGGGGGAGAAGGAAGGAGGGTCGGGCAGGGAGAGTCTCCGACTGCAGTGGTTACAGGAAAGTTTTGGTCAGGACGACAGGGAGTTAGTTCCTGAGCCAGTCACCCGTTGGAGAAGCCCCATGTCAGGCGGGAATGGACCAGCACTGGTACTACTGCTGGGCTCAGCCACTGGCTGACCTAGTTTTTCGATCTGATATCGTTCTGTTTTTTCCTTGCTCCCTTGTACCTGTGGCAGAGACTGCACTCCTAGGTCATACCCCTTCAGGGCTTTCCTGTGACAGTCGGGGACATTTACCAAGGCCCCGACACTTCGACAAGTCTTGGATTCCTGCCTCTAAGTCCTGAGCACGAGGAGACTGCAAAAATCTTTGCTCAGCTCTTGAGCATCGTGCCCCACGTGCTGGTTTCCACTGGGCTTCCGGGAGTCTAACCTGCTTCCGCGCGCTGAGGGTTGGTAACCCTCGGGAAGTTGCACACAGGATTCTGGGCTGATACGCTGTAGGTCCCGCGGCTCCTTTCTTAGGAGTCCCAGTCTCATTGGCAGCCCCAACTCCCAACTCTTCTTTTATTCCCTCTGTCTTTGTCTTTCTTTACTTTTGGTTCTTCCATCCGTGTTGGAACCCTCTCCAGTCACATCTTCACACCTACCATTTCCCTGGAATTTGTCTGGTCGAGGTCACCAGTACATTTCCATCGCTAAAGCCAGTGATCAGTGCTTCGCTTTTTTCCTACTTGGCCTCTTAGCAGGGTTTGACTCCCTCTTTCTATAGAATTTTCTTTACCTGTCTTCTAGTTCCTGGATTTTTCCCCATACTAACATCACTGCTTCTACTCCCTGGATGATTTCTTCTCATTTCTCCGAGGTCTAAAGGTTGGAGTTCCCTAGGCTTAGCCATTGGGTTCTTCGCTACCCGCATTTCGATCTTACCGTGTCTCATGGCTTTAAAGACCTTCTCTATGTAGACAACTCACAAATTTATATCTCCAGCCCAGATTTCTCCTCACTTTCCAATCTTGTACATAGCACGTCTTGACTTCTGTATTGGGGATCTACTAGACATCTCAAATTTTTAATGTCTAAAACTAAACTTCTGATCCTCACTAATCCCTCAAACCTGGTCTTCCCAAGTCTTCATCTCAACAGATGGCAGCTCTGTCCTCTCAGTTCTTCAGGCCGGAAACCTGGGAGTCGCTCCTTACCCCTCACTTTCCCCTCCACCGCACATCTAAGCTGTCATGATACCTCACTGGATCTGTCTTCCGAATATCTACAGAACCCCTTCGTCACTTCTGCCACCACCCCCTGATTCACGCTGCCGTCATCCCTCACGCGAATTGTGAGAATGGTCTTCTGCCTGGCTTCCCTGCCCCCTCTGCAGTTTGATCTCAGCACAGATGTTAAACTGATCGTTTAGAAGTTCTTTACTCAGAACCCTCCAACAGGCCTCCCATCTTATTTAAAATAAGGCCAAGCCCTTTCATTGGCCTAAAGATAAAATGGCAATATAATTTATCATCTAAACTAAGACAGTCTTGAGAATGCAAAGGACAACAGACATACACCGAGACTGTCCAGCAAACCAGCCAAGTCCTGGATGCTCCCGCCCCAGCCCCCCTCATTCTCGCTCTGCCTTCAGCTCCGCCGGTTTCCTAGCTGTTTCTTGAATGGGCTGGGGATGCTCCTGCCTCATGTCTCTTGGACGTGCTGATTTCCTGGCTATCTGCATGGCTCGCTCCCTCACTTCCTTTGGGACTTTGCTCAGGTGTCATCTTCTCAGGAGGACCTTCTCTGACCACCCTTTATTTAGGATTGCACCCCACCCCCTCACCTCACACTCTGTGTTTTACCTGTTTGAGAGTAAACTGCCTGTTTACTCTCACTAGACCTAAGCTCTTCCTGTCTTGTTTACTGCCTAGGACAGAACGGTGCTTGGCACATTAGATATATAACAAATATTGGATGAGCGAGCGAATGCGAGTACAATGGATCACTTGAGAATTTATTCATTCACCAAATATTTGTTGAATGTATCCTATATTTTAGATTCTGTGTTGAATGCATAGCATTATTTTAAAGTCTAAAATTAGAAATACTTTTATGTACCTGAAGATGGTAAAATTTAGGGTAAGTTTATAACATATAAGGGTATGTAATTATTGTTGAAGTCTGTAAGGATTGTCCTTCAGTATTCTAAACTAATTTATTTACAACTTTATTGTCATGTATTAACTCTGTATACTTCTTGTGGAATCATCAAGGTTTTGACACCCATTTAGTGGACCTATTTTTGACATCTATTTGTATTCTTTACTTTTAGCAAACAATTGAGGAGAAAAAGGGTATATCTGGATATAGTTACACTCAAGAAGAGCTAGAGAGAGTGTCTGCACTGAAAAGCGAAGTCGATGAAATGAAAGGACGAACCCTGGATGACATGTCCGAAATGGTGATCACACATTTTTTAGTGTTTTTTTTTGTGTGTGTGTAGCTAGAATGCAGACATTTTTGTGTTTGTCCTATTTTGAGTGAAATATTCTAATTTTAATTTCCATACAGTGTTTATGTTCTCTTATCTGTCTCTATCCATCTCTTTTGAATTTTTCCATTCCAGTAAGGTTGTTCAACTTACAATAGTTTATACATTTTGTGGTTTTTTGAAGTGTGTAAAAGTTATACACATTAAAGAAACATTCAAGATGAAAAATAAGTTTTCCCAAATTATACTACCCTAACTAATAAATTTATTTCATTTTTGGCTATATCCTTAGTATCTTTCCATATTTGAGGCTGCTGCTTTGCCAAAATACACTGATACAGCTGCCTCAGGCATTAAAATGTTGACATTTTCCCTTACTTATTGGTAAATAGCTGCTGCCCTACACTCTGAGTCCCCACCTCTGCCTGTCTCATCCCTACTGGCCACTCACCCAGAACCCCTGGGACTTCACCATAATCTAACCCCTAAAAAGATTAGCATTTAGCACAGCAGAGGCCTCCGAGACCCTGTTTATCTCTGTGGCTGGTGTCCATCCACCGTGATTGGTCATTAGTTGTGCCATTTGGGTTAATGAGCATTTGAATATCACCTAATCCATGCTTGTGTATATTTTGTATAACCTACATAATTACATATTTTTTACATACTACAATATGATTGTAGTTGTATATGGGCAACTTTGTAACTTTGTAACTTGTCATTCGATATTAGATTATAAATACTGGCCTGTGATGGTTTGTAGTCTTCCTGATTGACGTTTTGGATAGTTAAATGGTATTCTATCTTACTAAGTAATCTAGGTTTACTAAATCACTTCCCCATTGTTTGGCGTTCAAGTAATTTATAATTTTTTTACTCTTACACTTGACACTTGAGTAAATATCTTTATGCATTAGCAGTTTTGTTCTTTTGAATTCTTTTTTTAAGATGTCATATATTTTGATTAAATGACAGGTAAAAAAACTGAATTCACTGGTATCTGAAAAGAAGTCAGCTCTAGCCCCAGTTATAAAAGAACTACGACAGTTGCGTCAGAAATGTCAAGTAAGTGAATTTGACTTTGTGATAATTTTAGGATTCTATCTTGCTGAGATGTAGTAATTAGAATCCTGAATATTTTACTTGGGTAATTTATAGAAAACAAATTATCATTATTATTATTAATTATTATTATTATTATATTGATATGATTCTGCAAAAGAAAGTAGTAATGTGACCTCAAAGGTTTCTGTTTAATTTACGCTGCTTTTTTAAATCACAGATTTGGGGGGGAATGAGGAGTTTAAGCCAAAATCACAAGTGCAGCCAGATGAGCTTTTTGCTTTAAATCATATGCATGTCAGAGCTATAAATATGAAGACACATTCTTCTGTGGCCAGGTAAAAGCTCAAAGTCTGCCAACGAGTGGTGACAAGTTAACTTTAGATTAGTGAACTTGCTTTGCTGGGGGCAGACTGCGATAGCTGATGATAAGTGATGAAATACCATCGCTTGGAAGCGAATTCCAACCACTGCTTTGAAGATAAACCATTGGAAGGAATGCCCTCCGCAAGGCCAGACCAGGCGGCCTCTGCCATTTGACATTGGCGGTGGTTACCACTCTCCACGTAGCATTTTAGGTTCGGATGTGAGCTGTGCTGCGTGTGCCCGAGGATAGAACCGCAGAGCTCCTCGTGAATGCCATCCATCAGTCAGCGAAGCCGAACGAAAAATCACATGGACTTTGAAATCAGATAGACGTCACTTCCGGGACAGGTTTAGTGACTTATACAAATAGAGAAGGAGGCAGCGAGAGAGTTAGGAGTTGACTCTAGCATCTGTGTCATCTTATTTCACATCTCCTGTCTGTTCCATTACTCACTGCTGCCATCACAAAAGAAGTGCAAGGGACAAGTCCCTGTTCTCTGGAGTTCATGCTCTAGTAGGTGAGATGAGGCAAACACGTGAAGGAATTCAAGAAGAACAAAAGATAACTCAACTTGAAAACTTGTAGAAAAAAACATCGGAATCATATTCTTAACTGATAAAGAAAGAGGAAGAAAATGAAGAGATTATCAGAAAGGACATGTGTCGGAAAGATTTTTGAGTGAGGTGTACAGGTTGAGGACATCAAGAAGTACTTTCATGGTTATGTTTTAATTCATTGATTTTCTTTTTATTTTATTATTTTATTTTATTAGTTTCAGGTATACCGCACATTGGTTAGACATTTATGTCTTTTATAAAATGATCCCCCCAATTGTTCTTTCTTCTGGCTCTCCACCCAACCATTGCGTTACTGCTGATTGCATTCCCTATGCCGTGCTCCCCATCCCCCTGACCATCCATCGACTACTAATTTGTACTTCTTTAACCTTTCACCCCATTCTCCCAGCCCCCCATCATTGGTTTTCTTAATGCTTTTCTTGAGTGAGCAGCTTGGAGACAAAAGGGACTGGCTATGTGTATTTCTAGAGATGATATCGTTTCTCCGTGTAAGCTTATTAATCTGTTTGTAATTAGTTCTTTTATTAAATCCATTTATATTTGAAATAAAGGTTTTCATTGAAAGGGTATTTAGGACAACAAGGGGAGTGGGCTGTCATGGAAATCCAAGGATCAGGGATGTAACCTTATCTGGAACAGGTAGAGATGCTGTATAACCAGAGAGCATTTTGGTTCAGGGAAGCTTCAGGAAGCTTAGCACATGGCCTCATCTCATGACCACCAATTAAGATGGGGACTCCCCCTTATATAAATGAGCAAATAAAGGCACAGAGAGTTAAAGGACTTGCCCAAGGTTACACAGCTGGTAAATGGCAGAGCCAGGTTCTTTATGCTTCTGCTGCACCAATAGCACAACTCAGTGGATCTCTTTGTATTGGCCTCTCTGTTCCTGCCACCAGCCAGGCTTTTCACCTGTTTCTCTTCTCTCTCTCATAGTTTCTCCTTACTCTTTGAATTGGTGCACTTGTAACCTCAGCTTGCTTATGGCTCCTCATGATTAATATCTCACACCATGCATGGCCTTCTTTCCACATACTTTGCGTTGAAGTTTTCCCTACTAACTGCCCTATTTTTCTGCATTTTCTAATTCAGATTTCTAGTGCAGCTCCTCTTTTTTGGAAGGCAGTTTTTCATGATAGACTCCCCCAAAGAGTACGAGGCTATCCTCTGGTCAGATCAGGGGTCCATCCTTAGTTTAACCAGCTCTGCTCGGGGGTGAGAGCGGGGAGAAATGGGGGTGACATGGTACTGCGTAGGGCTGCCCAGAGATGTTTCCCTCTGGAGAGGCTCTGAGTATGTCAGGCACTCTGACCTCTTCAGTACAGCACCCATCACCCTCTTACCAACAGCTGGACAGTGTTCATCTTTGCATTTTATCCTTGTCCTCCTATATATAAATATTTTTTAATATGGTTGGAATGAAATATAGTAGCATATGTTGCCTCTCGTTACTCTAAGGTTCTATTCAGTTATTATATTATATTTCCCTTGTTTGCCATAGTCTTTATAATTATATCCATTACATGTCATTGAGTCAGCTCTGACTCCTGGTGACACTGTAAACGAGTGATGTCCACAATGTCTTGTCCTCAACAGCCCTGCTCAGCCCCTGGAGACTCCCACCCATGCCTTCTGTGATGGAGTCAATCCATCTCACGTGTGGCTTTCATGATGCGCCAGAAGGAGGACAGCTTCCGCTTTGTCATTTTTGCCTCCAACGATGTTTCAGGTTTAATTTGCTCTAGGCCCCACTTGTCCGTCTTTCTGGCGGTCCCGGGTATCTGCAGAGCTCTCCTCCAGCACCATTATTTCAAATGAATCGGTGTGTTTCCTATCAGCCTTCGTCACTGTCCAGCTTTCACATCCGTACATAACAACCGAGAACACAGGGGTGTGGATGATCTTAGCCTCGGCGTCGTGACACGCCTTTGCTCTTGGTGATCTCTCCTACTTCTCCGTTGCTGCCCTTCCGAGTCTCAGCCTTCTCTTGATTCCTTGGCTGCTTCTCCATCTGAATTGATGAGTGAGCCGGGGTAAGTGAAATCTCTAACAATCTCAGTGCCTCCGTCGTCTCTGTTAAAGTTGCGTATTTCTTCTATAGTCACGATTTTTGTCTTCTTGATGTTTAAATGCAGTCCTGCTTGGGTACTTTCTTCTTTCATCACAGGCCATTTCAGATCATTGCTACTTTCTGCCAGTAAAGTGATATCATCTGCGTATCTTAAGTAACTGATATTTCTACCAGTTTCACTCCTCCTTCCTCTGAGTCTAGCCCAGTTTTTGTATTATATGTTGTTCGTAAAGATTTAACAAATGGATAAAATGCACCCTTGTCTGACATCTTTGCCTGTCTCCATAGTCTGTCCTGACAGTGGCTTCCCATCCACTCCTGCCAGTAAGACGATGTCATCTCCGTGTTTTGAGTTACTGATATGTCTTTCACCAGTTTTTACTCCTTCCTCTGAGTCTAGCCCAGTTTTTCCTGACATGTTCTGTGTACAGCTTAAACAAATAGAGAGATAAAGTGCACCCTTGTTGATACCTGTGCCTGTAGGAAACCATCCTGTCCCTCCACGCTCTGTCCCGGCAGTGGCTTCCTGTCCACAACAGGTTACACATCGGGATAGCCAAGCACTGAGGCACACCCAGCTCTTTCAGAGCAGCCCCTGGCTTTTCACGATCAATGAGGTCAGAGGCTTTCCTGTAGTCTGTACAACACAGACTGACCTTCTTCTGGAATTCTTAGATATATCCCAGTATCCAGCAAGTGCTCACAATCAGATCTCTGGCGCTGCTTCCTTTTCTGAATCCGGCTTGAACATCCAGCATTTCTTGCTCCATAGAAGGGAGAGGCCTTTGTTGCATCATCTTGGGCATCACTTGTGTGGGAAATTAGAGCAATGGTCCTATAGCTATTGCACTCCTCGGCTTCCTATTTCTCGAAGGTTGGGATGAATATGGAGTGTTTCCAATCTGTAGGCCATTGTTTTATTTTCCTTATTTGTTGACATATTCTTATTAGGATTTTGGCTTTATAATTATACTTTCAATAAATAAAAGTACAATCAAGTGTCTTTTGATAGTGTAGGTTAGAAGGAATGAGGGTGGAAGAAATGGACGAGAAGGAATAGATCTGAACAATATGTGGAAGAACACTAATTGTGGACAAGGGAACAAAAGGGAGCAAAAATAATTTTGAGGTTTGAAGCTGCTAACAATGCAGGTTAGAGATGATAAAGAGCCAGCTTTCGTGGAGGCAGTGGGTAAAGAAGAGGGAAAATGATGAATTCATTGTTGACACATTGAAGTTAATATCCAGCGAGAGTTCAGAAGACATCAGGGCTCCAGTTGAAGTGGGTAAGCATCGTCCCAGATACGATGTGTGGGCACAGCCCAGGGGAGGGTGTGGTCACCTAGGAGCATCGTGTGAGACTAGGTGAAGTCTAAGGTGAAGACTTCAAGACAGGCCATGTTGAGTTTTGCTATAAGACTATGTAACGCAAATGAAATTACTTTGTATCTTAAATTAGAAAGGTTTTTTTTGGGGGGGAGGGGGAATTTAAAAAGAATTACTATGTCCCTTTTAAGATTACCATAATCTCTACCACAATTCTAAGTGTCTGGTTTATAGAACCAAGCTTAGAATAATATAGGTTCTCAATAAATATTTTTGAATTAATTAACAGAACATCTATACAAAGTATTTTAAAAATCAAATCAAGTATAGTATACATATAAATAGCAAGAGTCTTCTAGAACTAGAGGCAGACTTCTACAGAATTAAATAAATTATTGAGCTCTCGTAATGTCATATTAGTGCTTTCTCATTTATACTTTTAATATTCATAACAACCACAAAATAGACATTTTCAGATTTTCTACAGGTGAGGAGTCAAATAACTTGTTTAAGATGCATAACGGATGGCACAGAGACTCTTACCGCGGTCTATGTGAGTTCAGGGCCCATTTTCTCTACACTACCCTTCTGCTCCATACTTGTTAATTCTTTTGAAATATATTGCTCATTTGTTCGTTTAGTAAAAGAGTCATTTGGTGTATGTGACTAAACTGTGCCATCTGTCAGTATAGAGCTAATAAGGGCACATGTGGTGTAGATTTAGGACAAGCTTCATGACATACTGTGGTTGGGAAACACCAGCAGGTCAAAGGCAGTTGGTACCAATTGCACTAATCATAGGGACACAATCTGGACAGGACGATTAAGAACGTGGGCTATAGAATCAGGTCTAGATAACCTTGGGTAAGCGACTTTACAAACTTCAGTCTCCTCATCTGTAAGCTAGTCCCTTTTTAATAGGGTGGTCTAATGGTTAAATGACATAACATAAGGCACTTTGCAATAAGGACTAATATGTAAGAACTTTTTTAAAAAGGTATTTATCATTATAATTATTAAAAACATTTTTAAAAGAAGGAATATTATTGTTTTTCAACCAAATCATTTTCTAAGTAAAACCATATCTTAGATCTTAAATTTTATAAAGTCATTTATTATAATGTAACCAACACCTGAAACTCATTTTCCTATGATTTAACTCGATTCCTCTGTATGTCAAGCATTGTCCACCTCTCCTATTCCCAAGAAATATAGCTACCTCACCAGCGTTCTCAAATAATACCCCTCCCAGGTCTCCCATATTCACGTCAGGGGTGCGGAAGCCATCTCAGCATTCCCACCTCTGTCTTCTGTCATGTCGAAAAGGCAAATACTGTACGATTTCATTTCTATGAGTTACCTAGGGACGTCACATTTGTAGCGACAGGAGGTAGAACAGAGGACACCAGGGGAGGGAAGAGGTGGAAATGGAGTTGGCGTGTGACAGGCACCGAGTTTCAGTGTGGGAAGATGAAAGGGCTCTGGAGACGGGTCTCGGTGATGGCGGCACAGCAATGTGAACGTCTCTGATGCCGCTGAACTGTGCACCTAAAAACGGCTCCAGTGGTCATTTCTATGTATATTTTACCACGATAAAAAAATCTAAGAGAGAGTGCAGGACTTGCCTACATTCTCAATAACTGTTTTTTTTTGTTTTTGTTTTTTTATTGTCTGAGTTCAACGCATTTGGCGAGTGCTTATCTCCATGCGCCCATCTCCTCCATCCGTACACGGTTCTGTTTCTACCCAGAAACCTTTTGTGGTAAAAAGTATCCTGAAAAAAATAAGTAGACACTCCATCGACGTTATGCTGTTTCTCAACTTTAACTGAAATTCTTAATTGTTCTCTACTTCGGATACTTAACTTATTTAACACTCGAAACTCCGTAGGTGTATTTCCATATCGTTGGAGTGCTGGAGCACTTCAGGGTAATTTATAATGCTAGCTTTAATGGCCGAACCTCCAAATGTTGAGGGAACTTTATAGCGAAGTGCATTGTTTGAGTGAAGTTATCATTGCACTCTTCTTCTTTTGTACTTGCATGCTGTTCTAAATTTAAATAATAACAGCTGTTTTAAAGTTAGAGCGTCACCATTAAGATCTATAACGTAGTTAAATCTTTTATAATTATCTAGGAGTAGCACCTTGAAAGGTTTCATGTTTTCTTCAGAGCAGTTTTATAAATCATATGTAATCAAATGACTACATATAATTGCCAGTATGGGGAAAAGCTGAAATGCTCATTTTTAAGTATACGACGATAATTATTCATTTTACTGAAATATTTCTTATTGATTACTTTTTCTTATAAAGGTAAAACTATGCTCTTGGCAAAAATTCAAACTGTAAAGAATTATTTAAGGGAAAGAATAGGATTATTTGCCTCCCTGCACCCCCAGCACGGTTTCCAGAGTAAAAACTATTAACAATTCCATATGAATTTTCTAGAAATTTCCTGAGAATTAATGAATAAATAACTATTGGCTACCTAAAGTTTGCTCTCCACATTTTTTACTTTGTAAAAAAACGAAGCCTTTTCTTGGGGGGCGGGGGAAGGTTAGAATTCAACTCCGACTGATGCTAAGGTCAAAATGTCTGCTTCCTTCTGTTTGTGTTTGCCTGCTGTGCTTTTGCCCATCTTTTGCTTTCAACTTTTTTTAAAAATTACTTTAGGTGTTTCTCTGAATCGATCTTGGATTGGGTCTTGTTATGTCATATAATCTGAAAGGTTATTTTAATAGATAAGTTTAGCCCGTTTATGTTTATTGAAATGCAGCCATATTTGGCCTTAGTGGTGCATTTTATATTTTGCTTTCGATTTTAAAAGCCTATAAAAAATCCTCTGTTCATTTCCTTCCTCCCTCCCTCTTTCTCTCTCTTTCTCATTCTCTCTCTGTGTCTGTACGTGTGTGTGTTCTGGCTTGTGGTTTTGCTCTTGTGGTTATATAACTCCACTATTAATCATCCATTTCTGTAGACAGTATCTAATAATTCAAATTTTGAACAGTGATGATATTAATATATTTCCTCTTCCTCCTCCCTCCCTTCCTCTCCTTTAGCCCCTGATTTTAGTCGATTGCATTGTCTTTCTTACTGTTTACCTTTATACTTTTAATATGCTTATGCTATGACTTGATTCATCAGCTTTAAATTACACCCTTGACACCCGCCCCCCATCCCATCTCTAGTAATTAAAAAGTAAGGAAACGAGCTTACCTACTCCGCCTTCCACTTTCTTTTCCCCTTCCCTTTCCTGAAGGTTTTATTGTATCGTTTCTACATTGTTGGGGCATGTGACACTTAGACTGTTCTTTTACCCTCATTCACACTTTTGTTTTTAGTATTAGGCCTGTAATTATTAGATTCAGTGCTCGTGACCTACCCTTTCACTACCCTTTTCCCTCCTTTTTACTGTCTCTTCTGTGTCCTCTCGTAGAGTCCTCAGAACAGGCTCAGAAGAAGAATATTTCCTGATAAGTTCGTGCATGTTCTAGAGTTTGTTGCCTTAAATGCTTCAACAACAAACAGCTTGACTGAGCATAAAATTCTTACATCATGCTTTCTTCCCTTGAGAGTTTTTAGAGTCTAGCTCCATAGTCTTCTGGAGTTAAGTGTGACCGTGGAGAGATCTGAAGCCAACCTAATTTTTTTAGTGACTTGATCTTGAAAAGAATGTTGTGTTACCTAGTTGTTGAGTACGGGGTTCACCATGTGTTCATCAGATCAGGCTTCTAAAATGTGTTGTTCAGGGCTTCCCGGTGAATGGGGAGCTGCTGCTTAATAGGGACAGGTGTTCAGTTTTGAGAGATCAAAAGAGTTCTGGAAGATTGGTTGGTTGCACAGCCATGTGGATGTGCTTAACGCTACTGCTAAGTACACTTAAAATGGTTACGATGGTAAATTTTATGTTATGTGTATTTTACCACAATTAAAAAAAGATTCCAGGTTTAAAAAAAACTTCCTGGTAAATTATGTTTTGCTATTGTTTTTTGACTCTCTTTATTCCCAGAAAAACTTTTTGCCTAGGAGTCTTATTTTGTCTACGATTAATGTAAGTTTACCAGCTTTCTTATGGTTAGTATTGCTTGGTATATCTTTTTATTTCTGTTTACTTTCAGCTTCTTTTGTCTATATATGTATTTTTGTCTGTTTATTTCTCATAAATAGCATATAGCTCGATTTCGTGTGGGTATAGTTTCTTACATTCAGTCTTTTAATTGGTGACTTTAGTCTCATTTATGTTTACTCTTATTATTGATGCATTGGGATTTATTTCCATTTACTGTTCTTTTTCTTCTTTTCCTCTTTCCTACCCTCCATTGCACCAATCCTGTTCACTTTATCTTCCTGTTTCCCTTTATTTCCTTTTTCTATCTTCCATTCTGATATTGTTTACTCTTTAATTTTTAACATATTTTCCTGGCTTAAAGTCTAAAGTTAAGCAGCATCTCTCAAACAATACAGGACCTTAGAATAATTTTACACCCTATTGTTGTCCTCTGGTATTTTATTTCCATTTTATTCTTCATCTGTAAAAGTGGTTGTCATGGCCGTCGTTACTATTATAATTACCGCCTTATACATCATTTTCTGTTTAGATTTACCCACATATTTGGCAATTCTCACCATTGCTTCTTGTATTTTAATCTCTCCTTCTGGATTCAGTTCGCTTCCTCCTGAAATTAAATTTCTTGTTTTGTTTTCTTTTAGTGGTGCTCTCAGTAAAGAATCATTACTATAAGTAAACTATCTTTTTTCTTCTTCTTACGTAATGGCTTGGTCAGAAAAAAAATTATTTTCATTGCTTTCTGATATCTTTTGTTGTGTCGAAGGGTGTACTATCAGCTTAATTATTATTTCTTTTTAGGTAATGTCGTCCCTATAATTAGTTTTAATATTTCTATCTTTGGTGTTATCCATTTTCACTACCATGATCTAAGTATAGATTTAGTTTCGTTTGCTTTGATGGAGCTTGTGCTTTTTGTCTTCCATTAATTCTGGAAAAATTCTGCATCATACCTTCAAATATTCTTTCCCCTGGTCTTTCTAGTCTGTTCTCTAGCAATTCCTATTAGATGTATGTTAGACATACTTATATCATTCTCTATTGCTTAATTTCACTTTTATATTTTCATCTTTTTGTATCTTTGTGATGACTTTGCGATAATTTCTTCAGCTCTGTTTTCTAGTTCATTCTTTTATTTCCTGAGCTGTGTCT
Source organism: Pteropus alecto (assembly GCF_000325575.1). NCBI lineage: Eukaryota > Metazoa > Chordata > Mammalia > Chiroptera > Pteropodidae > Pteropus > Pteropus alecto. Next base: position 5,518,998 of record NW_006434829.1, read on the forward strand.
AATCTTATGTTTATGTCACAACTTAGTTTTTAATTTTAATGATTTTTTTTTGGTCTAAGTTTACTCTCTAAGTTTTTTAAATCGTATATTCAGTTCCTCCTTTATAACTTTAATTATTTTAAGCATACTTATTTAGTAGGTTTACTTCTAGCATTCAGTATTTCTGGAGGTATAGTCCTGTTTTGTATGGGTTCTGATTCTCACTCATAATGAATTGATTGTCTCCTTATGTGTTTATACTTTTGGACTATGAGCTTATCTTGAGGTTTTGTCTCTTGAATCCTGGCAGCTAGGGTGGAAGGTGTGTCCCTTCAGACTGGTTTTACACTTGTTCTGCCAGGTGTTTTAGGAATATCACAGACACGGAGCTAACTTCAAGTTAATGGCTCAGCCTGGGAGCTCTTAGCCCCTGTAGGCGGGGTAAGTTCAAACCCCAGACGGGCCTGAGGATGGGCCCCTGTCCATCCGCCTCCTCAGCCGCACGGCGGCATTTACCGATCAGTTTGGCCATCAACTCGCAGACAAGAAAGAAGGCTTTCAAGTACTAACATATCTTCATCTCATTAAGAGGCCCAGTGTACCCAGTACATGGCCTCTGTTGCCCCTTCTCCCACTTAGGGTGCACATGACCGTCACTGGTGAGAGCCTAGGTGTCTATAGGTCACTTTGATACATAAAAGCCACAGCTCCTTTTTTCCACCAATCTTTTATATTGTACTTGTCACCTCAAACCAGATGCAGCCCCATATGACAGAGGAAACACCACATTACCCATTTATGTTAACTCTCCTGTCCCCAAGGAAACTGCTGTGTAAAACCAAGGTCATTCTGAGGCTGGCCAGCTTCAGGCCAGGCCTGGGGTTAACCCTTTACTTACGGGTTCCAAGGTTGAAAAAACAGTTTGGATTTACCGTGGGGTTCCCAGTTCTAACTTCCCTCTCTGCACAAGCCACACAGGCCAAGGGCCTAGTCGTCCATCCTCCAGGACTTCTAATCACTCTGTTAAGCCAGATCAACTATGCCGACACCTTCACTGCAGCAGCATAGGGTAATTTCTGGCCCTGGTAATTTCTCATACTTCCTAGAGAGTTGAGGTCCGCTCTGGATTTGCAAGGCTGTTTATTCTACCTTATCAAGTGTTCACAGATACTTTTGGCATTTCTAGGTGTTCGTAGCAAAAGATTTTCAGATTATCTAATTCAAAATATTACATTAGAGAAAAGTTTGAAACTACTCAAGCAGACCGAATTTGAATTCTGACGCCTCTTTCAAGCAGTATAATCTTTGGCAAGGTACTTGGACTCCCTGAACTTTCTCCAAGCATGGTTTGGGGGTATTAACGCCCAAAGGGGTTGTTGTGAGATGTAGTTATTGTCAGAGGTAAAGCTCAGATGCCCTAATGTGGTTCACAGAGTTCTGATTGGGCCCCGACCGGAGCCTTCCGCCTCTCCTCGCACGTCCCAGACACATTCCGCGTGACAGGCGACTGTGCATCCTCAGTGGTTCTTCTCTCCAGCTTCCGAGACTTTATACGTGGCGTTCCTTTTTTTCTAAACATTCTCTTTCCTAGTCCACCTTCCTCTTAACTATTCTTACTAATCATTCATACCTCAACTTAGATATCATTTTCCCCAGGAAGTTGTCCCCACTGGTCCCCAAGCCTGGGTGAGATCCAGTGAGAGTCCCGCGCACTCCCATATGCCCTGCATTTGCCCATCGCAGCACTCAGCGGCATGTCTGCTTGCCCGATCGCTACTTGACAGGAAGGGTTTTGGCCGTTTTGTTCACTGCTGTATCCCTCGCTCCTGACAAAGAGCCTGGCACACAGCTTAACGCGTGGTAGCTGTTGTTTTTATCAGCACCTTCATCTGTCATAATTCTCAAATGTCTGATTGTTTTATAAATAACTCTTAAGTATGCCAAGAAGCTTAGAGTTCAGTTACAAGACTGACAAGGGCATGCCTTGTGTCAGAGCCACACTTTAGGCCTTTGTTTTCACTTATTCAGTCATTTACCCTTTATATCCTAGGAGCTAACCCAGGAGTGTGATGAAAAGAAAGCCCAGTACGACAGCTGTGCGGCAGGCCTCGAAAGTAATCGGTCCAAATTAGAGCAGGTAAGAAGACAGTTTCTACTTTAACAATTTAGTAAAAACTGCCTGTGAATCATATTTTTACTACACCACTGTCGAAAGGTTTCTCAATCTTTTCCCTTATCCCCTGAGTCTGTCTCCGAAGTTCCAGAGATCTTAGTTTCTTCAAACTTGATGGGCACGCCCCGAATTCTCCACCTGTACCACTACTGCCGAAGCCCAGGCAGTAATGTCTTTCCTGGACTCCCAAAGCAACCCACCACATGCTCGCCCACTTCCACGCCAGCCTTCCCGTGGCTTATTCTCCAAAAAGCAGCCGAAGAAACCTGTGTAAAACCCAGGCCACCCTCCCCTGGCTTCCCGTTGCTCTTAAAACCTAACTTCCCAGCTATGGTCTCCAAGGCCCCAGCTGCCTCGGGAGCCTCATGTCCACGTGCCCTGCTCCTCACCCCCAGGCCTCCGGCCACATCGGCTGCCGCTTGTCTTCGCAACAGGCCAAGTTCGTTTTCACCTCAGGGCTCTGCGTGTGCTCTTCTCAGTCCAGGACCCTCTGCCTCCAACTCTTTGCTTTGACCTCTCCTTTTCGTCTTTCAGATCTCAGCCTAAATGTCACCTCCTTCTAGAGATCGTCTCTGATCACCCATCTAACGTTGCCCACTCAGTCACCCTATCACATTCTACTGCTGAACTTTCTTCCCAGCAGTTATTCCATCTGAAGCTGCCTTCATCCCATGTTCCCTTGTGTGCGTCTGTTTCCTCTGCTTGAATGAGGGTAGGGACCTGTCTTGTTCACCGCTGTGTCCCCAGCACCTAACAGAGCTGGGCACACAGTAGGTACTTAATGAGTGAATAGCTGAGCCTGTGGTCTTAGAGTGGTATGAGTAGTCTCTGGATTGCAGCCTAGTCTGTTACAGTAAACGAAGTTACAGTCGCAGAGGAAAAAGTGACTCTGACGCTATTTCTTTCGTTGTGCATTTAGTCATCCTTTCAATAATGTTTCTTCTTTCAATAATGTTTCCCATTTAAAATTACATATTGTACTGAAGAAAAGAAGAAAAAAAGAAAAATAAATAAATAAATTTATATATCGTAGGAAGTCAGAGGACTCCGTGAAGAATGTCTTCAAGAAGAAAGCAGATACCATTATACAAATTGTATGATTAAGGTAAGACAAAGAAAGTAGACTCGAAACTTTTCTGAGATTTTTACATATCAAGGACTTAACCTAAAACTTAGTCTTTCCACTTAGAACCTGGAAGTCCAGCTTCGCCGTGCTACTGATGAGATGAAAGCATATGTCTCTTCTGACCAACAAGAAAAAAGAAAGGCAATTAGGCAAGTAGTTTTGTTGTTTTTATCTTGAGTTCCTTAATGTTTTCACCTATAACAGGTTTATAAATAAGATGAAATTATAAAATTTGGAGTACTTAAATAAGCAGATACTAAGATATTATTTAAATCTTGTTAAACATCCTCTGGGTACTCTAGCGCTAGCCAGCTGTTAATACATATAATTTTCTTTCTTGCATGCTTGCTTTTTTTAATGTGGCAAAAGATATATAACATAAAAATCGCATTTTAAGCATTTTTAATTGTACAGTTCAGTTGCATTGATTATATTCACAATGTCGTACAGCCGTCGCTACCATATATTACCAACGGTTTTCATCACCCCAAACAGAAACTCCCCATTTCCCTGTCCCCAGGAATACGTATAATTTCATACTTGCTTTTTTAGAAGCACTAAGGTTTGTCTATTTTTAAAGTCCCACGTGGCTTGGACTCTAGTCATCTGCCTGCTCCTTATGCAGCGCGAGTGACTGCATTTCAGCTAGACGCTGTGTGATTGCAGTGTGCCAGCCTTCAAAGTGAGGAAGGCCGTGGAGACACCACTCGTCCTTAGATGGCGATTTTGTTTTGTGATTCCAGCTCGCAGCATACTGCAATAAATCAAATGCCTCCTTAATAAATACATCTATGATTGAATTGCTAGCTGTGATAAAAGGCAGCAGTTGAACGAGATAAGCGTTCTTTGTCCCTTACCACACTTCAAATCTTTTGCTTTTATTATCCAGTAAGAACTCAGAATGTATGATTCACATTTATTCCAAACTGCAGTTGAGATTTTTAATGTCGTATACATTGATATTGCAAAAAGGAATGTAAGAAATGAAGTGTCTTGCAGAGTCTAATTTTTATATAGATAATGCACTGGAATGCAAGCCAGACCGGAGATATCCTATAAATAGAATATTTTTTTCTAATACTCCAACATATCAAACATATTAAATTTATGTATTCAGATTTTTTCATTGAATGTAAACTTAGCTCAAATAAATCTCTATGGTCAGTGCTAATGTTTCACAAAAGTGAGAAGTTAATTTGTTTTTGAAAAATAAAAGCTTTTAGAAATAAAGTGTCATTTCTTCCAAAGTTATTGACATAAAATAGTAAAGAAAGAAATATTGCTTCTGAACTACTGGTTTTCTGATGGGTTTTCTAACCAGACATTCCTCTTCATCATTTTAAAAACTACTGGAAACCTTTACCATTCCTTAGTTTTCTTAGAGAAATATTGAGCCTTGGCTAGAGTAGTACATGGTAGAATAGTATGAATAGAATGAAGTTAATTATGTTCTAAACTCACTGATACATGTTTAAAATATTGCTAGTATTATAGATACAGTATTTTTATGGTTATTTCATTTTCTATTTTTGTGGTGCTTTTTGGTAAGGCTACAGGTCTAAAAACTTAGCTTGGTTTTGAAAGATCATCTGCAAATTTTAATTTTATTTAAAGAGGCAGCCTGTTTTATTTCAAAGTACTAGGGAGGGACTGTAAATTTTGTTTCGAACCTGGTTTTTCCAGTTCCTAGTTTTGTGACCTCATTATAAAATAAGGTGAATAATATATGCCACAGAGGATCAAGGTAAATATAATGTACGCAGCCATGTTTTGGAAATTATATCGCATGACTTCCTGGAGAACAAGGATGCCGTCTGTCCTATTTTCTTCTTGAAACCCCAGAGTGTGCTTGGTACATAACAAGTGCTCCGTAATTATTTCTTGAATAAATTAAAATTACGTATTAGTGTTATGGAAAAAGAGTACGAGCCTGTTGATTTCTTGCTAAAATATAAGTGAAAATTCTTAAACAACTTAGATATTTCTCAGGCCTAGGGTAATAAATGAAGTATTTAAAGCTATCTGAACTATGACCCTATATTCTTCTTGAGACAGTATGTTGTTTACATTCTCCAAGCTGTTTTTCATTGGGGAGCTGGAAAGACAAACAGTTGGACGTAGCAGCTCATAAATTTTAAAAGCAAAATGCAGGCCCATCAGGCTTGTGTTTGTCCCCGTCCACCCTCACTCCCGCACACAACCCCTCCCTTCGCGTCAGCCCTGTGAGGACTCGGGGCACTTCTGGTGGACGTTCTCTCCATGCTGATCACGGTTACCTCCCTTTTTGCCTAAATGTGAATGTTCCTTCACTTGGCTACGAGGGGTTCTGTCTGTGTGTGTGATTTGTTAGATTCCCAATTTTGTGCTGTTTAATTTCTGGAGCGCTGCAGCGTAGCTTTCCGTCGGCTTTATCCATCCGCACGTGAGGTCCGAAGTCTCTCACCCTCTTGGTCATCGGTTCCTTCGTCCTCATCCTTCAGTCTTGTCCGTAGCTCTTTACATTTCACTTTTTGTCTCCTGTAGTGTTGAAATATAACTGTGCTTTTGTTTAAAAATACAGTAGCAATGTTATTTGTATTTTTATTTTTACATTAAAAATCTGCAGGTTTTTTTAGATTACAAAAGAAATACTTATAAAAAACAAAAAGTAACCGTTATGAAGTATAGTGCACAAAAATTGAATGTTGTCCACATCACCATGCCTCAGAAATGTCTCCCATTAATATTTTGGTGTACGTTATTCCATATTCCTTTCTCATGCACTTGCCAGCGTGTCTGGGGGTGGGTAGCAAACACTTGGGGAATTTGTATGTGTTTATACAAAAATAAAATTAAACTATATATTATTCCTTTGATTAGATGTACCATAATTTATTTAAACATTCTCCCATCTATCAGCTTTAGTTTGTTTGCAGATTTGCACTGTTATAAGCAATGGTGAAGTAAATGGTTTTTGCTTTTATCTTGACTAAGTCGTGAGAGTTTTTCTGTAGGATGACTTCCGAGAAGTGGAATGTGGGGGTAGACGCTATCTAGTGTTTAAAAAATGCCTCCTTTCTCCCATCTGCAAACCTCTTCAAAAGCAAAGTGTAATTTAAGCAAATGGGTTGCCATTGTTTAAGGGTAGATTAACCAGAAATAGTACTTAACATTTTAAATCTCTTAATTTCTTATGCAATGTTTTGCCTTTTTTCCCTTAAATTACTATTTACTGGAAGGACTGACTAAAAATGGGGAAAGTATTTGATAATGGGTTTCATTCTGACTCCAGTACTCTATACTATACTGTTTAATATGTTTAGATAGATCTATTGATTTATAATTTAGTTGTATGATCAAATCAGTTGAAGGAAATTGAAACTAAATCATTATGTTGACTCTCTAGGGAACAGTATACCAAAAATATTGCTGAACAGGAAAACCTTGGAAAGGTAAGAATGTATTATTTATTTTTTTTAAATGTGGCTAATTCAGGCTTTCAGCACATGGTTATGACATTGTCATTCTTTTTAAAAAGTTATAGTATAGTTTCCAAGAGGAAACTGGATCCTTCTTAATCGCCTTCAAAGGTGAGGATTCTTCTTTAGGAATTTAGTTTTATAGAAGTGAAGCCACATGGATTTTTGGAGAAAAAAATAGTTTTAAATCACAAAGAGTTCATCAGAAGCTTCTGCCTAACAAACAAAAATGCCATGTGTAATAAACTACCAAGTTTTCAGATTATTCTCAGGTCTCTGTTTATGAGATAAGTATAAACTTATTCATCCATTTTATTGAATAAACACAAGCTCTTACTGTGAGCCAGGCACTGGTCTAAGTCCTTTACAAACATTGATTCATTTAATACAAATAATCGAAAAACTTTGAGATATTCAGTTCCCTCCCTGCCCGTCTTATGTGAGGGCTCCTGGAAATAGGAGTGTGTGATTCAGTCTTGTTTTCTCAGTTCTCTGAGCCACTACGAGTAGAAGAGGTGGGAGATAGTGAGGGCCTTAACCATCAGGACTTAAATGACCAACTAATTGATTCTTCTATTTGACTTTATAAAGCAACACATTTTGACAGTCATTTTAAAGACACCGGCTCTATTCTCTTTTTTAAAAAAGACCTGAATTTACCAACAACTCAGGACTTGGCTGGCTTTAGTCCTAAGTTCGTGCTTCTGAACAAATGCCTTAACCACTCTGGAGTTCATTTTATCGTATTTAAACTAAAATAGGTAGATTAAGATTTTTTAATTAAATTACCTGCCTGTGTTCCAAGATCATCCTCAGTTATTTTAAGTCCGTGTTGCATAGTGCGGGCTAACTGTGCTTCTCTGTGCACCGTTTTATCTGTTTCTTATTTAGTTTCACTGTTGAAAATTGAGGTTTCTTATTTGTTTTTCTAATAGTAATGTCAAGTGTGTAGCATCATAGTTAGGGATTGTTTAGCTGCAATTTTTCTTTTAAAATACTGACTATTTCATTGTTTAAATATTCTTAAGTCTGCAACCTGGAAATGATTACATATAGATATTGAAGCTTGTCCACTCTGAAAGTACAAGTGAAAAATATGGCTTTGTTTCAGTCTTAATGAATGCATTGTACAATTTAGCTATTGGTCTGGCTCGATAAATTGGTGATGGCAAAATTCTTCTTATTTACATTTTCTGGTTTGAATCATTATTAAAAACATACATGTGTCTATGCTTTTACATAAAAGCCAAGTTAATTCCCATAATTCTGTAAGTAATATTCTAAAGGAGAACTTCAGAAAATCAATGGAGTAATTGCTAAATAAACTTTTAAAAAATCTTTTAAAAGTCTTAAAAAGGAAGACTTTTTAAAAGCTTTTTTAAAAGTTTTTTAAATGGAAAATTTCAAGCTTGCAGTAGAGGAAATAATGTAAGGAACTTACATTATAATGTAACCATCACCCAGCTTTAATGATTAAGTTCACGGCCAGTCGTGTCTCTGTTGTCCCACCCATTTCCCACCCAAGTCACTTTGGGGCAAACCTCAGAGATCTGGTCATATTTTAGTATGTGTCATAAAGACTCTTTTTGAATATAACTACAATACCATTATCATGCCAAAAATAATTTAACAATAATTGCATGATACCCATACCCAGTTAATGTTCTAGCTGTATTTGTTCAAATCAGGATTCAGTAAGAATCCATACATTGCAATTAGCGGATATATGTAAGTCTCTTTTTCTCAAGGTTACTCCTCCGTCTTTTTTTCTTTACAATTTATTCGTTGGGGGGAGGGGGAACTTGATCACTTGTCCCGTTGGGTTTCCAACATCCCAAATTTGGTTGATGGCGCCCCTGTGGTGTCAATCAGCATGTTCTTCCATCCCCAGTATGTCCTGTGAATTGGTAGTTAGACCTAGAGGCTTGCTTAAGTATGATTCGATGTCTGGGAAGCATACTTCATCAGTGGTAGTGTGTACTTCTGTCCCAAGGCTTTCTTTTTGTAATGTTGACAGCCATTGATGATCACTTCCTAGGTCCATTTAATTCACCAGAGCTTGCAAAATGGTGACATTCTAATTAAGTTGTTCCTTTTTCATTTATTGGATGGAATAACTCTGCAAAGAGCAACTTCTTATCAACTGTTTAGTTTTACTCTAAGGTACGGTTCATATAAGAAAGGTAGAATAACTGCTTGATTTGCTTATTTACTGGTTTTCAAAGTGTTGAATTGGTTATCATCCTTCAAAAGTATCTTTATGACTTGTAGATTTAACATATTTGATGTTTCAATCTCTTGCAATTATTATTCCTGTCAGTGCTCCAAGTGCCCCATGTTTGACCAGCAGAAGCCTCGAAGTCGGCTCCCGAGTCTTTCTGAAATAATCCCACTAGACTTTCACGGCCCCTTCGTTTTCTGGTATGACAGTACGTTGCAGGTTCATCCTGTACATTTTCTGTCCCAAATCTGGAATCAGCCATTTCTCTAAAAAGTGTTCATATGTTCTTTCTGTATGACTTGTGAATAAAATGTCCATCGTATTAATGCAAGTAAGTAAAAAATAAAAGGAAACCTTAAAGCTGATTCCTCCATTTTATCAGAGAAATTTTGATATGGGATGACATGCCATACTCAGAAGGAAAAAATAGAAATAATCTAAATTTTCAAGACAAACATAGAATAATCCCAGCCTTTCAAAGTGAATATGGCCTTACAAAGAGACAATTTTACTTCTTAACTTCTTCCTTTCTGATTTAGATGTCTTTTATTTTTTAATTCATGCCTGATTTCTTTGGTAGAACTTCCCATATGATGTTTAATAAAAATAGAGAATGTGGGCATTCTTATTGTGTTCCTTATATAGTCAAAAAGCTGTCACCATTGAATACGATGTTAGTTGTGGGCTTGCCATGTGTGGTCTTTGTGGTGTTGAGGTATGTTCCCTCTATATCTAGTTTGTTGAGAGTTTTTATCATGAATGGATGTTGAATTTTGTCAGGGGCTTTTGCTGCATCTATTGAGAGAATCGGGTGATTTTTGTCCTTTGTTTTGTCGATGTGGCGTGTCACATGGATCAATTTGTAGATGTTACACCATCGTTGCATCTGCGGAGTGGATCCCATTGGATTATGGTGTAGGATCCTTTTGATGTGTTGTTGAATTCTGTTGACTAGTGTTTTGTTGAGAACTTTTGCATCTGTGTTTATCAGGACGTGGGCCTATGATTTTCTTTTCTGGTGGTGTCCTTGTCTGGTTTTGATATCGGAGTGATGCTGGCCTTGTAGAATGAGTTTGAAAGTGTTCTCTTCTATTTTTAGGAAGAATTTGAATGTTTGGTGGAATACCAATGAGACCATTTGGTCTTGGACTTTTCTTTGTTGGGAGGTTTTTTATTACTGTTTCAATCTTATTCTAGTGATTGGTCTGTTGAGATTTTCTGTTTCTTCGTGATTCAGTCTTGGTAGGTTGTATGTTTCTAGGAGCATCTCTGTTTCCTTTAAGTTGTACATCTTTGGTTGAATGATTGTTCATAGTGGTCTCTTGTGATCGTTTGTATTTGTGTGTGTCTCCTCTTTCATTTCCGATTTTGTTTGGTTGAGTCCTCTCTCTTTTTTCTTGCTGAATATAGATAAAGGTTTGTCTTTTTGAATATCTTTTCAAAAAAAAAGCTCTTGGTTTAATTGATTTTTTTCTATTGTCTTTTTAGTCTCTGTTTTATTTTCTCTCCGCTCTTTATTTCCTCTTCTACTATGTTTGGGTTTCATTTTTTCTCATTTATCTGGTTTCTTGAGGTGTAGAGTTGGTTTGTTTGTTTGAGTTCTTTCTTTTTTTCTTGATGTCAGCATTGCTGTGGGCTTCCCTCTTAGAACTACTTTTGCTGCATCCCATAAGTTGTGTTATGTTGTATTTCTATTTTTGTTTGTGTCTAGATATTTTTTTATTTCTCTCTTAATTGCTTTTACCCGTTGGTTATTCAGTATCATGCTGTTTAATTGCTACATACTTGTGGATTTTCCAGTTTTCTTCTTGTGGTTTATTTCCAGTTTCATACAATCGTGGTCATAAAAGATGCTGGATCTGCTTTAAATCTTCTTGGATTTACTGGGACTTGTTTTGTGGCCCAGCATGCTGTCTGTTGTGGAGGGTGTTTCCTGTGTGCTGGGGGGCCGTGTGTGTTCTGCTGTGTTTGGACAGAAGGGTCATTAAATAAATGTCTATTAAGTTCATCTGAAAAAATAAAAAAGTGATGACCACGTAAACCTTCAAATAATCCTGTGCTGGGCGTCCACAGACCTCCCCAGGCAACTGAGTTTCTGATGCTAGGCCAGCCTCTCATGCCATAGTTCACACTGCCATTCACAAGAATTTGCTTGCCAGGTACTATGGACTATTGTACTGAAAGTTGCAACTTCACCCCCACCATACCACCTCCCTCTTAAAGAACAATGGAATCCGTGACAGGTGTTTTTTTGTACATTGCAACTATCAACAGTTAATCTGCATTAAATGACAGTAACATTAAGAATAAATTATATACTAAAGTCAGTTGCATTCATAAAGTTAAAGGTTTCAAACACACGTGGTCATGAAGCAATTTAAATTTAATATTTCCGACACAGACGGTGCCCACATCCTGTCTTTGGTTCTTTAAATAACTTTTATATGTTGTTAGGATTTTTGACAAGGAAATTATTCCAATAATATAAGAAAAGGTACAGTTTAAGTAGCACCTTAATCTTAAAACCATGCTTAGAAGTTTTAAAATTCTCGCTCTGTCTCACTCCTTTGGTTTTAGTTTATGAGGATAAAAATATTTCTTGTACTTTATTTGTAACATAGACTTAAATAGATGTATTTGCATGCCGCGTATTGTGTCAAAAATTTTCTGAATTCTTTTTCATTTCCCATTGCTGTTTGCTCTCACGTTTCCTTTCATCAGCTATGGCTGGGGAGGGCAGTGATTAGTAAGTGACTTGAACCTGGTCCTCAGCTCAGTTTAGCCTCTCACTGGGACAAGTACCGGCTCACCTGTGTTCTTAGATCAACTTCATACTGAAAAAGGGAGCGATGGGGAGATCTGTGTAATGCGTTTCTGTGCCTCGGCTTGTTTTTCTGTCCCGGATGGTTTCTCGCACTCAGTGCCACAGGCTGTGTATTTCTGTCACACTCGCGCCTTCTCTGTTTCCCTCTTCTTTCCTTCCTTCTTTCCTCTCATTGTCTCTGACTTTGTGCTACCCCCCCTTTCAGTTGCCCCTCCTCATAGTGTAAACCCAAAGTATATTGTTACAATTGATTGAAAAATTATCTTATTCCTGTTCATAACTTTGAAGTCAATGAGTAGAACAGTTTGGGCAGGTGGAACCATATAGATTATTAGTAAGGAAAATAATCCTAATAAGGATTAGGGCCTGTTTAACAGTGTGTTTAAAAAAAAAAAAACAACACTTCGCCTTCTCCCTGGGAAATATATGCATGTAATTTTATTCATTTGGACATACACAGTACATACATTGAGTCAGGAAAGAATACAATATTTAATAATGCGTATAACAACTAATAGTTTTTCTTGTATTTTTACATCAATTAGGTCATGTGAAAAAATAATCTTATAAGGCAGATACTTGTATAAGTATCTCCAGTTATTAGCCTTAATTGACAATTTAGGAAACTGAAGTCCAAAGATACAGTGTCTTCCTCAGAGCTTGTGGCAAAGCGAAGGTGAAACTCACGTCTTCCGACTCCCGCAATCCGCATTCTTTTTTTCCCCCACCGTGATGCTGTTCCATTTTCCTGATTCCCTTTGCTTTTCCCTGCTCCCTTACTTTTATATTTTTCTTTTTTTTTTTTTTAACTTCAGGTTGTCCTACCTCTATCATACATTTATTTGGTTGTATCATCGTAGTTTTCATGCATCATAGAAAACCTGGTTTACTTAACTGTCATTCAGCGATCGTACAAGGCATACCATAGTCTTCTGAGTACGGCAATAGAAGTAAATCCCTGTAACTGAATTTAATTATTCTTGATTTTTTTTATAATAGAAACTTCGGGAAAAACAAAAGGCTATTCGAGAAAGTCATGGTCCCAATATGAAACAAGCGAAAATGTGGCGTGATTTTGAACAATTGATGGAATGTAAGAAACAGTGCTTCCTGAAACAACAAAGCCAAACGTCCATTGGCCAGGTAATTCAGGAGGGAGGAGAGGACCGGCTGATCCTCTGAACTCGTGTGTCACCATCTGGGGTTCTAGCTGCTGCAGCTAGTATGAGCACAATCCCACGATGTACTTCTTTTCTTGAAAGTGGTTTGTACAGCATTTTGCTTTCAGATTAGCCATTCCCTATTAAGTTTTCTTGGAAAATAATGTTAAGGTAGATTTTGGTTTTAAAATTTTTAACATAAAAAAAGACTTATTTTTGCTTAGTTTAGACATCAGTGGTATCTGAGGCTTTATGAGACAGGAGACTAAGTTTACTTTCTGTAAATGTAAATATATGCCCATTAAGAACATGTAGTTTTTAAAAAATGTAATAACCCAATGGCTTAATGTTTTTCTTAATCTTTTTTTAAATTTAGAAGAATCTTTTAGGAACTAATTTCTCTTGTTTTGAAGAAACATTTATCTGAAGTTCAGCAATTCCTACAGTTTCACTTCAGTTCCTTTTTTTCTGTAAAATTTAAAAATATATATATTTTGAATAACATATTTGTTCTATTTGTATTATTTAAAAGCAAATAAAACTTGGTGCCTATATCATGGCTATTTATTTTAAAATTATACAGTTGTGTCAAAATTTATTTTTTAAGTAAGAATTCATATTATAGTATTATATTAAATTTAAGGATTATCACTTATTTTTACCAAAAATCTAATATAGTATTTAGGTTTTGAGAACTGTCATTTTAAATATAAAAACTGTTATAGAATATAGATGTTCTCATGTGCTAAAAAGTTAGCACAGGATTTGAAGTGAAATTCGAGAGCTCAAAGTGCTTCTAAATCTCTTCCAAATTCCCTTTGCTCCCCCCGCCCCCAACGTGGACATGGTACTTGAATTTTTTTTCCTTAGAGAAAAATATTAAATTTATGTACCACAATTTACTTCATTTCAGTTTTTGGATATTTTTCAAAATGTTTTTCCTTTAGATTTACAAACTCATATTTCAGATTGTTAGCATGTCCATCTTGGGTTAGTTCTTTTTAGCTATTTTGGAAAAAACTTAATGAAGAAAATTATTTCTCCCCTGTGCAAAATATACAGACTTGATTATGGCTTTGGATCTCTTTGTTCCCAAGTATGTACTACTCTTAATTTTTGTTTGAAAGCTGCTTTTTTGATAATCAGAGAAACTTACTAGCATGGAGAGTCTTGATTTTTTTAGGAGCTATTACAAGAAGAGATGGAGTTCATCAGAGCAAGGAAGAACTTATCAGAAAAGTGTGGAAGGAAACTTCTTTTAACAATTTTTAAGAAAAAAAAGCCTTTTGATGTTATTAAGTGGTGTGAATCTGGGCTTCATCTTACTTTAGCCACTTATCTGGGCAAATATCGAGTACCAGCATTTCCCTCTGTGCCTTTAGATCAGCTATCAGATCAGCCATGTTCTAAGAGAGTAAATGCTGTGTTTCGGTGTGTGGAACAAACCCTTCTTAATTTAATAATCAGTTTTGAATATCAAGGTAGATGTATTTGTTCAGTGTTGGCTACCGGCTTGTTATTTTTAAGCCGGTAGTAAGTGATATTCCTTTAACCAGAGTATGAATTCCTTTGCAAATATTTGAAAAAGACTAGATGCCCTTTACAGAAACAGCATTTTATTCCCCAAAGGAAAGTCAGCTTGTGAGATTATTAAGCCTGGTATTTAATATTTTTAGCCTTCGTATCTGCAGTGCTCTCCTCTTAATTTTTAAAATTGTTAATGACAGATACTCCAAGGAATGCTTTTAATTCCGGTTTGATTATGGCTTGCCATCTTCATTCCACACAGAAAGAGCATGTGGATTAAACACTGAGGCAGCTCCAAAGTGACTTTATTAACTGCAGCAGAACATCACTATTACTTCGAGAAATGCAAATTGAAAAAAAGACCGAAAGTACAAAGTTATTTATAGTTTTTATATAACATTGGACACTTAGTAATGCAGCTTAATGGGTTTTGTACAGTGACTTTCCACTCATTTAGTAATTCGATTGGAACATTAAAAGGCTTTGACTAGCTCTAACAGTTTTTGACAGCTGGCAGTAACAGAAGAAGAGCTTATTACATTTTTCCTTCAGGATTGGTACTGTAGCCGGCTAGTTGATGAGAGTACTTAATCATTCTGGAAAATAATCAGTCTTCCACACGATGGCCCAAATAAAGGAGAAAAATGTAGACTGTGAAATCTGCTTCTGTGTTCGCAGATTTCCTTCTCCTTGGACCCAGTGTTGCCAACTGCTGCATGGAACTGACTGTACAAACTGTCAATTTCAAAAGGCCACTGCTTATCTTGCTTTCTGGATTAGTTCAGGAAATAATTCAATTTTAGGGTTGTCCTTTAAGAAGAATCTTACAAAAGCATAAAAGCTTTTCTGTTATAAATCTATTAACAACTAAATCTAAGATCAAGTACTTGCCAGGTGGGGAGAGGGTGAACCTAAAGGGTCTGAGAACGTCGTTCAGAGGCGGATAGAAGTCAAACCAGATCTCAGGAGATGGCAGGACACTTAACTTTCTTCTCTAGATTAATACTTCCTGTCATTTTGCTTTAATATGGTGGGCAGCAGTAATAAAAGAAGCCATTTCATTAAGCTCTCAAATTCAAATGTATTATTCTGCCTAATTAGTTTACGTAACATATAATTTTTTGGAAACTTTTCCCTGCTCTGCATTTTCCAAATATGTTTGTTTCTTAGGCTCGCATGATACAGAGTACTTTTTGGTAATTTGAGGTAAAATAAGAGATTGAATATGTTGCTCAGACTTAAAATATGTAAATGTGCAGAATTCTGCATTGAATTTGAAAACATGCACAAATAGGAGGCTTGCCAAAGCTGCCTTTACAAAGGCAAAAGCAAGTTTGTACTGAAAATGACTTCGTATGGAGGTGCTGTGTCTTAGCGAAACCCTGTGTCACACAGGCGTCCACACGTTGATGGCCAAAGAGTGCGACTCCAAGGCTTGTTTCTGGGCGCTCAGGCCGTTCCCCTTGCTTGGCACGAGAGGCGAGAGGCGTTTAGCCCTAGGGCGTGGGTAGGGTCGCGCCCTGGTGGTGAACTTCCACTGAGCTCGGTCATATCAATAGCTTCTCCATGGTCGTAGCGAAGGTGAGAGCTACATTATAAACACAGGGAATGCTTTTTTTTTTTTTTTTTTTTAACCATGACAGCCAGGAGAGAGGTGAAGTTGCATTTTTATTAAATATGTAATTGTTCCTCTGCTCAGGTAGAACTGCTGGCTTAGCTCCTCTCCCCATACACCTTTTTTTTTTTTCAGGAGAGCGGTTTAATTAGAGCCCTTTGATGTGTGGCATGGTGTGGGCGCTTTGTCCAGGCAGGTTAAAGAGGGACCATTCAAAGTTACCTGTGTATTTTCATTATTTGACTCTCTTTTCTTAAGACAATCTTAAAAAGAGAAAGTTGGCTCTAACTGTCGTTTTTAGTCCCATCCCATCCTTGCAAGAGAAATCAAAAACTGAAACGCAGAACCCAAGCGAGTATTTTTTAAGACTTGGACACACGCGCTTTCTGCTCCCGTGCTCCCTCCTTCGGCACCTGGCAGTACTTTCTCAGCAAACACGTCATTTCACAATCTTTCTAGAATTGCTTGAGAGATCTGAGTCACCGAACTTGGTTTACTGCTATGGAAACTCACTATTCGGAACACAGGAGGAAATTAAAGATTTCTGTTTTTCGGTGAAAGTATTAGTTTCCGCGTCCGGCGGAGTGTGACAGCAGGTTCCCGGCTGCGACAGTGCGGCCCGCGGAGGCCTGATGGGCAGTGGCGCAAGGTGGCCGCGTGCACGGCCCCTCGAGTGATTCGCGGCACCGCGTGTAGAATCGTGGCCTTCGAAGGGTCTGCCATCCTCCCCACGGCGCGGGAATCAGACCGCGGGGCGCCTGGCGAATCGCCGTCCGGCCTCGGTGGCCTTAGCAGCCGCCTGCGGCGCAGGCCGCTCCCAGTTAGAGAGCGCAGGCCGCTGAGCCGCTTGGTCCTGCGACTCACAGGGGGAAGAAACGTTTTTTTAAACAGCCGTCAGGCAGAGCAAGAGCGAGTGGACTGGACCCGCTGCAGCTCCGGCATCGTCATAACCGTGATGCGGAGGCGGAGGAGGCAGCAGCTAAGCCCACTGTAGAGCTCTCGGCGTGTACCAGCCACGGTCCCGAGCGCTTTGGGTGTAAGAACTAACGTAACTCTCACAATAAGTCTGCGAGGTAGGTACTCTCATCCCCATTTCATAAATGAGAAAGCCGAGGCACACAGAGGCTAACAGCCGTGGCAGAGCCGGGGTCTAAGTAAGACCTGTGCTCTTGACCGCTGCAGTGTGATCCGCATCCGGGGCGGTCGTAGATATGCGGACAGGTCGATGTCCATTTATGAGCTGTAGTATGTGTGGAATTATGTTTAATGCTGCTTATAATTCTTTTTTTTTTTCTTTTAATGAGTTCACTCACTATACCTGAAGAACAAACTTTATTAAGTGATTAAACTCAACCAACCAGATGAGGGAAGTATACTAAAAATGAATGCCAAGCAGATGCATAAAAGAAATGAATAATAGTTTTGGATATGGCATAAATGGAAGCTTTATAGGTTGTAATTAGATATTTCTCTGTGGAAGTGTTAAAATCAATCATGTCTCCCGTTGCTGGACATTTAGATCGATTCCAGGTTTTTACTTTTATGAGCAATGCCACAATGAAACTGGAAGATGAAAATACAATAAAATGTTAAGCAAAAACAAAATTAATGTGGTCAAATCCAGAATTCATCGAGTAGTTTTCTGGACATTTCTTGCCTTCCCCTATGAAAATGCCAAGGGTAAACCAAGGGAATTACCAAGATATTACTGGATGAATTGGAGGATGAAATTGTAAGTTCATTCATTTATACACAAGTATTATCTTCTGTGTGCCCGACACTGTGCTAAGTGCTAAAATATAAAATCAGCATGACCTGGTTTTTGCTTTCAAAAAGCTTGCTATCTAGCAGACTCTAATATTATGTAGCAAAAAAAAAATTAAGTTCTCTTTATGTATAAAAAGAACAAGGATCTCAGAGGAAGAAGCAATTCATCCTGACATGAGGATTTCAATAGGCGTAGGAAAGGTGGAACACACAAAGGCATTTAAGGACATGGCACGTCCAGGAAATGACAAAAAGATGAGGCTGGCACCATAAGTTACCCGGTTGCGTGGGGGAGGGGAAGGAGTACGTGTCGTGTGCCCAGCTCCAGCGCTCGGTGCCGATGTGCCGTGACGCGACGCTCAGCCAGACGCTAGGAAAAGGTACAGTGAAAGGAGCAGCCAAGGCCCCTGTCACTAACAGGACCACCAATGCATTAAACAACAGCAAATATATCAACGCCTAACAGCCAAGTGCTATATGTCGTGATGCCCTCAACCTTCCTTCCAAGTGGAGATCTGCGGCAAGAGAGTCCGGGAGTCTCCGTCAGAGAGGGCGGCGTGCCCTGGGCCTGTGAAGATGAGTGAGGTTTGGATAGGGGGATGGAAGGGCAGGAGAGGCCAGACGGCAGGAACGAAGCCAGCAGGGATTCACCGGCCCCTCCTGCATCCTGCCCACGCACCTCAAGCAGGAAAAGGCGGGGCTCCTCCTCTCAGGTAGCTTAAGGTCTCCTTGCCAAGGTGACAAACATAGCAGCAGTTAAAGCACTTTACCGCGCTGGGTTATTCAGTAGGCAATCAGATGCACGCCGAGTTTTCTGAAAGTATTTGCTATCTTAGAAATCAGAGAAGTTTTCATTAGAAAACATCAGAACTCCGTTAGACTTCCTGACATTCTTTCTGGGGTTAGGGTCTCTAAAAGTTTCAATTCAGCTTTTCAGAAGGGGATCAAGAGTTAGTAGTCCTAACGTAAGGCAAAGGAAAACAGCGCTGTGGGCCGGAGCCATCTGGGCAGGCTAGAGGAGAATACGGGTCCCAACCCTTCTGGAAGGATGGGTAGAATTTGGCTCAAGGAGGCACCCGGGGCTGGGTGGAGAAGAGGAAGCCCCAAGAAGGGACAAGGCAGACAAGGCTGGAGGGGACACGGGAGCCGAAGCTGGAAATTGCTCAAAGTTTTGAGTTGGTGCGATGGTGAATTGTGGTCTACTTGGTGTACAATAATCGGAGTTGTTCTTTGATTTTCTGCTTCCTTGTGAACCCTTGATGAAATGAGTTTCACTACATTGTAGATAGAGGAAGACAAATGATCATCTCCACAGGGGACTGCTATCATGGACTAAGTTTTTTGGTTTTTTTTTGTTTTTTTTTTGTTTTTTTCGGTTTTTTTTTTGTTTGTTTTTTTTTTTATGACAAAGGAGAGCATTATAGGCAATGAGCCAATTATTCGTTTCATTGTATTTCCGAGGATACTTTTGTACACTAACTGAAAAGATTCAGCATTTTATTTTTCGATTTGGTTTACAGCCCCCATCACCTGTGCTGTCACTTTTTTGTCACATGTAACATTTTCGAATATGCGAAGAGACTTGCTAATTCCAAGGAATTTAGCTGGGAAACAATATTTAAAAGTTACATTTTTATCAGGAGACATTTTTATAAGTTTATATGATTTCCTATATATCAAAAAATGTGAGGGAAAAAAATCAGAGCTGGTGTTTAACTGTGCTTGATCTCTTTTCTCGAGAGTAGGAAAAAGAACCTCTTTTTGTTGTAATAATTGCCAAGTCTCCAAGGAGAGCCTCAGCCCTTGAAGAGACCCACTTGCTAGTGACTGGGCAGTGTCAAACAAATGTTCAACTTTTATTCTGACACTCTTGGAGAATTTGATTGAAACTATATATGTCCAGATAACACTCAACAAAGTGCCCTTCTTGCATTTGTTTCAAGATATATTTGGTAACAGGAGAGATGACCTTGGACTCAGCTGCTTTCCCAATTTAGGACTTCTCTCTGGGTCTACTGAATAATATTCCCCAACACTGAGACTTCGACACAGGGAGATACATTTTAGTTACTATATGCCATAAGTCCTATGGTAGAGGGTTTTCCCCGCCCCCACCCCCAGCAATATGTTCTGCCTCTGAAAGAATGATATATTTAGACCACAAACTCTATATTAGCTTTCTAACCATCTACTTCAAAATACATTTAGGAACACATTTGCTTTTCATCAGAGTGCCTTTTTGTAATCTAAATTGAGCTGTCCTTGCTTCTTAAAAAACATTTTAGCATCTGAGAAATAAAAAAATAACGAACAGTTAACCCTTCGCCTTGGCTTTCTGGCCTACAAAATTTGTTTCGAAGCCAGGGTTCATTGTAGCTTGATGTAAGATCTAAAAGAAGACTTTGGAGACTAACATCTCCGTCTAAGGTCATTGCCACCTGTCCAGATGACAGTAGAAGTTCTACCAGTCTAACCTAAGTCCGAAAGCCAAGGTTAGCTTCCAGGGGTATCTACATTTAGCCCCTGGAGGTGGATGGTTTTAACTATCATTAAAGCGACATTCTTTCAGTTACCATTTTGCATATTTTGGACATTTAAGCAGTTCCGATTTTACTTTGTTGTCACAGTCACAGGACAAGACAGGTTATCTTTTAGACAAAGCGATTTTACTTTTAAGCGAATAAATAAGAATTATAGTCTGATCATTGTCTCTCATGGCATATTACCAGGGATAGTAACGTTTTCTATTTTTATATGGTTTCCTAAGGTGCTGTAGTCAATCAGCATTTACAGAGATAATTATGTTGCTAGCAACAGCCTCCAGCATGCGCAACACTTTAATTCCCAGTAAAATGCTGTTACTTGTACGCACACACATACAAGCCCATGTAAAAATAGAAAAACACACCACATTATAATCAATGGATAGCTCGTTCTCAAGGATTCCATGTTGCTTGATTTAGAATCAGGTATGTCAACTGTTAACCACAGGGTGAGGAATTTTGAACAGATAGTTAACAGATTTTAAAACTATTATTTAGTTGATACTTTTAAAGATGATCTGTCCCATCAGATAATAGTGACTTTAAATCTTAGTTGTGAATTATTGCACCAGCATTACTTTACAGTTACAGTTTAGAAAACTGGTGACTTTTATTTTTAATCTGACATTTACTCCTTTATGAAAACAGGTTTTGCATAGGTGTGGCTACCCTGTGTACATTTCCATTATTTTATTAGTATTGAACTAGAGCAATTGCTACACTCACCACACTGCCCTAATTAAGTAAATAAGAACTCATAGGACCCAAGCTAACTGATTTTATAGGGTAAGCAGCGAAGTTTGCTTTTCCTGGTGCCAGAGACTCCTCCAACTACACAGCTTTTGAACTGGGCTTTTTAAAGATATGGAAAAGGAAAATAAAGTGATATTCTCCAAAACATCCCTAAGATCTGTAGTCCTCCAGGAAGAGTTTAATGAGGGAAAAGTCTCAGAGTAAAGATAATTTTACTTTAAATAACAAAGAGATTAAATGTGAGTCTTGCTGAATGTTTTCATAGAACATTATCTTTCGAATGTATGTTTGCTACCCTTCTTTCTAAAAACATATACCAAACTTTGAGCCAAAGAGTCAGAATAGTCCATTGTTTGTGCTTAAGCTCATCTGTATGTTTCAAGAGCCTTTTTCTCTCTCTCCAGCTCTCCTTATATTCTCAGATACTCTTAACCAATTCAGAGCATTATTGACGTTCAGTAAGTATCTTTGCTTGAAAACTAGTGTCTCTCTGTCAACCTCCCTAAGGCAGGAGAGATTTCTAGCAACTACAAAGTAAATATATTTCTCTAAACTCTTTTTATCTGTGTCTTCCGTAGATAGAATTCATACCCAGCTGTCTGCAGATTTACATAGAATCTGGTTTATCCAAATATTTGCATTACCATCAAATCAAGGGTTTCCTTCTTTTCTTTTCTTTTTCTTATCATGCCCAAATATTGTACCTTGCTCTCTTTGTTACAAAATCTATGTTTATTTAGTGAAAGCAGATCTCACATGTTCCTGGTTAAAACTCACTTAGAGATCCTTTCTCTTTTTCTGTCCCTCACCTTCTCCATCTTCTTTTGTTCTCATTTTTTTCTTCCCATTTATATGTATCATTCTCTTAACATTTTTTGATTGTATCGTGTACACATCCTCTTGCCGCTTTTGGAAAATCTTTCAAAAAATATTTTTCATTTAAAAAATACTGTGGTGATGATTGTACAATTCGGTGAATATACTGAGAAACACTGAATGTGTGAACACACTAAAAACCACTTTAAACTGGTGACTTGTAGAGTCTAAGAATTATGTCCCAATAAAGCTGTTAAAAATAAAAATACATGTTCAGTGTAACAAAATTCAAAGAATACCAAGGAATATCAGTTAAAAAAAAAAAAAAACAGTCTTCTCACTTCTCAAAGGTATTTTCACAGTTAGGTTTTAGAATAGTCTTCCAGATGTTTTAATTGTATACGGAAGTATATGTATGTATTTACAGCCTTTTAAAGTTACATACAAAAGGTGTTATATTCACTGTTTTGTAACTTGCTTTTTGCACTAAACGGTCAGTTACAATCATATGTACATATAGTTGCAGAGTATTTCACTACATAGATATAGTACAAGTTTAATTAACAAGTTCTTTATTGAACATCCTTCTACATATACCCTTAGGCAAGTATATCTATAAGAAAAAAAATCTTAGAATTGTTGTATTCAGAAGCATGTGCATTTAAAATTTGACAGTTATTGCCAAATTGCCCTCCAAAAAGCTGATGACAGTTTGTAATCCTGTCAGTCATGGATGGCAGTGTCTAGTTTGCTATACTGTTGCCTGTACCTGGTATGCTGGCTTTATAACATGATTGTCAATATGGTAGGTTTAAAGAATTATTTTAATTTCTAGTTTTAAATTATGAGTGAGGTTGAGTTTCTTATGGCCTATTTTTAAAATTTCTTACGTAATATTTTTCCTAATTCAAAGTTCATACAACCATGAAAACCATGTATTGCTATATTTGGACCACTAGTTTAAAAAAAAAGTTCATGAATGTTAATTGTAGAAAATTGGAATAATACAGAATATAATTAAAATCACCTATACTCCCAACACCCAGAGATTATCACTGTTTACAGTTTTCCCTCTTTCTATGAAATTTATCTTTTGATTATTTTTGAGAAATAATTAGAATGGGTAAAGGAGCTTGTTTTTGTGTTGAAAATGCGCAGTTTACAAAACGAGGTTATAATTCAGCTACTTGGAATAGTGCTTTGAGCTCTTTTAATGAAGGTGCTATGTAAATATTCCATGAGATCAGCTAGTGGAAAAATCATTAGTGTTCTTTCCTTGACACTGACCTGTCACTACCATAGTGCAAACTAGATGAGGCTTCCTAGGAGCCAATGAGGTCTTTTACTGGAGATGGCACTGTGTGACCCTTTAATGGCAAGGAAGGCAGAAGAATTCTGTGCCTTAAAAAGTAAACATACATTTCCTCTCAATGTGTATGTTCATATTACATATTTATTTGTGTGTATATGTAGATATTATTACACACACACACATACACACACACATGCAACAGGAGATGAGATTAGTGAGCCAAGATAGGAACATTCAGAAAATGTGGCGGACACCTAGGCAACAGTAAAATGATTCCCATATAGGGTCAGCCGTTCAAAGACACTAGTCCTGTGTAGTAATCATGGGTTTCCTTGTCTGATCGTTCATTTGTACTGTAAAAGCATGGAATGCAGGATCGGGTTCTGTTCACTGCTCACGCACAGAGGCAACTTTGATCAATAAATACCAGTGAAGTGAATAATGGATGAATGAAAGTGAAAAAATGGGGCCTTGAGTAAATCACTAAATTGCTTTGGACCTCAGTTTCTTTCTCTGACCAATGAATTATTAAAAAGATCAAATAAGGTACAGTTGGCTCTCCATACCCGCGGATTCTGCATCTGTAGATTCAACCAACCAAAGATAGAAAATGTTAGAAAAAAGTTACATTGTTGCTAACGTGTACTATGTCGTTAGGCCTACAGTGGTTGATGGTTGCATCTGTGCTGAACACATACAGGCTTTTTTTTCTTGCCATTATTCCATCAACAATACAGTTTAACTATTTACATAGCGTTTACATTGTAGTCAATAGTATAAGTAATCTAGAGATGACTTAAAGGATACAAGAGGATGTGCATAGATTAAATGCAAACATGCCATTTATACAAGGGACTCGAGCATCCTCCAATTTTGGCATCCAAGAGTGTCCCAGAACCAGTCCCCTGCAGATACCAAGGGACAACCGTAATGTGTGAAGGTGGTGGATGAGCCTGCGAACCCTCTCCCAGATGATTGTCTCATTATTTTTACAGAGCTAGATACAGTTGCCTTCAGGCCTTAGTCGAGGAGGCCCTAGTGTAGCAAATGTCCCAGCATCATCATAGATAACATCATAGAGAATAAAGTAAATATAATGCAGCTTCATAATTAGAAATAATTGCTAGTATGTTCCAAAGACCTCAACATCTTAACCGCTGCCTCATTTTCTGTATTCAGAATCTAATACCAGGACACCCATCAGGCCCAGGATAAAGTTTATAGAAAATGAGTTGTTATCATGCCTTTAACCCACTTTAGACATGCCTCTGTATGATTATTGCTTTAAAAAAGAGATGATAATTCAGGAAGGCACATGGTAGATGTGTGAAATAGTAGCCATTCTCAGAGTTTATAATTATAATGAATGTCCATCCTTTTTGGCTTATCTTGTGTCAAGTTGTCAGAGAGAGTTCTAAGTGGTTATATTTTGGAGTTGATGTGATGAAATAAAAAACAAATTCTATGTAAGATTTTATGTATTACTCAAGATAAGTTCTATGACCTTGTAAGTTTGTTGAAAGAGGAAGCTAGTGTTGTAAAACCAGTTAAAATAAGAATACACTTAGAAATATAAAACAGCAGCAGCTCACAGACCTTAAGGAAGATATTTTATCTCGTGGCCCAAGCCCCAATATTCCAATTTATTTAGAATTCAGTTTTTATAAAACCTTGACATAAGTAGAAATATTTCTTAGTTCAGTCCTCTTTAATGTAAGAGCATAAAAATAATAGGCTAGCCCATAAACTTTCCTTTTTTATCTGTTTGCAACCAAAAGCATTGCGTAATCAGGCAGGAACCAGGAAGTAAAAATAATCACAAAATTAAACCAAGTAATCTGTTTTCATTACTACAGCAGGAAAAAAGTAAAGATACACAGCCATCAAGTTTCTGTGTCAAACTTGAAAATTCTTTCCATGTCAGTCATACGTTAATAGCAAAATAAAAATGAAATTTTCATTAAGGCTTTTAATATTGTCCTTTTAAAAAGAATGTTTTTAATTGTGGTGAAAAATCACGTAATCTAAAATTTACCATCTTAACCATCTTTAAATGTACAGTTTAGAAGTGTTAATATATTTATAATGCTGTGCAGTGTATCTCCAGAATGTTTTCACCTTGAGAACAGAAACTCTGTATCAATTAAACAACTATCTATTCCACTCCCCGACCCCGGCCCTTGGCAGTCACCACGCTACTTTCTGTCCCTATGAATTTGACCACTCTAGGTTCCTCATATAAGTGGAATCACACAGTATTTGTCTTTTTTGTGACCTTTTTATTTCCCTGAGCATGATGTCCTCAAGGTTCATCCACGCTGTCACATGTGACAGGATTTCCTTTTTGAGACCGACCAATCACTGTCCTTTTCAATATCAATTTTATGGTGTGCAGACTATTGTAATCTTGAACATCTTTGCTCAAAAGAAGTTGTAAAGTAATTGATTAAACAAGGTAGGACGTCCTCCGTGTGAGCAAAACTATTTGATGCTAAATTAGCAATCAGGCCTTAAAGACCTTTTGCAAACCACTTGTATTGAACGTTTTGAGTTTCGTTTATCCGGAAATATATTTGACCTATTATAACTTTTTTTGAAGTACCTTCTAGTATATATCTGCTGCTGGGTTATTATTTTCCTTCAAGCCTGCAGACAGTCTTTTTAACTTCTTCAGATTGAGTTAGCTGTATTCCCCTATTTGTGAATAATACTCTTCCCCACAGCCTCAGCCTCATGTCCCACAACACAGTTCAATGAGAGAATGCAAACATCAACTATAGGTATCGTTAGGTCACAGAACCTAACAATAGTAATTCTTTTAAAAGAAGCAGAGTTCATTCATTTTTGGTCCTTCCTTAATATTTTTAACAGCTATATTGAGATATAATTCACATACCATTAATTCACCCATTTAAAAATTCAGTGGTTTTTAGTGTATTCCTAGAATTGTGCAACCGTCACCAAATTTCAAGAACATTTCACCCCCCACCCCGCCAAAAGAAACCATGTACCCATCAGCTGTCACTCATCTACCTCAGATCCCCAGCCTCAGACAACCACTAATATAATCTACTTTCTATCTCTGTAGATTTGCCTTATCTGTAATTCCATATAAACAGAACTATACGATATGTGGTCTTTTGCGTCTGGCTTCTTTCCATAACGTTGTTTTCAAAGTCATCCATGTTATAGCATGTATCATTACTTCATTCCTTTTTTTTTTTAATTATGGAGAATACACCTAACGAAATTTACCATCTTAGCCATTTTTAAGTGTATGTTTTCATATTCTAACTACATTCCCATTGTCTTGCCACCAACCTCTAGAACTCTCTCCATCTTGTAAAACTCGCTCTATTTCCAGCAAACACTAGCTCCCCACTCTCCTCTTCTCCCAGTCTCTGGCACCCACCACTCTACCTTGTCTCTATGGCCTCACTCTAGGTGCCTCGTATCAGTGGAGTCAGACGGTATTTGTCGTTTTGTGACGGATTGGTCTCGCGTAGCACGATGTCGTGCAGAACCCTGTCATTCGTGTGGTAGCATGTGTCAGAATTCCCTTCCTACTCCATCCCTTCCTGTGACTGAGTAATGTTCCATTGTATGGATATACCCGCTTTTGTTTATCCATCCATCCATCAGCTGATGGATGTTTGGGTTATTCTCACTCTTTGGTCATCATGAACGATGCTACTATGAACATCCGTATACAAGTTTTTGCATAGATATGTTTTCAGTTCTCTTGGAAATATATGCCTTGGAGTAGAATTGCTGAGTCATATGGCAACTCTGTGTGGAACTTCAAAACTTTTTCAAAGCAAGCGCACCATTTTACATTCCCACCAGCAGAGTATGAAGGTTCCAGTTTCTCCACATTAGACTCACTTATTCAACTATTTTTACCGAATACCTTTTCTGTGCCAGACACTATTTTAGGCACCGGGGATGGATGGATCCCTTCTAAAAAAGACAAAGTCCCTCTGCTCTTAAGGAGCTTATATTCTAAAGGGCTAAGACACTAAAATATTAAATAAGCAAAAGTGAATCACGTAGTAATATCACATAGTAATTAATTACCTCACGCCCGCTTTAGGTGAAACATGCAGAGAAAGTTTCTCTGGAGACGTGTCATTTAAGCTGGGATATAACTAAGGAGTCCGCCCTGGGCGGGTACGTGGGATGAACGTTCCGGAAGAAGTACACTACTGGTGTGGAGGCTGCAAGGGAGGAAGGAGCTCTGCGTGTCTGAGGAACAGCAATGGCCGGTGGGGCCAGGACAGCGTCAGGGAAGAGGGATACGGACGAGATGGGAGAAATGCACAGAGTCCAGATTACAAAGGCCTTTGAAGCCAGGGTGAGGAGATCGCTTCTTATTCTTAAAGAAGACCTCGGAAGCTATTAAGCAAGGACGGAAGCGGCAGGCTTTTGCTTGCATTTAAATGATCACTAGCTACAGGGTAGAAAGTGGATGACAGGGGTTTGTGGAATGGAAGTAGGGAGGTCAGTGGAGAAGGCCATCGTAGTAGCCGAGATAAGAGACGATGATGGCGTACACTAGGACGATGGCAGTGGACCTGGAGAAAAGCGGGCAAATTTGGGATGTGTTTTGGAGATGGAGTCAATAAGGCTTTCTGCAGGTGCGGCGGGGGGAGGTCAAGGAAAGGGGTATCAAGGATGACTTTCAGGTTTTCGTCATGTATTGAGTTAGGAAAGATTAAGAGAGAAGCGGAGTCAGGTAAGGTGGGTCAAAGAACGAGACCTGCTTTGTCCGTGTTGAGGTCCAGGAGCCTGTCGGACATACGAGAGGAGGTGTCAGGTAGAGGTACATTTAGGAGTCTGGTGTTCCAAAGAGAGGTCAGGCCTGCGGATAAAGATAAATAAAGGTCTGAGGATCCAGAACACGTAGGTCTCATCGCCCCTTCCCATCCACTCCTCCGTCCCTCTATGCTTTCTTGGGTCTCCCTAACGGTCTTTCTCAAGTTATTTCCATACAGCTTCAGAGATGCTCCAGACCAGAGAGTTTTTCCCCTTGTCATTGTCTGGAAAACTTCCCGTTATGGAACTGCCTTTATTCCTCAACCTTTCAACGGTTCCTTTCCATTTAGATATTAGAATATGCAATTACCAAGAGAAACCAAGAGAGACGAGTAGGTTTGGGGGAGGGGAACGCTGGAATCAGAGGCGTTCACGAAGCTGGTTTGGGTTTGGATGGGCCCAGAAATCACCGCTAAGTGGCAGGGATGGTGGAGCGTGAAAAGAAAGTGGAACGGGGAGTCAGGGTTTATCATTACGCTCCACCTTGGTTCTTCCAGCTCAAAAGGATTTTCAGGGCCTTCGGGGGAATGGGCGACTCTTACAGTTAGAGAGAGAGAGCCGCGAGATGGCACAAAGGCAGGCTAGGAAGGGCCTCCCAGGGAAACCAGCACTTTGCCGTGAGCACCGCCTCGCAGAGTCTAATGAAAAGCTTTGCAGATCTAGGATGGTGGCGACGGTCGCAAAATGAGGCCGACGTACCGAATGCCACCGAACTTACACTTAAAAATGGTGGACAGTAAATTTTTCGTTATGCGTATTTCACCACAATGTCAAAATGTTTTTCAGATCTAGAAACTGGATCGCAGGACCTAGAACGTTTCAGTGTAGCCCCCACGCGATTGCTTTTCCTCTTATCAGGGGATCTAAGACATCCAGTTCGTAAGCAGAAGCTCTTCCAGGGGACCTGGAAAAGTAGCTACAGACGCTAACATGTGTTTACTTCCCATTATGCGAGTCCAGTGCTGCAGTGGCTGGAAAACCGACCGGGAGACTGCGTGTGTCGTCTTCTGTGTGATGCTCTATAAATACTGTCAGATTCTCGGTGTGGAGGTTGGGGGAGGGGTGGTCCCCTCTGTCAGTATCCTGCAGGCCGTCCCTCCCGTTGTCGGGGCACGTTCTTGAATAGTTAGAGGATGGTCGAGGAAGGTCCAGTCTCCTCGGGTCATCCACGGCGGGGGGTTTCCAGTTGTGCATGAGAAGATGAGTAGGAGGCAGCCCGGGAACCTGACGTTCGCCGTCCCCTTCATCGTGTTTGAGAGTCACAAAATGCGGGTGGCACAAAATGAGGGAGGCTCTGCAGAGTCCCCTGTGGGCGAAAGGGCAGCAGAAATGGTAGACAATATGCAGAGCTGCTCAGCATTCATGCAGAGCTGTGGGCCCCGTACTTCTGGCCCCGGAGCCTCGGCGGCTATTCAGTGGAAGCCAGCTCCATCCCTTTGCGGTGAGTCTGGGAAGTCCATTCGTTTTGCTCCTGATGTTAGATCCCAGGCTCTCGCAGAAGAGTGGTGGAGGGAGGGAGAGAAGCGTGGATGAAGGAGAGAGGGCC
>NW_006434829.1:5548743-5571167 GCF_000325575.1 Pteropus alecto
CCAAGTTTACTTACACGAGGTAAAGTGCAAATACCTCGACCTGGCATTTGTTTCACACCCCTGACTGCCTTCCAGATGCACACAAACACACACGCCAGACACACTGGGCGATTTGAAGCTCTGGCCTGGAAAATCTTTCCACCGGGGCGTCAGGAGCTTGCCTTGTGATGACAGGTTTAATGGTTTAACATCTCTGCCTTCCACTGAGACCACCTACCCAGAGGCCACATCCTACCAACCTGGTCAGCCAGGGCCTGAGACGAAGCCTGAGAGCAGGAGGGCGGTGCCAGCCTAGCGGTCAGGAGAGCTGTGTTCTGGTTCGGGTGAATCGCACTGGCTGTGTGACTGTCCAGGTGGCTTGCCCTCTCTGTGATTCAGAGTCCCGGATTATAAAATGGGACTGATAGTTCTTATCTCTTAGAAGTGTCGTGAGAATAGAGTAATTATGGTCTTCAAGTGCTTATACTTCTAGGAGGCAAGAAAGTAGGGAAGTCTTATGTCCCTCCCTCCCCCAACCTTATTTTTTGTTGAGATAGGGTTTATTAAGGCTCTGTTACACAATCCTTGGAAGACATTTAATCAGAAAATAGTCTGAAAAAAACAAAAACCCAAGCCTGCTCACAGAAGGAGGGAGCCTTGAAATCTCTTAAGGGTTCCCTGCCAGACAGAAGTCCAAGAGATTCCTCAGTAGTGTCTGGCCAGCAACCTGGAGTAGGAGGATAGTGGTGATTTATTTCTCTTTCCTCCAGTTTCCCTTTCTGGTCTGATCTCTCTTTGAGTGACACTGGTTGGGGCGGGGCCATAAGTTATGGGAGAAAACAGCGTCCCAGCTGTTCAAGTCTGCCTGGTGGACAACACCGATCGGCCCGCCTTGTCAATGGGTAAGAAAAAGAGCAGCCTTTTTATTGATTTGTGTTTGTTTGTTTGTTTGTTTAAAGGAAGCCATGATATATGATAGCAGATGTGGCCAGCCGCTTCAGTGCCCTCTGATGGTCTGGTAGCGCATGGTCAAGCGGGGCAGGAAGGACACACCTTGGTTTCCGGTCATCTGCCTGCTGTACTGGGGAACTAACCGTAGGCTCCTCGTCCTTATAAAAGATCCTCGGGTTCTCGGCCGCTGTGCTAGTCTCCTGCTGTCACCGTAATGAACTACCACAAACACGAAATGACACAAATGATTTTTTTTTTTTTTTAACATTTCTGGAGGCCAGAGTCTATGAGGCTAAAATCAAGGTGTGGGCAGGGCTAGGTCCTCCTGGAGGCGCTCGGGGAGAGGCCAGCCCCTTGTCTTTTCCCAGCTTCTGGAGGCCGCCCACATTCCTTGGCTTGTGGCCCCTTTGTCTTCCGCACACGTCACTCTGACCTCGCGTCTGCCATCACATTTCTAGCCCTGACCCTCCTGCCTTCCTGGTACATGGAGCCTTGTGATTAAGCTGAGCCCCACGCTCTCCTTTCTTGGGTTTGTAAGGACGTCTCAGAAACAGGGGTCCAGGTGTCGTCAGGCCCGGACGCCAGTGGGAAGTGCCTTGCTTAGGGACCTTGGAACAGACCTTTTGCTCCCGCTGCCCCCATGAGGGTGGTGTTGACCATGGAAAGAACCGGGAGTCCAGGAATAAACAGAAGAGGCACCCAGTATGTCTGGATTCTATGAAACCCGATCGACGAGGACGAAAGCAGCCCCGTCGAGAGCGTTCTCGTTCTCCTCGAGTGTGGGATCGCTTCGCCAAAGCACCCCCACGCTTTCCATTCTTTTAGTGCCTTCGTTTTTAGTCTGGGGTATTTTCTATTGTCTGAAGGTTGCCTTGCAACCCGTTTGCCTGGAGCGTTTAAACAATATAGAGTTTCTTTGCTGAGCGGCAACAGTAGCCAAGAGAGACCGAATATAAACTTTTAAGTCTATATTCTCAGAGTTCGGACATCGGCGAGGGCTTGAAACAGAATGGCTCACGCCCCCTGGCTCGCCTCTCCCCGGGGGAGGGGAGGAGGGTAGCTGGCGGAGAACATTCTGTGTTCGCTTATCTTTCGTTCTAGTGGAAAGGGATAAGCACCAGAACAGGAAAACAAAATATCTGGCTATTAATATACCCTAAGTCCTCTAGCACATGGATCAGGTTTGTTTGTTTGCGAGAGAAGGGTGCTTCTCCCTGACCGTGGGCGGCCTTGCCAGCTGGAAGGGACCCGGCAGACGTACATTAGGTGAAGGGGACAGGGAGCCAGGGCTTAACTCCCTACGTAGGAGGGAGAACTCCCAGATTTTCCTTAAGAAGAGTTGCTTTCTAGCTCACCCTGCCTCAAGCCCCAGAAGCATCATTCGGGGAAATGAAGGGGAAAAATATGGGGCGGGGGAGGCTTTTCCATGAAGGAAGCAGAGAGGGTCCCCATCTCCCCCACGAGACATATCTGCCCGTTACCCTCGTTATATCTGACCCAGGGAACCAGGGGGCTGGAGGACATCGCCAGCAGAAAACGTGCAGGTTCCTCGGGACGGCGGCTTCTCTGGCAGGGGGCAAGGCGGAAATGGGGGCGTTCGCCTCCCCAGAGGGCAAGCCCTGCCAAGCTCAGATCCAGGGTTGCTGTCCTTTAATATGTTTCTTTGGACCCTTTGGTGGTTTGAATGAAGGGGTGCCCCAGAGTGGACAGCCTTCTACAGGGGCAGATGGCCAGTAAATGATAAGCCTTCTAGCTGGGAAAATGCCAGAAGGGAAGAGATTTCTTTTTTGGGGGGCAAAAGCGCACACAAGCCCATGAGCCCCACGCCTGCCATATCTTGAACAAGACTCCGCTCGCCCTTCAACTGCCCGAAGAGGTCTCTGCTTGCCACCCATAGGGTCAGGCCTTCTCAGATCCCTGAGAACATTTTGATTAGCAGGAGCCCCAGGCGGACTTGGAGAGGGAGGAGAACAGCGTTGGCACAGCTTGCCCCTCGCCGAGAGCAAACAAGGACAAAGGTCAGTGTGTGGAAGGCGGCCTCTCCCAGCCTGCCTGCCTGCCAGGCGAAATGCCCCAGGTTGTCCCCGCGTTGCTACATGATGCCGGCATCTGTCATCTCCATGCCTGCTGGGTCACCCATTACCCCAGATCCAAGTCCTGGGCTGAGAAGGTTAGGACACCTGAGTAGAAGCAAAGGTTCTGGTATTCAAAAGCTTTAAAACAGAAAACCCGTCGTGTCTTTACCTGTCCAGGTGGGAGCCAGACACGTTTGTTTCGCGGTGTTATGAAGCTATCACGGAAGTATGTGTAAGCTAGCTCCCCTGCCTGTCTGCAAAAGGGGGTACCCGGGGTAAACCCCAGCTCTTCGGGCACTCTTAGAATCTGAGCAACTTTGCTTTGTGATGTTTTCTTACACCACAGGCCACCCCAGGGTGCTTGACTGTGTCTCTGCTCCAGTCGGTCTGAGTATCCGTAGGGATTCTCTGTGAGAATTTAAACAAGTCGGAGGCCACAGAGGTTGCCAAGTACAACCACGTCTGGCACAGAGCGGGCGCGAGGCCGGCCAGAGGAGGAGGAAGCTCTGTGCCTCGTGGAATCGCCCAGGCTCCAGCCCACAGCCCTCCTCGTTTGGGAGTGGAATGAGCGGTGGCATGTTGGGTTTTTGTTCGTTTTCCGTCGCGCCTGGGAATGGCCCTCGGCCTTCGTCGAGGTGCCGTACTAAGCCCTCTACCTGAATCGTCTCATTTAACGTCCGCCTCTAACCCATGAGGTGGATGTGACATCCGCAGGCGAGGACCCAGGCTCAGAGGAGATGAGTCACGTGCTGAAGTCGATGGACAATGACGACCCCCTAGCACCCGTTCCTGAGCACGAGGACAAGGACTTCTGGGGGCCGCAGTTGGGAACAGGTTTCTCAGACGCGCTGGCCTTCCTGATTTATGTCCCACGGGGCCATCTGAGGAAGTCGTTTAGCCCCTGAGGTGTTGGATGAAGGCTGGGTCACTTCTGTTTGCGGCGCGTGGGTGGAAGGGTCAGTCAGGACGGGCGTTTCTCCGCCACGGTCCACGTCAGGGACTCCACAGACCGACTTCGGTGGCTGTGTTTTATATCTTTATTTTTAAGGCACCAGCAAAGCCGCTCTAAGCTCTCTTCCTTTAGCCACCTTCCACGTGGAGAGAAGCCAGCGGGAGATGTTCCCCAACCATTTCCCCTCCGTGCAGCTGGCACCAGCTTGCAGCCTAAGACTCGTGAACACCACAGCCCCAACGAAGCCCGGCTAAGCCATGTTTCTTTAGACCCAGCGGGAAGCCATTCCGTGGTCTCTACAAAGAACCGTCTCGGGGCCCAGGGGGACGGCTCTGCTTCCTGGGTTTGACCTCAAGGGGGCAGCCGGCCGATGGAGCCGATCAGCAGTGATTACGTAGACGGGGACTCTCAGCAGCAGCTTACGGAAGAGAGGGAAGAGGATGCCCAGGGTTCGTGCACTTAATTCGGGGCCTCTTTTTGAAAGGCAGGCTCCGGAAAAGGAGGATGGCGGAGGAGTCCCCAGGGCACTGAAAGAGCTCCCTCCACGTGTCACTCTGAGAGGGGCGTGTCAACGCTCCACCGTGTCCCACCCCAACAAGGATCCCCCCAGCGGCCTTCAGAGCTGTTCATGGTGCTTTGTCCTGGCCGATGGAACCCTTCCGTGGGCAGACAGTGTTGGCAGTGAGCCCCGAGCTCTCCTGGCCATCAGAGGGTCCGGTGACCTGACCCCACAGGTCACCGGACCCTCTGACCTGATGCTGCAGCGTGGGGACCATCCTGCCACGCTACCTCCGTCACACAGACTGCACACATCAGCGTTGCCTCACCCCGCCTTTCTAAACGGCACTCCCTGGCAACCAGCACCGGCATCCCGGTGTCCCCCGGTCAATAAGCAGCTCACATAAAGACACCAAGAACTGTCGCAAGGCGGGGAGAAAGGCTGAGGCCGTGGGACTGCGGGCCGGGAGGCCTGGACCCGGCCCAGGAGTTCCATGGCTGTCGCTATTCTCTGCCCTTTGCTAATCTTCCTCAGAGAGTACAGAGGGAAGGAAAGCAGGAGCACTTCATCTGAAGCCGTGGAGGACCCCGAGGCGATGAGTATTTATCAATCAATGAGAGACTCTCGCTGAAGCCTGGCCTCCCTGCAGAGAGAATGTTCGTTCTCTCTAGAAAAGACCAAATCTCTGCCCTTTTATTCTTTCGAACCTATTTTCGGAAGACGCTCAGGCCTCTCTTAATTAAGCACTCATTTCCCCACGTCTCTCCCTGTCCTGTCTTTCCGAGCTGCCCCTCCCCCACCCATCTCTCCAGGGTGGGAGACGTCCTTGAGATGTCCGCGTGGAAGGGACCAGGGGGAGTGTGTGCCAGACCCCCCTCCCCACCTCACTGTCACTTTGGTCTGAATCCAACCCCTCGAGGGGACCCGGAGCCCTCTCCCCGGGCCTGCCCGTCGTCAAGGTCCTGGTCACCTTTAAAGCCTCCCGCAGGGATCCCCATTGCCAAGGGACCTTTTCTGAAGCCCAGCACCTGACATTTTAGACTTGGAAATCCCTAGACAAATATGTCTCACTTAATCCTTACCGAGCTGGCCCCCAACAGAGACGCCCGCTGGGCCAGACTTATCGAGTAGCATCAGTTCCTTTGGCAGAGGTTCCCGTCACTGTTCCAAGCGGTGTGTGCGGTGTGTTCGGTGCGAGGATTGCAGGATAAACAAGGAAAGGGGCAACCGGACACACAGGAAACGGGCCCCCTCGTTCAGAATGTCTCACGTCCAACGCCCCTTGGCTTCCCCGGGCCCGCCAAGACCCTATCCTCTCCCTCCGCAATTCAGCCCAATTGCTTATTCTAAATCTCAGGTTACCCACCTGTAAAATGGGGTCATCGATAGTATCTACCTCACAGAGACATGGTGAGGATTAAACGAAACCACCTATCCGCGAGGCACACAGGGCTAAACAAATGGTGGCTGCTACGATGTTCCTCCCAAGGATGACGTTTGCCAGGGATGGTGGACAAAGAAGTCAGAGCTGGGTGGGAACCTCAGTTTCCCCACCCACTAACAACTGTATGGTTACGGGCAAAATAAGTCTCCCAGCATCAGCTCCGTGGGTGATCATTTCAATGAGAGTGAATTAGTTGGCGTATGTGAAGGTACCTAACACGTAGCGGGAGTTCAGCACGGTCGCCTTCGGAACTTCTCAAGGATCCGAAGACCCTAAGCCGGGAGAGACTCGGAAAGATGCCAGCACCTCCTTTAGGCAACGTCCCCCATCCTCCTGGTTAATCCTTAGAGCCTGACCCTCCCCGATTTGGTTCTCATTCTCCCAGAGAGGCATACGCCGTGATCAACTCTGTCCCCTCTCTCTGTCCTCTGAGCTTCTGTACTAAGTACCTGGAGGCCCTTGTCCTGTCCACACTCAGGCATCACTCGGCCCGAGATAGCCATTCAGCTCCTCTAATCTTTCCCCATAACTCAATCTCCCCCTCTCCTCACCCCCCACTTCATCCCTTGTTCCCCCCAGCTCCTTAATCAAATTAAGGGAAAGAAGAGGATTCAGATAGAGTTACTAAATATATTTCTGCTCAGGGCAGGGAGAAAAAGAAAAGAGCTCGGAGGAGGAGGCAGAGTGTGAAATTCCTTAATGGACTGTGCTCTGCCAGCCTCCTTTCTCTAGAATAAGCCCAGAGCCACCTATCTGGATAGAGTTTTCTCTTTGGCAAAGTGCTTTCATGGACATTTATCTCCTGACGATACCGGCCCGGGTGGCAGAGTGCCCACTCCCCAGAAAGGTCTGCCGAGGCCACTCTGCCGCATGAGCCGGGCTGACCCAGGTCTATATATTTCACAGGACACCTTGGCCCCACAGGGGTGACTCGGCTTTCTGTAGAGCGTGACACCAACAGGGGCCACTCACAGCCGGAGGTCACAGTTTTCCCTTCTGTGTCCTCCCCGCAGCAGAGTTGGAATCCTTTGAAAATTTTTACTTTTTAAAAACGATAAAGTGCTTATTACAGAAACTTTTGAAAATATACTAACGTATAAAGGAGAAGACAAAAATCACCCATAATCCACAATTTAACTACTGGCAATATTTTGAGATATTTCCTTTCAGTGTTTTTGAAATGCATGCATTATTTGTATATATGTGTGTGCGTTTGGATATCCAAAAGTTGGATTCTATGCACATGCATTGTTTGTATTCTGCTTTTAAATTTAGTATGTTATTTGTGCGGTTCCATTTCACCGAAAAAGTCTTCTGAAATATCTTAAAATAGCACGAATTAGGATTTTTTTTCCTTATTAAAAAATTATACATGTTCATCATAAAATAACCATTGCTCATTTTAAATCTTATAATAATCCGGGAACCCTGCTAAGAGTTAAATTATCACGCTAAATTCTCATAGCAACTCTCCCAGGTACATACTGATAAACTCATTTTACAGATAAGGAGAATGAGGCCTCACAGAGGTGGACGAACTTGTCCTAGCTAATAAAGACTTAAAACGTCCACAGGATTTCACACATTTTAAAATCAAATTGCCTATACCAATGGCCACACTTAATGACTACATACCATTCTCCAGTATGGATTTAGTCAGGGTTAACGGTTCTCTTTTAGACATTTAAATTGTTTATTTTATTTTTTTTGCGATCATAATGAAGTAATGATCATCTCTGCATAAAACCATCTGTGTTCACACCTCCTGTTATTCCTTCAGAATCATTTCCTAGAAGTGAAATCACTGAGTCATCACTGAAAAAGTCTCGTTACTTATTACCAAGTGCCTTTCCAGAAAGCCAGTATGCACTCTCATCAGCGTGTGTAAAACAAGGCCCTCTTTAGGAAAGGTCCAGTTTGGTCAGTAAAAATTGTATCTCTTTGATTTACACTTCCTTGATTGCTGGTGAGGTCAAACTTTTCTTCCACACGTTTATGACTTGTAGATCCATGAGCGATTGCAACAGACTGAAACCTGTCATTCCTCCTGGTACTTCTCTCTCGCTCTCACTCACTCCCTCTGTTGATTTAGACCTTCAGCCTGGACCCACATAATTTAGGGGTGCATCCACAAGAGAAAAAAAAAAGTGTTTCATTTTTAACATATCCGGTAAAACTTTGGTCTTAATGAGGAATCGCGTCCCCATTTTGCCTGGTCTCTCCCTCCGTGGTGTGGCTCCCTCAGAATTGCCCCACCTCCGAGGAAAGGTCAAAGTTCAAGGTTTCCCTTCAGACAAACTGAAGCCCAATCTGCAATCTCAGACCATCCTGGAGACAATATAATTTTATTCAGGAAGTAGCTGAGCTAGAGTCAGGAACCCCATGAACTCTGCTTACTCTTCCCAAGAAATTTCCATTCCTTTTGTTCTTGGGGAGGTGAGGAAGGGATGGGGGCCAGAAGAAGAAACGCACTTCCTCATGAGCCCCCTGGTTGAGCTTTCCGACCATGGGGACCCCTGTCTTTGAAGTGCCCTGTGATCTTTTGAGCTAGGTAGGAATGTACCATCATCTCCACAGGTTATGTCATCCCCTTCTGCCTGGGGCCTTAGGTGGTGCAGCCGGGTGCAGAGGGGAGGGAGGTGCCAGATGGTTGGTCACATGCACCCTCCACATCCAGAAGGAATCTGCACGGACTTCCTGGCTTCAGGCTCAGCCTGACACGCCTCTCCAGACAGTGTGTTCACTTTGGGTGCTCTCCTTGTCGTCACTGGAGACCTCGAGAAGCTGCCTTCCGTGGACCTCCTCTGGCAAGTTCCAGTTTTTGGCCTCCGTTTACCCCATCCTCACCTCTGCCTAGGATTTTGGGCTGAGATTATTGGGCACTTGGTTCTGTTGTGTTTCGCCTCCATGGAGCTGGAGGGGACTTCAAATCCCCTCAGGTCATGGAAATGGAGAGAGTGGACATTTGGCCCCGTTATTGGGCACTTGGTTCTGTTGCGTTTCACCTCCATGGAGCTGGAGGTCATGGAAATGGAGAGAGTGGACATTTGGCCCCAGGACTGGGCAGTGAGACCTTTCCCCAGCCTCTCGGCGTGACTCCTGTGTCTTTACATGGAAATCGTGTCTTTGGCTCAAGTTTCAAAAGGCATATCGGAGCACGGAAAGATGGGTCGGGTGGGCCACCCCACGAAACGCTGGCACTCGTGAAGGGACAGAATGATGGAATGCATCAGAGAGCCGGAGCCGGCACTCTGCTTACGCTGGTGGAGCTTCGGGCGCGTCACCTTTGGGTAGAGCAGCAGTTAGGATTGGGGACACGACGAGACCAAGTTGGTCTGCAGGACAAACAAGTCGTCACCCACCACACCGTGCGGATCCAGAGGACGGAGCACCGACAGGTCTGAGGCAACCAGGAAGGCGTCACGGAGGCAACCATCCAAGCCGGACCTTGGAGATATTAAGACTCGAAGAGTGGCCTCGTGAAAGAGGACATTCCAGCAGAGGGTAAGGGACAAGCTAAAACGCGGAGGCGGAAACGCAATGGGCGCATTTGGGAATGCGAGATCCTTCCAGCTGGGCAGAACCCACGTGCAGGGTGCTGTGTCGGAGAAACGGAACGAAGACGAGAGACAGACGTAGGAAGAGACGTCTTGCAAGCAACTGGCTGATGCGATTGCGGGCGCGGCCAGGAAAATCTGAAACCCATGGGGCAGGCCGTCAGGAAGGGCGTGTTGAAAGGGGACTCAGGCGGAGGCTGAAGCTGCTGTCCTGAGATAGAACTTCTTGTTCTTCAAGGAAACGTCTGCTCTAACATCGTTCAACTGACTGGTTGAGTGAGGCCCACCAGGTTATCCAGAACTGGTTTGGTTTTTTTCGGCCTTATTGGGATATAATCGACAAATCAAATTGACTTGATTATTTGTACATTGCGAAAGGATTTCTTCTCATCTAGTTAATTAACACATCTATCACCTCACATTTTTTATATGTACGAGAACCTTTAATAAGTTCTACTCGCTTTGCAAATTTCAATTATACAATACAGTGTTATCAACTACAGTCACCATGTTACACGTCAGATCCTCAGACTTCATTCATCTTATAGCTGAACGTTTGTACCCTTTTACCAAACTCTCCCTATTTCCCACGCTCCACCCCCACACCCTGCCCTTGGCAACCACTTTCGTACTCTTTATTTGATTTTGACTTTTATTTTCAGACCCACATGTAAGTGAGACTACACAGTATTTGTCTTTGGCTTATTTCATATAGCATAATGCCCTTAAGTTTCATCCATGTTGTCTCAAATTATAGGATGTTCTTCTTTCTCATGGTTGAATAATATTTCGTTTTATATATATATTTGCAAATCATGTATCTGATTATATATATATTATATATATATAATCTTCTTTATCCAGTTGCAGACACTTAGGTTGTTTATATGTCTCGGCTATTGTGAATAATGTGGCAACAAATGCAAGAGTGCAGATCTCTCTTTAATACCTTGCTTTCATTTCCTTTGGATATATACTCAGAAGTGGGATTGCTGAATCATATGGTAATTCTATTATATTTTCCTGAGGAAATTCTATACCGTTTTTCATAATGGCTGCACCAACTTACACTCCCACCCACAGGGCACGAGGGTTCCCTTTTCTCCACATTGTTTTCTCCTATCGTTTTGATGACAGCCATTCTAACAGGTATGAGGTGATAGCGCGTTGTGGCTTTGATTTGCATTTCCCTGATAATTAGTGATTTTGAGCACCTTGTCATATACCTGTTGGCAATTTGTGTATCTTCTTTGGAAAAATGTCTCTTCAGTTTCCCTGCCCATTTTAAAATCAGGTTGTTTTGATTTTTTGCTATTAGGTTGTGTGAGTTCCTATATATTTTGGATATTCACCCTTCTTCAGATACATGATTTGTAAATATTTTCTCCCACTCTGTACATGGCCTTTTCATTTTGCTGATGGTTTACTTTGCTGAACAGAAGCTTTTTAGTTTGACATAGTCTCTGTCGTCTGTTTTTGCTTCTGCTGCCTTTGCTTTTGGTGTCATATCAAAACAAATCATTACCAAAACTGACGTCAAGGATCCTACCCATGTTTTCTTTTAGGAGTTTTACAGTTTCAGATATTAAATTAAACTTATTAATCCATTTTGAGCTGATTTTTGTATGTGGTATAAGGCAGGGGTCCAATTTCTTTCTTTCTTTCTTTCTTTCTTTCTTTCTTTCTTTCTTTCTTTCTTTCTTTCTTTCTTTCTTTCTTTCTTTCTTTTTTGCATATAGCTCTCTAGTTTCCCCAGCACCATTTATTAAAGAAACTATCCTTTTCCTATTATATATTCTTGGCTCCTTAGTTGTACAATTGACCACATGTGCATGAGTTTATGTCTGGGCTCTATTCTGTTCCATCGATCTGTTTTTATGCCAATAGCATACTGTTTTGATCAATGTAGTTTTGTAATATAGTTTGAAATCAAGAAGTGTGATGCCTTCAGTAAAGTCAACTGATTATGAATGTTGGTCACATCTATTAAACACCTTCACGGCAACAACTAGGCTAGTGTTTAATTGAAGAACTGGGGACTGTCTAGCCAAGTCGACACATAAAAATGACTATCTCAGGTACCAATCAGAAGTGAGAATGCAAAACGAGAATGGGGTCAACACAGTTTTTCAAAACATGATATTCACAGATGTGAGTAAATTTGTTATTACTTCCCCATGGACTCTGAGTCTTATTATCTTTCCCTGTTCCCAAATTCTCCAACTGGATGTCTCTTTAGTGGAAACTTATGATCCAGAGAGGAAAATTAGGTTCATTATGAACCCCTTTTAGAAATGAAACCTCATTTTTCCAAGGCTACATCAAGATAGGTCAGTTAACTGGTACGGTTTCCAGCCTACCCATGTTTTTAGCAGACATAGTATCAATATGTACTTGACCTAAGAATTTGTGGGCTAAGGGGAAAAAGGATTTTGAACCTTTTCTCTCTCCTCTCTCTTCAACTCTACCCATTATTGAAACTAGAGATAAGGTTTTAGAGGGCAAGAATAATGTTCGAAGGTCTTTGTGTCCCCTTCCATACCTGCCACCCTGCCCCACAGGTCTAAGGTGGACCTCTAAACACCAGCAGATCAAATCTGCAATGAATGAATCAGGCGCAGGTGGGGAGTCGCTGATGGCAGACTGACCCCGCTGAGAAGATGATTCTGGATTCCCAGCTCAAGACTGACAGGGAGTCCTTTGCCAATCGGTGGGCGGTTGTACAAAGAAACGGCCCATAACTTTCCAGTCAGATATGGAGCCGAAGAGAAACATCTGGTCAAGGACTCCATCCCTCTGCAACGTGAATTGAATCATGAGTGACTCTGGGCCCTTCCCTGTAGGAGCTCAGGGCCACAGGTGACCCTGAGGAACAAGAGAAGCAAGAAGATTCTACGAAAGGTTTTAGATTCTGTGCGCCTGGGCTTCTGACAGCCAGTTTGATCCACTTCAGTGGCCTCAAGAGCAGAAAAACAACAGAATGAGGCCAAGAAAATTCTTCTGACAGTTAAATCTCCCTCCCTGGAAGAAAAAGGAAAATAAGAAACGAGTGGCAACGCTTTCCAGAATTAGAAAGTAAAATATAACCGATACGGAATCCGAGATGGTTTGGTCAGTGGGAACGCAGGTCCTGAGCCCGAGCCCTTGGGGGGCCTAACCAAAAGGTCTAGACAGGCAGGAGGTACCAGAGCCCTGAGCTGCTAGAGCATCCCGAGCTGAACAGGCAAGGTAGGGAGCACAGGTGAAAGGCGGGCTCGCCGGACTGGTGGGCAAAGCAGGACAATGTAGCAAGGATCAAAACGACACGGGCACCACCGTTGAAGGGGGTGGAAAATGGAGCAGCCTCTGTGGGAAATAGGAGGGAGGTTCCTCAAACAATTAAATACGGGACTGCCATGTGACCCAGCCATCCCATCTATCCAAAAGAATTGAAAATGGGTTCTTGATGAGATATTGACACACCCATGTTCATTGCAGCATTATTCACAATTGCCAAGAGGTGGAAGCAACGGATGGGGTGTATGTATACATTGGAATATTATTCAGCCTTAAAAAATATGAGCCAGTCCTGCCGTATGCTGCAATGCGGATGAACCTTATGGAGGACGTTCTGTGAAATGAAATAAGCCAATCATAAAAAGACAAATACAGAGGAATCGAATGTAGTCACACTCTTAGAAAGTGGGATGGTACTTGCCAGGGGCTAGGGGGGATGGAGGAAAGGGGAGTTGTTGTTCAGTGGGTATAGAGTTTCGGTTTCGCAAGAAGAAGTAGTTCTAGAGATCTGTCGCACAGCGATGTGCATGTACACTCAGAAATAGTTAGGATGGGAAATCTTCCGTTATTTTACCACAATAAAATAAAAGGAGATGGGGCACTATAAAATCCAACTTCGCCTGTGCTGAAGGTCCCTGGGGTGGAAGCCTGACTACAGTGTGGGTGTACCCCACTCATGGGGCATGACATGCGCCCCTGTCAAACCTTCGCAGGCCACCTGGTCCACCCCAGAACACATTATCTGGAAGACCCAAAGCATTATCTTCATACGCATTGGCCATTTTCCATGATACCCCAAACAAAACCAATTTTGTTCTTTCAATATTTTTGCAAATCAGTTATTTACTTCGCCTCTCCAGTAACAGTAAAACAGTAATAACTAGCATGGATTGAAAACTTACACCAAGGGAATGACATTATATATGATGAACAAGGTGAAATTTTGCTATTGTCAAAAGTCCTTTTTTGCCAGCAAAGTACACTATATATGATTTAGTGTAAACAACCCCCCCCCCCACAATAATTCTCAGGCAAACTAAAGTGTTAGAATTATTAAGGTATCTCAGAGGAAGAACCAAAGGAAAGTTTATATATAGATGTCCATGCATTCACATCATTCTGCCTTTAAGATAACTACGAAATCTTACTAATGGGGAGTGGGAATGTGAGTGAAAA
The DNA here is from genome assembly GCF_000325575.1 of Pteropus alecto. NCBI lineage: Eukaryota > Metazoa > Chordata > Mammalia > Chiroptera > Pteropodidae > Pteropus > Pteropus alecto. The sequence continues at coordinate 5,562,653 of NW_006434829.1, forward strand.
ATCCCCACTAACCTGCAGGTTTTACTCGATTCTCTTTTCCTGTGAGAGCTCTATCAAAAGGCCGACAATTGAGAAATTGCCATCAACCAATACCCCTGCTGTGCCAGCTTCCATGGCAATGCTGGCTTCAGCTTTCTTCAAGGTAGGAGCAGCCTTCGCGGTCTGAAAGAGAGGGTGGGACCTGACTATCACACAAAGATGAATTCTCTACAGGGCAAACCAGTCTATTTACAGGCACCTGCAGTGTGAAATTTGACAGCCGTCAATGAAGTCTCATCAATTTTGGAGGCGGGGGGGGAAAAAACAAACAGAGCTAAGGTTTTGGGGAAGAGAGAGAAACTGAAATTCTTATCTAACATTGTAAACTACCTGTAATATGGACTATAGAGGAAAGGGAACAATGGGGATTTCAGCTTTTTCTGTGTTGTTTTACTTGTTTCTTTAAAAAATATATGTAACTACATAGCAACAGAAATGAAATAACTAGGGTTATATTTGTGGGTAAACCTAAAAAAAAAACACCCACAATGGTGAGTAAAAAAAAAAAAAAAAATGCAGAACGTGCACAGAATTGGCGAAGTTTATGCACAATTGGAAAAATGCAAAACGGTACAGTTTGCAGAATTGTTCATGGATCTATAGACCTGTAGTAAATATATAAAAATATGCATGAGAATGACACACTCCAGATTCAGGACAGAGATTACCACCAGGAAAGCAAGGAGGAGAATGAGTTCGAGGAGCTCACAAGTCAACTCCTATTGCACCAGTCACGAATTTCTTAAACTGGAAGGTGGCTATATTATTATTGCACTTTTTATGTCTGGCATGATTCTTACTAAAAGAAAGGAAAATATGAAAAACATGAAACCTCTATATCCTCAGTAATGTTAAGGGATATGTTTGATGTGAGATGGAACGAGATAGTTTGTTTTAAGAGGGCTGGATCTTAAGATGAGCCTAAGATAGTCTCTTTCCAGCTCTCCCAGGCGCTTCACATACCTTCTCTCATTCGACCCTCATGAAAGCCACAGGAGGAAGATTCCATTGTGTGTGTACGTTTGACCAAGGAGGAGCTGGGTTAAGTAGCTTGCCTGAGATCATCCGTTTGTTACCGGATGGTTGCCATTCTCTGAATTTGTTTCCTTGCGATTTCCAAAAGGTGATACACTTCCAAGACCTGCGATAACATGGAATCATGTAGCTGGAAGAACAAAGCAAATTACAAGTGAAAACGTATCTAGAGTCTGACATGGACAAAGTATCCTCTGAGAGTATCATTAGCCCGAGGTCTGGGTCGAATGCACTGAGCCCTTTCGTTTCCCAGCCCACTGGGGTCCTCTTAATTGACATTTATTTAGTTGCCTGCGGTCAGATCTCTTTCAATCCCAGTGCCTCCGGCCCTCTGGTCTTGTGGGACTGGGAGAGCTGGATCTGTCTTTTCTTAGATTTCCACTGACTTCTCAAGTTATCGCTGTTATTTGTCCTGGGCACATCTCGCTTAATTTCCCTTTTTTGTGTGTGTCCCTACTGCTTTAACTGGGCAGTCATAATATCTTTCTCCTGTTAACTTTGGTGGGGAAGTGAGTAATCGAACTCTCGATTTTAAAACTTCGGTAAGATAAGGTCAACAAAATGCCTGTGGCATTGAGATGGCTCCCCATGAGGAAAAATGACCCTGGTGGCTCTCATTGTTTTGGGGCTTGTTTGCGTTGCTGTGCAGTTGTAATGGAAAACGAATAAAAATAAAAATCCTGGGGCCCATTTTGGCCAGCGCTTGGAAAGTTAATCCCATTGTCCTGGCAGAATTCCAGCTCAGGTCACCGCATGCTGCTGGCGGAAGCCTCCCGGAGCAGTTTTTAGTGGATGTAACTTTCTCAGCTCCGTGTGCAGTGAATTAAACAGCACATCCCTTCCCCACCCTGGGGGGAGGGGGAGGGGAGGCTACAGTTCTGCGGGACTCAGAATGATCCCCTGTCCTTAACCACAGTGGGTGTAGGGACCCATCTGGGACGGGGAAATTTAACCTGGTCCAAGGACCAGCCCCAGCGATGTTTGTCGTCATTGTCAAGATCGCCATGCATGTGTTTTGCTCTGAGGGCTTTTACAGAGTCAGGGATTCACTGACTCCTTGCGTTTGCGGTTTCTCAGGTGTCAGCTAGTTTATTTTCAAAACTCTGTGCTTCTGTTCCCTACATTTGTTCTGTAACATATTGTTATGCAAATTAAAAATGTTTATCTAAAACGTTGTTTCTTTATCTGAAGTATTTAGAAATTTATCTCCTTTCCATATACAGATGTTTTTGTTGCTGCTTTTGTTTTACAGATTTTTGTTCCCTGATCTATAACTCTTTCTCATATGAAATTTATTGCATTTCATGGTGCGAAGAATGGGTCCAATCTAATTTTTCTCCATATATATAATCTATTCTCGACAGTTTATTGAACAGTGATTTCTAATTGTGTGACTTTGGCAAGTGCTTAAGCTTTCTGAGAACCAGCTTTCAGTTTCTGGAAAAATAGGGATGATAATGATACCTACCAGAAAGCCTTGTCCTGGGGATGGAGTGAGACAACACGTGAGAAGTTCCTAGCACATCGCAGGCATGGCAAAGACATGTTTAATAGATGATGTCTCCTTTCTTTCCTTTTTATCTGCATCAGCCTTTTTTTCTTTCTCTTCTAGAACCCTTTTATGTACCACTGAAATCGAGCCTAGCTGAAATGATCCAAAGTTTGTCTATCCAAGGTTTCCTATTAGGAAGGAAGCTACTGAGTAGGGAGTGGGGCAGTTAAGGTGCTTTTCTTGAAAAGACCCATCCTAACAACACATGCGCTGTCTTTGCTTATGAATGACCTCTTCTCCCCAGGTCAGAGAATGCTCTCAGAGACTGTCCTTGTGAAGCCTCAAAGTGCCCTCCTCCCCAGGTAGCCATCCATGTCAGATCTTTGGGGGGAAATGTGGTGTTCAGAAGACAAAGCTCTATGTGCGGGTTGTTTTATTGGGGGGGTGGGGTGGGGGTAGGAGTTGGCCATGGGTTTACTGCATTCCAGGAAGAGGGAGGACTCTGCTCTCCTCCTGATGAGTCATGGAAGAGAAACGTCTAATGTTTGCAAACATCTCCAGCCAAGCCTCTGCTTTCTTGGACTCCACCCATCCCCCACCTATGCAGATTGATCCACCTGAGAAGATTCACATGGTAAGCTTGAAGGCTGAAGCAGAATTCTGGCATGGGTTTGAGATGGAAAGCAGCTGAGGGAAAGGGAGTCTATTGTCCTGTCCCTCTGGACTCCAGCATGTGAGGTGCAGGACAGGGCCTTACAGTGGGTGCATCTGCCTCCCCATCGGCATGTGGTGCAGGAGGACTGAATGAGTGAACAGGGTTGTCCCAAGGCACCTGCGTGCGAGAATTTCCAGTCCACCCCACCTCTGCTGAGAGATGGAGAAAAGAGAAAAGGGGACTGCAGAACAGAAGGCAAGGGCTAGGAAGAGAAGGTAGTCGCTAGGAAGAGAGAAGCTGGGAGCTGCTTCTTCCAGGGGAAGATGAAGGCGGAGCAGGCTGAGAAGGGACGGGAGCGGCCGGGGGTGTGCTGGGGGAAGGCCACTGCCCAAGCCCCAGCAGACTACTGGAGCCAGATGGGGCTCATGAGGCCTTCTCCCAGATGAAACAGATCAGGCTTGTCAGAGATGCTTCTCTCAGGATAGTAGTGTCCCCCTTCCTCCCCCTCTCCAAAACCAGGAGAGAATCACAAGGTGACTTGAGAGGGTAGCCAACATCCCGGGACCTCGTGTGAACTATCAAGTAACTACAGCGGGAGACCTAAACATACCTTCACCCCTCATGGCCTCCCCCCCTTTTTTTTTTTTTCTATTGTTGGGACATCAAGAGAGCAAGCTGGTCAGCTTGGGAACAAAGATCCTATTCTAGGAATTTGTCCACTGCAACCCTATCCACTGCATTCACAGTCCTTGGGCTTTTGCCCCACGGAAACTCTACCTGCTCACCGTGCTGCCACCCCTGCTGGAGCAGCACCCTGGCACCCAGCGGGGAAGCGAGGGTCCGAGCAGCTCATCGTTTAAAATTAAAATCATGTTTAACCACTGTTCATTTTTCTACCCAGCTCAGGAGGCCCTGTCATCTCTGCATTTTAAGCATTTCACTGTTTAAGGTCTAAGCACCTTGGGGGATAAGGAAGGAGGGCAGTGGAGGAGAACTTTTGATATCTTTCCACAAAAGTCAAAGAACAAACCAACTGGAGGGAAAAATAGCTGCTATATTTAAACTACATTATCCCACCAGGGAGCTATGGTTTTGAAAACCATTCCACAGTACTTTGTTTGGCAGTCCTGCATGGGTTCCTTTAGTTTTTCTTTCTTCTTCTTCTTTTTTTTTTTTTTAAATGGCAACATTTATTTTTTCAGAGCAGTAGTTGCAAAGGAAGTAAAGGACCACATTAATTTATTTGTGTCCCCTCCATGTGCTAGAAACTGGGGACACAAAGTAAGTAAGGGACTCAAAGTCCTCAAAACAAATAATTATCACACATTCATTCATTACTGGGCACCTACATGCATAGGATCCCTGTTCTCCTGGAGTTTATAATCTGGTGGAAGAAGACAGACAATAAACAAATGACTTAGGTGATAAGTATTATGAAAGAAAGAATACTATTCATGTTTGCCCATTTGCTTTTCCTCCTGCTCCAAATGCTGTTCTTTTCAGCTCCAAATATGCAAATGGCTATAATTCACTTCTCAGACCCTCCTCCTACCCCACCTCCCACCTGTCACTCTCACTTGTGAGTCCATGTCCCAGTCAAGTGGCAAGGTTAGGTAGACAGCTACGTATAGGAGTCTGGATTTACAAATGTGTATGTCACTAATATTAAGAAATGGACCTAAGGGAAGATCGTAGATAGGGAAGAAGGCCAAGTCCTGAGTCCTGGATCACTGCACATTTCAAGTGGAGTAGGAGGAGATGGGAGGGGTATCAAAAGAAGGCTGAAAAGGACCAGCCAGAGAAGCAGGAGGCAGACCTGAGTTACAGTGTTACAGTTGAGCGATATACAAAAAAAGAAGTAGCAACTGATTTCTGGGGTGGTGAGGATCGAAGTGATGGCGAAGTCCTTTACCAGGGAAGGCCTCCCACATGGGGCGAGATTGGAGCCTTCATCATGAAGGCTGGTTAGGGGCTCGCCAGGCAGATCTGAGCAGCGGCAACAGCCCGAGCAAAGGCGCAGAGGAACAGATGATGGTTTCTTGTAACAGGAACTTAGAACTGGAGGGGAGGTTGTGGTGGTAGATAAAACTGAAAACTGCAATGGAAGAATGTAGAACCTCTCCAATCAAGGTTTCCAGTGTTCCGTGCTAATTATTTCGCTTCCTCCAAACCAGTTTTAGGTCTTTGACTTTCCTCAGTGAGGCGGACATCTTTTGTTTGGCCAGTCCAACCTTTATTTGCCTCCCTTTGGTACCAGCACCATGATTTCCCTTTGGGGCATTGTTTTCCAGGGTGTGGGTCCTGAATTAGCAGAGTAACATGGCCTGGGGATTTATCAGAAATGTAAGTTCTCAGGCTCCATCCCAGACCTACTGAAAGAGAATTCCAGAGGCAGGGCCCAGCGGTCTGTGTTTTCATGAGCCGTCCAGGTGATGCGGGTGCATGCCGATGTTTGATGACCGCTTCTCTAGGGAACCACCCCTTTCCCACTCCCAGTCCATGTAATTCAGGTGGGGCTGACCACAGCTCCCACTTCAGTGGGGGCCACATGACCCTAGGCCTTTCCCTCCGTGGAAATCGCTAAACTTGGTGGGCTCTAAATTGGAGAGCTGAGGACCATGTCTGCTAACACCTGGAGAGAGCCCACCTGACAGCAAAAAGCTAAGGTAAAAGCAGCAGAGTCCTGAGACTGAGATTCTTAGTGACTTTATTTGAGCACCTGGATCAAGCTGTTCTGAATTTGGAGTCTAGTCCCAATAAGTCCCTTTTTTGTAAGCTTACACTGGTCAGTTGGCTTTTTGACACTGAGCCACCAAAGGAATGCTTATTAATGGAGGTGGGGGGATGAATTCTGGAGAGGACGTTCTGTTAAGTTTGGCAAAATTTCAGATGTGAAAGTTATAGTTTGTAGGCATGCAGAGAAAGTGGTGCTTACTAGGCACTGCCATGTGCTCAGTAACACAAGCCAGGCCAGACACATTTCTGTGAAAGGATCGCTGAATGGATCTGGAGACTGCTGTAGACACTGTACCTGGATCTTAGCAACACGTTTGGGCGTCCTTGAAAGCTCTTACGGACAAGTAGAGAAAAGCAGGCTAGCTGATAGTGCAGTGGACTAACATCCCACGGTCACCTTAAGAGGCTAATTTACATAACAAAGAATTTAAATAGTGCAGGCAATTCTGCCCATCATTCCACTCAACAGGCATGTGTTCCAGAGTAAGCGATGGCAGATGTGACTAAGTTGGATGGCCTTAACTTCCACCTGCCTATCGTTGTAAACACCTTACTGTGCCAGTGCTGAGTCTAATATGTAAATATGTTTTTCACATAACATGATCCTTAAGCTGACTACATCAGGTGCTCAACAAAAAGAATAGTCTATTCCAATTCTGTATTAAAATGTTATGGGAGATAAGGAGGCAGGAGAGTGCCTTATGAGATTTTCACTTTCTTGACTTTAGAACCTGTAGTTGATTTATAGCAGTTGATCAACTAAATCCAGTTGGTTGGTTATTTTCTAATCTGGCATGAGTGTCTAGAAGTTGTACTGGATAAAGACTAAAAGTCATAAGTCATGCTTCTCAAATTTGTGTGTAACCCAAGCTAGAACATAGAGCTAAAACACTACTTGAAGATGAAGACTCCAAAAGATCACAACAGACTGCAAAGATGGTCCAAAATGAATATGAGAACATTCTATTACAGAGTTCAGTGCCTGGGTTAAAACGCACGCACGCGCGCGCGCGCACAGACACACACACACACACACAAATACTGTTCAAGGACACAATGGTAAGATTTAACATGACTGCAGTTTATATATGCAGAATTCAGTATTGAGTTGTTTAACAATTCCACTGCAAGACTGCCCAGAATTTTGTGTTCAGTGTTGGGTGTCTCCAGGATTGGACAGTGAGGTTGCTGAGGGGTTGCAGACTCCTGCTACAGAGGAACAGCTCAGGGACCATGCTGCTCTTTTTAGCTGAGGAAAGAGACTTTTATAAAGCACAGTAGATATCTCGAAATACTCAAAGGAATCTCACACAGAGGAGGAATGAAACTTATTCAGAGTTGTTCCAGAGGACTAAACAAGCACCGACGTATAGGAGAAGCTAGTGGGAGGTGGATTCAGCCCAGAATGAGACTGCTTTAATGATTAGAGCTGTCCAAATATGGTACACTTTGCCTTTTGCAATCTTCACCGCTTTAAGGCAGGGCTATAGAGGGTTGGGAAGTTGGCTCTGGCCTCTTTCACAAAGTTACTCTCTGCTGGGCCTTTTTTTTTCTGTCTGCCTGGCTTTTTAAACTAGCCTGCCTGCTACTAGCTAATGTCCTCCTTTATCAATTCCTTTGAGGTTTTCAGATCAAATCATCTATCTTTCTGAATTACAGTTTCTCTTCTTTTACCTCTCCCTGTCCTCAATGACGTAACTGCAATCCTTGATGAAAAATAGAGTATTTCTAAAACCCGTTCTTTAACCTTGTTAATGAGAAGCACATGTCGTTCATAAAACAAATTGAGCATAAGTTTATTTCTACCATTGGGAGGCTGGGTTTATGCTAAATTTTGGCAACTTATAAACAAGCATCAGACACCAACGGGTTGAGGAACCAAGTGCATAATTGGTGTGTGATGTAGAAGGGGCCAACCTCGGGCTAAAAATCATACTGCTTCAGGTTAACGGAGTATTCCAACCTCCAATATATAGAAGACTTGCAAAGAACAGTCCAGGAGAGTGATGATGATGTGATTATAGTACCAATGTGCACGTACACATTACTCATCTCCGAGAAACCTATACTACTGCCTGGTTTTTGTTCGAAATCTGACTTTCACAGTCATTCCCATGAGATTAGTTCAGAGGCCCTTGTGTTGATTTCACAAACTGGAAATCAATGAACCTGAGTTCAAGAGAAATTTGCTGAGGCCTTCCGATGGCAAAGCCCTTTGCAAGTCCCTGATACATCATGGATGGTGGGACTCTTTCATTCAAACAGTAGGCATTCAATAAATGATGAGTACACACCAGGGAACTATACTGCGTCCTGAGGACAGACAAGCTAGACGAGCCCCTGTTCTTATGAAGCTTATGACCTAGTACAGGTAGACAGGCAGTAAGCAGCTAAATAAAAACACAATATCAGAGATAAGTGCTGTGAAGAAAAAACAATGTGATAGGGTGACTGGGGAGGGTAGACACTTTGTCAGCCAAGACATCTTTGAGGTGACACACGAGTTGAGATCTGAATGATGAGATGGAACTAGGCACTCAAAGATCTGGGGAAGAGCG
>NW_006434829.1:5571188-5571525 GCF_000325575.1 Pteropus alecto
CCCTCAAGAAGCTCATAATCACACCAGAGGTGTTTACAACCCCAAGCAGAGACAGAGCCCTGGAACAGAGACCCGAAGTCAAATGCTCAACATAATTTCCAGGCTGAGAGAGGTTAACAATCCTTCTGCTTGTAGTTCTTCCATTGTTGTTGAGATGAGAGGAGGCAGAATTGGTAAAGCAATGATGCAGAACTGGTCTGAGGGCAAAGAACCACTAGCCCTCCATTACCACACCCCCAGCATGCAGTCGCTGTCCCTCTGGGAGGAGGTTCCAATCCTGTGACCTAACCAGTTTCCACCTTGCTTCTCTTAATGCATTACCATACACTAGACTTTT
>NW_006434829.1:5571572-5572604 GCF_000325575.1 Pteropus alecto
CATGCCAGCCTCCACTCCTTGAAAATAATTAAATGAAATGACGTGCCTGATTTTTTCAGCTGGGTAATGCACTGTGATTTGCATCTCTTGAAGGAATTTATCTTAAGTCCTGAGGCTGAGCCATTTGGGACAACTGAGTTGGTTTTTGCTTTGCTTTGGCTCATGTGGATGGTACATTATTGGCAAACACAAATGTGGACTAAACGCTTCACTGAGACTCCATTAAGAAATCTGTTCTTCGCGATGCGAATATACCCTAACTTCTTTATATTGGCAAAATTCTCTATCTTGCTGTTACCTAGGTTCTGTACAGACTTCGGGGGACAAATTATTTGTGGTTTAAGAACAGGCTTTGGACTAAGTCCCTTTTTCGCCTATTGGGGAAAGTGGGAGTCTGGAAAACAGCCTTGATCTTAATGCCCAAGCGAAACACGTTCTAGCACAAATATCGCTGGTACAGCAGCATAACCTGTGTCTTCTAAGCAGACATGGACCAAAGACGGTGAGGGCTATTAAAAACAAATAAAACCTCCTTCCTTCCCCCAGAGTGGGAGTTCCTCAGTCAGGGCACAGAATCCGCTGGGGAGGGGCTATTTGCGTGCGGTGGAGCCCTCGGCTGGGAGTGTGGGATGCGGTGTTCCCGAGGCGACAGATGAGGGATGTGGGCCGTGTGGGAAGTGAACTGCGGAATTCTCCCCTCGGCTCCTGCGGCGGGGCTCCGAAGGAGACATGAGGATGCAGAGTGCAGCCCTGGAGACAGAGGGCCAGGGGGCGGGCAAGGATACCACCCCGAGCGCGCGCACCGCGCTCCCAGGTTCCTCGGCCTCGCCTTCCCAGCCACCCACGCCGGCCCGAGGCAGTCGGTCCCCTCGTGGCAGCGAGTTCAGGGAGCCCGCCGCCAGCCCTCCACCGCCCCCGCCCCTCGATTCTAGTTCTTCAGGCGGGTGTGGATCTAGAGCCGCAGGAACCAGGGAAGACCCGGGGAGGGGCGCGGGGATCACGCTCCCCCAACCCGCCGGCCGCAGCGCGTAC
>NW_006434829.1:5573406-5573620 GCF_000325575.1 Pteropus alecto
CGAGGCGGAGGCGAGGAGGCCGCGGGGACGGGAGGCGAGGCCGGCCGGGCCCCCGCAGCCATGGAGAACGCGCACACAAAGACGGTGGAGGAGGTGCTGGGCCACTTCGGGGTCAACGAGAGCACGGGGCTGAGCCTGGAGCAAGTCAAGAAGCTCAAGGAGAGATGGGGCTCCAACGGTAGGTCCTCGGCGCTCGGGCTGGGGGGGCCCCGCG
>NW_006434829.1:5573714-5596000 GCF_000325575.1 Pteropus alecto
GCCCGCCGAGGGCTGCAGGCGACGGGCCGAGCCCGCGCGCCGGCCCCGCGGGGAAAGGGACTGCAGGCGCGGGGCGCCGGGGTCGGGTCAGCGCCTCCTCTCGATGCCCTCGCGGACGGAGCCCTTGACCTTCCCCGCACGCAGCCAGCTCCGCGCCTGTCACCAGCAGCAGCCAGCAGCTCGACCCCGGTGGAGGAACGAGTCTCTTGCAGCTGGGTTGAGCCCTGCGAGACATTTTCTCGTCCCCAGCGGGTTTATGAGGCGTCGTTGTAGTTGAAAATGCTTCTGACTGTTCTTGTACTACCCAAAGTTACACATCTGGCAGAAGTGATGACATAGCTGAAATGATCCTTGTTTCAGGATCCTTGTTTAGGTGACGATGAGATTTTACGCTTCGGGGTGGACCCAAGTTACAAGTATTGCATTTTTTTGTTAGGGTACCATTTTAGTATGGTTTCCATTGAAAATGGTCGAATGTACATCTATCTAGGTACGTCTTTCAAGACTGATCTTTTTTAGCGATTCTTTTTAGACAGAATGCTAAAATGTTTCTTTTTCTCCTCTCTTGACACGTTTCCTGGCGATTTTCTACATTCTACAGAGTTACCAGCTGAAGAAGGTAAGTAATCCTAAAATGTTCTTTCTCTTCATCCCCCCTCACAACCTTTGTGTGCCGATGTTAAGATGACATTTACGACAAATATATTTGTTTCTAACAGGAAAAACTTTGCTGGAACTTGTGATTGAGCAGTTTGAAGACTTACTAGTTAGAATTTTATTGCTGGCAGCATGTATATCTTTTGTAAGTATAAAGCAATTGTTTTCTCTCCAAAAAGTTTAGAGTGTTCTATAGATAAGAAACCAGGAAATAAATGATGCCTTTTGGGTTAGAATATTATATATGGAGGTTTAAGCTGTGTTTCCATGATTCTTTTTAAAACCCAGGTATTTTTTAAATTATAAAACACTTGAAGCTATGCATGAACAGAAAATAAATGGATGCCTGACATTTAAGTGCAATTAGAAATTATTGCCGAATGTGGCAGGGTCTTATTCTTTATCAGCTTTTAAGATCAAAAAGTTCTTTATTGGAAGGCCATTTCGGTTTGGGGTTCTTCTATTGTGTAAGATCATACTAAGATGATGTTGGGCTCTTTGTAGTCTGTAAATAGAACTTACAAAAGGAATATTCCAGTTGCTCTCTTGTCCTGGTAATGGCAAGGTGACAGTTGTTTCTGACAGTGACAGGAATGATGACGGCAGTGATGGCACCACTGTTGACCAAATTTGGTCACTGACCTTTAGGGTGGTATATTTATCTAAATTGGACCCCTGTCTTGAGTGACTCCTAGGTTAATAGAACAAGGTACAATAGGTTCTAGATCTTAAAAAAAAAAACAAAACAACATAGTGTTTTCTCTTGTTCTTTATGTGCTTACCCGCTTGAGTCTTGTATGGTTGCTAAGAAACTGGTGAAATGCACAGAACTGCAGCAGAAGAAAGGTGATGGGGGTTGGTGAAGATATTTCTAGGTTATTAACATTTTCTTCTGTTCACTATTTTTTATTACATTTTTTCTTGGGCAGTGGACTTCTTGGTAGTTTTCCTAAAAATGGTCATGAATAGGACACAGATGTTCTTAATCTTAACAGCATGAGATGCCTTTTGTTCTTAAATTACAGTATTTTGTTCTTGCAAAAACCATGATGGGAAGAGAAATTCGCCCAGTGTAATACTTTTTTCAGGCTTCGCAAAATTGACACACCTTCAAGGTTTCATTTTTATACATTTGTATGTATGCAGGCCCCAGAGATCTACCTCAGTCTTTTTCACAGCCATACCGTAGAGGGCTATTTTGAGAACTAAATTAAAGGAAGCAGTGGACATTTCTTTTGATGAAAGGGAAAAAATTGGAAAGAGGTGAACGTTTTTTGGGGGTAATTCTGAACACAAATTCTGCCATGAGACTAATATATTATGCCGTGTTAGCCAAATGATGTGTAGCCATTAATCAGTTCTCACGAATCTTTTCAATGGTTTTCACTGAATAAAATTAAGAGTGACATATCAAACCATTCAACATCTTGAATTAATCATTCCACACCCCTTACATGTCTGTTCTTAATGAATTTACCCCCGCCCCCACCAATAAATGGTTGCTGTTTTAACCCGTTAAAGGAGTAGTCAATTGTATTATAATGGCTATGTACAGAACCAGATGGGTGCTAGAGTAACGAGGGGGATCACTTCATAAACTATGTAAATGTCTAACCAATGTATTGTATACCTGAAACTAATATAAAATTAAAAAATTTAAAATCATAAAGGAATAGATCTATTTGATTAACTAGTTTCAATACATTGTCATGGGGCAAAACAAGTTATATTTAGGCTAGAATAATATATTTCAGTTGGCTACATAATTCTGAAATAGTCTTAGCTTTGGTAGTTAAAATACTGAGGATCAGTAAGATCATCAGTAATAGACCAGTAATTAGCTGGTATATACAATGCAGAGATAAGATGTTGAGTTATTCTGTGTGTGTGTGTAACTTAAGGTACTATTATAACATCAGTGGCATTATTTCCAATAAAGCTATCGACTATTTAGATTGTATGGGATCTTGAGTGGCCAGTTTGTTAACATTTTGAATTAATGATGTGTGTAATTTTTACATTGAAGTAATTTATAGTTTCTAGGTGTTTTCAAATGAGTTTTAAAATAAATGCTTTAATTGCGTTGTAAGGTAGGATGTCGGGTTTTTGTAGCTTTAAAGAGTCATGTTGGAGTTTGAGTTACCTTTTGATAACTACTTGGAGTTATTGCTCAAGGAATGAACTATGTTATGTTTTTATTTACGAGTTACTAAACAAAAATAACGTGGTTTAGGAATTACTGTTACTTAATTTGCTTTGATTTGTTTGACTAAGAAATGGCAGATCTAAAACCTGATTTGTTGATTTTCTTCATGGGGGGGTTGGCACTACTGCTACATTGTACTTGACCTTTTATTCTTCATTTCTCTAACTTTCAAAGGTGCACTGAGTCTTTTGGGATAGTTTATTCCTAGTAGTTTAATAGGAAAAACCTGATGGAATACTCATGTTCTTTTGGAGAAGTGAATAGGTAGTTCTATATATGTGATAATTATCAGGTTCTGTTTAAGTTAAAAAGAAATATTAGACTTTAGCGTTTTATTTCAGATATCAAACTAAGTAGTAAACTGTTAACCATAGTTAATATTTTGCTGTGGCAGAAAGAGGAAACTCATGAATGTTTTACACGTGACCTGTGGGGATAAAGTTTTAATTCTAATGTTCATCGAAATAGTTTATTTTAAAGGTCACTTGGATTGGAAGAAGTCATTTTTTATCTACCATTGCGTATGAAGTAACAATAGAAATTTCTTAATTTTAACATTCAGGACCTTGTATCCTTTCACTTTGTCTTTCCATCCTTCTTAGTCACCAACTTTGCCATTTATATAACATCATATGGTTGTTTACCTGAAATGCACCTCCTTCCCTCTTTTTCACTGGTTAGGTCTCTTTTTTTCAACACCTGGTACATGGCACAGACATTGGGGATACAGCATCAAAAAAAAGCCTCTTACCTGGAGCTGACATTCTAGTAGAGACATAATAAGTAAAATACGTAATAATCCGTTGGACGGTGATAGTGCTGTGGAGTAGAGTGGAGGCGGAGGTGGTAGAATAAGGAAGTATGGGGAAGGGAGTATAATTTTCAAAACGAGTGGTCAGGGAAGGCCTCTAAGAAGCTGACATTTGAGAAAAGACCTGAAGGAGGTGAGCATGAAGGCCATATGTGTTTCATTTATCTGAATCATAAAGTCTTCTATGGTAATGCAATTTGTGTAAGTTTCTTTACCCTCCACCTCCATTTCCCCAGCTCAGCTACTTAGAGCAACCCTAAAATGGTAATAGAACTTTCTTAGTCTCAACTTACATTTGAATAATTATCTTTTTTTTCTACTGGATCCTTTAAAGGGATTCTTAATACTTTTTTAGAGCCTACATTATTGCTTTCGATATAACAAATATTTGGGTGAGTTTGTATCAGTAGCATTTTCAAAATATGTGTGACTCGTTTGCTTTGGTTTTCACAGAACAATATATTCAAGAAGTATTCGATATGTGGTGATTTGTAAATTTTTCCTGTTTCCTTTTAATGTCTCATTTTAAAAAAGGTAAAATGGACAGTTAACTGATTGGTTTAACTAATTTAGATCCTTTTAAAAATATGATTTGAAAGGTGAATGTATGTGGGTTTTTTTTTTTTTTTTTTAAGAAGAGTATACTCTCAAATCTGAAAACATTGAGGGATGTTTTCACATAAGCTTTGTGTTGGCATCAGAAGAGAATGTTGTCTTAATTCATACTTTTTTTTTAATGGCTGAGAGAATTTTTGTTACCTACCCCCAGAAAATTGCTATAACATTTATTGGTGATGTTTTTTCATTCTTGTAAAATGTTTGATTTCCACTTTTTTAAAAGATTTTTTTGATGTAAATTTCTTCATTTATTGAACAAGTTTCTAAGGCTACGAGGAGGAATGCAGACTGGTGCCATCCTCTGAAAAACATGCTTGTGATCTCTCTCATGTTCTTTTTATGGTCTCATTAAGAGCTCAGCACACTATCCAATCTATAAGTAACTGAGTCACAGTACCGTGACTGTCTCCCAGTTCACCGGAACATGCCCTTTTACCTTGAATTAAAATTTGCTTTATTCATTAAAACTACTCTCCAGCATCTTTTGGCTCTCCTGACAGAAGTTATTGTGCTATACAAATATCAGTCTTACAGATACCTTACTCCTACCCTATTTAAGCACTTTAAATTGTAGTAGAGCATTCATTAGCATGTGGTTACTTTGAATAGGATTGAAGAGTTTGAAACTTTGAACTTGTGGATAATGTAAGCCCCAGAAGGCATGTAATGTTACTGTACTTAAACAGTGCAAAGCAAAGGGAAGAAGAAACTTTATGCCTAAAATTATCCTGCAGTAGTCTTTTCTTCCACTTTCCAGTTGTTACTGTTGATGAAGTTGGTTATCTTTTTGTTCTCTTAATGTTTAAGTTCATATACTGCCACTTAGGATCTTATACCTTAGAGGTTTTGTTTCATTCATTCATGTATCTGTTCAATAAATATGTAGTGAGCATCAACTATGTATAAGAGACTCTTCTAGGCTCTTGGGGATACACAGTGAACAAAAGGCAATGCAAACAGATAATCTTTTATGTTCAACCTGTTCTCAATAAACATTTTTCAAAACATTTCACCCATCCTGTATAAATGTTTTGTATAACTTCCTGTATACTGTAATTATGAATTACCTGTACTGTTAGGCTAATAAGGCATTTTGCATTTTGGTAATAATGTGTCACCCATCCAATTTCTCTGTCCTTTTCTTCTACCCTCTTCCCCATCTCATGGAGTCTTTTTGTTAGCATCATCTTCCCACTTACACAAGAAGTTTTCTTTATGATAGAACAAAACCATGAAGGATTGCACAATATGATTTCAATATAATTGGTTGGATTAGTTCTTACCGGTTAATGAAATGTGGTGGACCTTTATTTTGGGCTGTAGCATTTAATTCTTTGGGTTATTTGTGGTTTCAAAATAGACATTTTAAAAAATATTCAGGAGATTGTTGGTTGTCAATTTTAAGCAGATTTAGCACCATCCTTCTACCCTAAGGGATTGGCCTACTAGTTTCTTATCAAGCAGTAATTGGTATATCTGTAAAACTTTCAAATAATCGAATGCCTGTGTTTCTTACACATAAACATTTAAAGTCATATAGTGGAAGGAAAGCCTACTGCATTGTACAGATTAGGATTATTACATTACTGATGAACACCGCTTGTGCAAAGGAACTACCCATTTCTTGAAGAGTAGAGGTTTGCTCTGATAGTCCTGTCACTGCCTTAGTCTTTTTTTTTTTTCTTTAGCTGTTATGGAATATTGTTTTAAGTTTATTCCTCAGGCCTAGCTGCCAAGAGGGAAATTCATATCCGCTTTAACAAGGTGTGAAGCTTATCTTAACAGTTGCTAATGCCTCACTGACCTTTTGGAAAGGTCCTAGTTACTCTTCAAGTTGAGCAATTTTTCTCCCCCAAGAGCTAATTAAATTTCTTATTTCTGATACGCTCTCCGTGGCAAATGTTTGGAAGGCTAGTATCAAAGCAGCTGTGATGTTGCATCTATCAAAATTTATAACTTCGTAGAGAAGTTTTCATTTTGGCATTGGGCCTGACTTTAACACCAGGAGTACCCTGTTGAAAGCCTGCAGCAGCATTTATATTCTTTCTGGTTTTCTGCCTGCCTTGGTTCACTAGCTGTCAGTGGTGATTGTCATCTACCAGGTCTAGGTCCTTATGTCTCCTGGTTTTTTTCCTGCTTAAATTGGTATTTTTTGTTAATTCATCATTACCCTCTTTTACTTAGCAAAATTCATGTTGGGCCTTGCCTTAGTCTTTCTGGTTGTTGCTGTTTGTTTAAAAGCTCACTTAATAGTATTCCACTAAGTACAAATAGTTAGATCCTTCATTATTGCCATAAACGATGTCCGACTATTAAAAAATATCAAAAACAGTGCATAATTTTATTTGCTAAATAGATCTTTTAAAGAAAAGGTTTTGTGAAATATGCGAACACTTAAAGCAATGTTAAAAAAAAAGGCAAATCTTACCTCTCAGGTTGAATCATTAGAAATATTTAACATCCTTTCTGGATTGGCAATTTTCCACAAAAATTGGTGGTTAAATTTTTAATCATATTAAGATTCATTGTGTTGAGTTTTCTCTGGCTCTTGTAGCTTTTAAATCTTATGGTTGTGTGAGCTAGAAGTTAATTCTCTGCTCCTTTTTCTTGGCAGTGTTCTGTGTCCAATTATAACATTTTTGGACTTGTGTCATTTCTGAAATGCTATGCTGCTAAACTAGATGTCATATGGAGAATAACCTTCAAAATACATTCCTGATTATGGAACAATCTTGCGATAATTCTGAGATCAGTAATACCACTGAAAATAAGAAGGGGATTAGCAGTTAATGTACTTTAAAATTTTGAGTCAGTGATCATTATCTTTACAATGAATTTATGCCACAGTATTTTATTTGATATGAATATTATTTGATATGAATATTACCCAAGTCAACAAAGTTGATGATTGCTTTTTACTTTAACAAAATCAGGAAATTTTTATTTCTTCTGAAAATACACATAAAATGAATGCAATTTATTTTCTAAAATATTTTCTTTGGATTTTAAAACAATTATTACATGAAAAATAAGTTCAAAGGTATTGTTAAGTTGTACAGTTTTGATTCTCAAGAACTATTTTGAACAAGACATAAGCTAGTTATTTA
Organism: Pteropus alecto; assembly: GCF_000325575.1. Lineage (NCBI taxonomy): Eukaryota > Metazoa > Chordata > Mammalia > Chiroptera > Pteropodidae > Pteropus > Pteropus alecto. Next base: position 5,581,114 of record NW_006434829.1, read on the forward strand.
TGTCATTACAGTTTGCCATCATTTTGTTTCCAGGGAGAGTAAGAAAAGAGATTTTGTATATCGTGATTCTTTTAGTGCCAGCCACTTTTGTTGTAAAGTGGCACTAAGCCCAAAAATACATTACAGTTTTAACACATGCCATTTCTCTTTTAGGTTTTGGCTTGGTTTGAAGAAGGTGAAGAAACAATTACAGCCTTTGTAGAACCCTTTGTAATTTTACTTATATTAGTAGCCAATGCAATTGTGGGTGTATGGCAGGTAAGCAACAATTACTGCCCTGCTAAAGTTTAGTAATTTATGTGACTTAAACGGTGTTAATCTTTCTGCTATCTGTTTTTCCTGATGTGTTTGTTGACTAAAAATACCTCTGTGGAATGTCTATGTTTGTTTTTTCTTTTGTCTTTTTATTTAATGGCACAATTTTGGACCTCATGTGCAATACTTTGCTCATGCATATATGAACTGCTCAGTCTTCGTGGTAACATGGAGTTAAGAACAGTGGCTGAGAGAAGCTACTTAAGGAAAACCATAAAATTTGAGAACCAGTATCTGTCTTTATATTCCCTAGCTGCTTCCTGTGAAAAACTTAATGACACAATGTCATTTTTATTCTCCTTAGATTTTGTGTATGTGTGTTGGGGGGGCGGGGGTTAGCTATAAAAATTGTCTAAATCCTAGATTCTTTCTTTTCAGAGCTTACTCTTGGCTGTTTTCCTTCAGTTGCCCAGGCCTTTCTTACTCACAGAATGGAAGCTAATTTTACTTCAGAAACAAAATGAGATTTCTTCCCCCTACTCTCCCACCCCCAGCTCACATTATTGTCCTTATGCACATACCTAGTTTCAGGACTAACTTTTCTAGGACTGTTGATCTGTTTGAATTTTTTTAAAATTCTAAGATTAATACTTCAAATACTTCAGGTTTTTATGGATATAATCGTCCCTTTGAGGACTAAAATATAGCGTAGCTGTCATTCTTCAAGTGTAAACTTCTGATCTTATTAATAAACATGAAGATCTTTATGTGGTGGGATTATATAGAAAGATGGCCTACTTAAAAATTTTTTTTACCCCCCGTCACCCCCCTTTTTTTTACCCCATCCCTAGAAAATTTTAATTGTGCTATATTTCTTTCTTTTTTTTTTTTTCTTTTTTAATCGTTTAAGTACAAATGATCCTTGTGAATATTTTAGGCAAAGGAAACTGCCTAATTTGATTACCCTTCTCAAGCTGCTAATACATATTTTTTATTAAGTAATTTATGCCAGTTATGTATTAGATACTTCATACACATTCTCATTTCATCCTTACTGTGTCATCTTGTAAGGCAGATGATATTCCCATTTGACAGATATGACATTGATGTTCACAGTGATTAAGTGACTTATCATAGGCCATATAGGTAGTACATAGAGTATCTGGGATTTGAATCCAGACCCAGGCTGATATAAATTCCAAAGTAAAATTTTACAGCAGTTTTCATAAAACTTTTTTATTGTCTTAGTTTAAAAAAAGAATAATATTCTTAAGTCTTAATTTTATTTACGTCGCATACAGAATGGTATGGGCAATACTGGAGAGTTCTTGCCTTCTGGAAGAAAAATAATTATAGTGTAGGGTAGTATTGGGTGGTGGGGGTGGGTACAGATTTCTGACCAGTGACATCAAGGAAGACTTCTTACAGGCGGTGACAGGCAACTGGGAGCTATTGAGAAACAGTTTTATGGGCGGAGGCTGGCAAGAATATTCCATAGAGGGAGCGGCATGAGCAAAAAGATACAAACTGTTTAAGGAACGACACTTAGACCAATTTGGGTTTGGGTTAAAAAGGTGGGAGTTATCCTTCTGTTTGTAGTGCGTTAGGTATATTTGTATTTCCCCAAATTGACTTGTTTCTCATGTAACCTAGTTATGATGATTAGCTTCCCTTTCCCACCCCCACACTCTAAATATTCCTTTTGATAGTTCGAGTTGGAGGGAAAGTGTTTTAAGTGATTTTAATTGGCATCTTTGTCTTTGGTATCTGAGATCAATTATCTTTTAAGTTTATGCTTCTATTTTAAATGTACCTTTGCTAGTTTTTAGTGGGAGCAAAATATAGTCTCCTTAACCTTGAGTGATCTAGTTAAATTCGACCTGACGTGACCTTGATGAGGGAGTAAAGGAAGTAAAACTGCCACAATTATAAATTTAAAAGAGAAAAAGTAATTTCAAATTTGACAATAAAATTTTGAGCATTGCTACTATTCATTGCTACAACATCAGTTACATTTGAACTTAATCTGAAGGATCTTAGAGCAGTGACATTAGTTAGGGTTAAATATTCTAATAGTTCTGTTAATTATAAGGTGTTGCAGATCTACTCATTCTTTAGCAGATCTGATAGGGGAATGAAATTATTTTTATCATGAAGTTCCAAAATTTAAGGTTTCCTGTACATTTTTATGGGTATATACCTTAAAAATGAGACGCATGTTGTTGGTAGCTTTGTTTTGTGTCATCTAAATTCTCAGGTTTAAGGATTTTTCACAACAGACCATAATTCTTAGAACAAGGTAAAAAATGAGATCACATAATATTGAGCATAAATTCTGTCCAAGTAAAGGTTAAATTGAAGAGCTTTAGATTGGAGGGCCAAAATGTGAGAGAAATTAAAATCTTTTATTTTGTCTATTGAGTAACCTTACCTGGGCATGTACTCTGCAGACTCGCTCCTTAACTTCTAATTGCTTATTCTCTAAAAGAACAAATTTGGCACAGAAGCTTTTCTTTTTTTTTTTTCTTAAAAGAACTTTCCTATAGCTTTTTTTTTTCCCCAACATGACTCATTTTGATTCTATATCTTTCATCTTGAAATTAGGAAAGAAAAACTGTGTGACTTAAGTCCGATATGTTCATGTATAATATGGTAAATGAGGAATGTGACTGGCAGTGCTATGATGGGATTTCAGCCATTTAGTGTCCTTTACCACTGGAGAGAGATTTCTTAGCATTTGTGAGACGTAACATGATTTTCTTAATTCATCACTCATGGCTTTTACCATGTGCCAGAACACAGTCTAAGCATTTTATAGACAGCATGTAAATCCTCACAGCCCTTGAGGTAGGTGCTGTAAATGTCCTGGTTTTGTAGGCAGTAAACCTGCGTGTTGTGTAACTTATCCACAGTCACATAGCTGTTAAGTGGAAAAGTCTGGATTGGACCTAGACAGTCAGGCCCCAGACAGTGATGGTTCGTGTGAGACAAGATCAGTTTAGAAGGTGTAGGTGTGTGTGGCCGGATGTGAGGGAGGTGTTTCACTGTGCTTGGGGACAGTGGATTCTAACTGCTTTTCCCCCTTATGATTTTATCCCCTTACCCTTCTTGGGCTTATTTTTTCATTTTTACACAAAACATAAGGGCCTACTGTTCTTTACCTTAAAATGTGAATTGTTTACTACAAATGTACTTCTCGTATCTTTGTAAAGTTTAAATTAGAACACTAAAATGTGATTGCTTGGGCTAGAAATACTTGCAGTGGTAGGCATGTGTCCACTACTTTTATCATGTTTTTTTTTTCCTTCTCTTTTTTTTATAGGAAAGAAATGCTGAAAATGCAATCGAAGCCCTTAAGGAGTATGAGCCTGAAATGGGCAAAGTATATCGACAGGACAGAAAGAGCGTACAACGGATTAAAGCTAAAGACATCGTTCCTGGTGATATTGTGGAAATTGCTGGTGAGTTGATGTCATTTTTGTTTTAATCTTGATTGTATATCTGAATGAACTCTTTATGAAGGCTCATAATTGTTTAAAAAATTATGCTCATACGTATCAATTTCGGTGCCATCCAAACAAATCAGGTTTTCTGTAAAATTATTTCAGAGTTTTTTGGCACTTCTCTTCATGCTGTGATGCTTTGAATTATTGTGTTTATTATGATAAAACACTAGTGCTAGTGAGCTACTGATTTGACAATTAGTTATAATGTAGTTTGTTAGAATACTAGTTAATGGCTGCGTAGTTTTTTCTGTTTTGGTTTTTGGCACAAATGTTAAGTCATACTCACAGTTATCGAACTAAGTTTATAGCTAAGGGTAATTTCATGACACTAAAAGTTCTCCTTAAAAAATACTTTTACATTACGCTCAGCCATTGTTCTTAGCCTGGGCTCTATAGGTGAGCTTAAGAGTTTGTGAATCCACTGCAAAGCCAGAGCTCTCTGCCGATCTCAAGGAGGTCTGTATCCTCAATGCTCTAGATCAGTGCCACGTTTTCAGGCAGCTCAGGATGCTCCTGGAACAGTCCAGTCTTTTTGCTAGAGTCATTACATTGGATTATTCGGATATCATGATTTTTCACACACACTCTTCTGAGCTCAGAATGTGTGTGTGTGTGTAAGAGAGCAAGAGAGAATTATCTCAGTAATGCTTTTTACACTTGTTGGGAAAGTGTGCTTTGTCTTTTTTGTCTTAACTCATTTGAATAAAGAATTTAAAGAGCTGCATCTCTTGGCCTGTGCTTTACAGTTTTGGCCTCTGAAAGGAAATTGCCTTGTCGTAGATATTCTCTCCATAATTTTTGTCATTCTTATTCCAGAAAAAGAATAGTGTTGCCTGTTTACTGTGTCAGTTACATAGGACTACAAAGTGTGTGTAAATGACCTAACAGCTTACTTAATAGTGTTAACAGAAGAAAAATTCAGAATGAAGCGTTTTGGCCATGGGTTTTTTAAAATTTATTTTGACATAATTGCAGACTTAAAAGTTGCAGGAATAGTGAAAGAGTTCCCATGTAGCCTTTGCCCAGATTCTCTAAATGTTAACATCTTATCACATGTGCTTTATTCTTCTAGTTTCGTACATTTTTGTCTGGACTATTTGAAAATAAGTTGCAGGCACAATGCCCCTTTACTCCTAAATACTCAGGTGTTTATTTTATAAAATCGAGGGTGTTCTTTTAATATGACTCCAGTATAATTATCAAAATCAGGAAATTGATATAATACTATTATCTAATCCATAGACTTTATTCAGATTTTACCATTCGTCACAATGTATTTTATAGTAAAAATACGAGTTAGGGAATTCTGGCAATGATGTAGAAAATAGGTCAGAATGGGGAAGGCTGCACATACGCTATTTTGATAGTCTAGACAAGAGGTAATGAGGATAAGAGAGAATGAGGGCAGTAGCATTTAGAATAATGAGGGGAAGAGTTTAAGTTTATGCTTAGTGATTCTTATGCAGGCGTGCACATCAGAATTATCTGGGGACACTAAAATTTTTTTACCAGTCTCAACCCAAAATATTAACTCTCAGTCTCCCTTGCATGGAATTATGATCAAGTATAGTTCAGATTCAGATGCAAAGCAGCAGGTTTTGATAACTGGAATAGATATGGGGGTAGAATGTAGAATCAGTGATACTGGCAGGATTTCTAGTTTAGGTGACTGGGCAGTGCTGGTGCCAATAACTGAGGAAGGAAGCATTGGAGAGAGATTTTTATATATATATATATATGCGCCATATGTGAAGTTGCAGATAACATCGCTTAAATAGGTATACAGGATTCTTTTCGATTTTTGTATGTTTTCCATTTCTCCAGTTTAACTGGTAATACACTCTTCAGCTTTTCAAATTAAAAATATTTTAAGAATTTTTATTTTAGGTGGTTTCAGTGTATTGAGTTTGTTTGAAAACTTAGAGAATTACCCCCAAAGTGTTTATCTTTAGTCTGCATTAGTAGATGGCAGTGGTAAACAGCATCGGAGGAAACTATAACCTTGATCCTCAAGGCACCGTCCCTTCTGAAGAAATAAACGAGGCCAGCTTCTATTCAGCAGTGGTGTTTCGATTTTTCTTTTCCTCATCATCTTGGTTCTCTCCATCTTTCCCATCACAGTAAGTCACTCTGACCACTTGATTTTCTCTCTCTCATTCTCTTTCTAAGACCAGTTGATTCTGTCTTCAAAACACACCCAAATTTGTGAACTTCTGTTTGCTCAGGCCCAGCATCACCTCACACCGTCACTGTGTCATTGTGTCCTAACTTGGCTCTGGCTTCCTCTGTTGTTCTCTTTTCAGTAGGTTCTCTACACAGCAGCCAGAGTGGTTTCCTAAAGGTCATGTTGTTTATTCACCTGCTAAAACCTTTCATTGGCTTCCCTGTTGCACCTAAAATATAAAATTCTTTTTCCTAAAAGACCTCGCATTGTATAGCTCCTGCTTGCTTCTGTGGTTTCATCTTACACCACTCTCTGTGCTTAGGCCTCTTGACTCAGTTTTCAGTACCACCACACTTGCCTGGCCTGTTTGGGGAGGTTAGTCAAATTTTATATAATGTACTAATGCCCAATGCACAGATCTCACAGTGGCGAAACTTGATTGTAACCATGATCTACTTGACTTTTTGTGCCCACTATGAAATTGCATTCTCTATGTGTCGTGTTTTTTACATTGCGTTTGATAGTTTAGGAAGGACAAAAAATGATCTGTACCATGTGTGACCTAAGAAATCCAGTCTCCTTACTTTGTTTACATTGTGATAAAATGTACATAATAAAAAGTTTGCCATTTTAATCATTTTTAAGTGTACAGTTCCATGGCATTAAATACATTCACATTGTAGTGCAGCCATCACCACTGTCCATCTTCAGAACTCTCATCTTCCCAAACTGCACCTCTGTCCCCATCCAGCAGTACTTCCCTTCATCCCCTTCCTTCAGCTTCTGGCAGCCACTCCCTTTCTTTTCATATTCAAAACAGTGAGTTTAATATTGAAAGATGAGTTTATCTCTCTCATCTGAGGAGAATATACTTATTACTGGTAGTTATTCTAAGCAGTACATACTCTGTTTTCATCTCTCCGAATCCTTTTGTGGAGTGTGATAACAGGTCCTGATAATACTTTTTTCCTCCAGCTCTTCCTTCACTGTATGCTCATTGCTAAAAGCAGATGCAGTGGTTGGACATTGGGCTCTTGTATACCACTACTCTTGGATTTTAATCATTTTGAGGGATACAGAACAAAAGTGATACCTAGTTTTAGGTATGAAGTTCTGTTAAACACGACTGTCATACCACTAGGCAGTGAACACCTTAAAGGCAGAACTGTCACACTGACTATTGTAATCTTGCTGAGCATGTAACAGCTCTGTGAATAACAAATGAAACTTCAAATCACAAGTATGGCATAGGTTCAGGTAATGTAAACATGCTTATTTTGCAACTTCTGTGCAGAACAGATAATCTGAAGTGTATATATGCATTCACTAAAAGCTAAACTTGGCATGCAGATATTGTGATAAACTTGCAAGTGCTTGGTTTTAACCATCAACCTTTCTGTAGATATGTATTGTTTGTTATTTACATTTTACAGTTGAAGAAACAGGCATTGTGGTTTATTGCTTCTGTCTTCAACTGCAGTTAATTTGTTAGAGCATATATAGTATACTTAGTAAACGTACACATGGCATGTGTGTCAGTCATATTTCAATTTGTTAGAGGCCCAAGTCACAATTTATTTTAAACATATAATTCACATGCCATAGCATTCATTCATTCTGAAGTGTACAAGTAAGTGGTTTTAGTATACTCAGTTGTGCTATCATCATCCTCATCATCTAATTTCAGAACATTATCATCCCCTAAAAAGGAAAGCCCATGCCCATTAGCAGTCACTTCCCTGCCCTCCTTCCCCTGGTAACTACAGTTTATTTTTATGGATTTGCTTATTCCAGACATTGTGTATAACTGGAATCATACAGTATATGCCCTTTAAGGCTGGTTTTTTTCACTTAGCATCCATGTTGTGGCATGTAGCTTTCCTCTTCATGGCTGAGTAATATTCTATTGTTTTGATGTACTACTTTTTCTTTATCCATTCATTAATTCATGGACATTTGGGTTGTTTCCTCTTTTTGGCTGTTAGGAAAAGTGGTACTGTGAACACTCATGTGTGCGCATATGCTTTCACTGTCTTAGGTATACACTCAGGTGTGGAATTGCTAGGTCATATGGTGACTATATTTAACATTTTGAGCAACTTCCAAACTGGTTTCCAAAGTGGTTGCATCAGTTTACACTCCCACCAGCAATGTATGCAGGTTCTATTTTTTCCACATCTTTGTCAATATTTGGGTGTTTTGTTTTTTGTTTTGTTTTGTTTAGCCATGAAGTGGTCTCATGATTTTAATTTGTGCTTTCTTAATTTCCTAATGGATGTTTTTCAGGGGTTCCTAAAGATTTTCTATAAGTTCACGTCATCTGCAAACAAATGTGTTTATACCTGTCCAATCTAGGTGCCTTTTCTTTATCTTGTCTAATTGCCCTGGCTAGAATCTCCAGTAGAATGTTGAATAGAACTGGCAAGAATAGTCATTCTTGTCTCATTCCTTACCATAGGTGAAAAGTATCCAGTCTTCTGCTACAACGGATGATGTTAGCTGTGGGTTTTTATGTTGAAGAAGCTCGGTCACAACTTTAATTTGTAGGTTGACGATATACTCATGTTTAGTCTGTTTTGGTGACTTTTTGTGATGATTGTATATTTATATCCAAATTAGAAACGATCGTTTTACTGGATTACTAGGACTGGTAGATCACTGAGTTGGGTAAAATGTAATCTTAAGGTGGCATGTACAATGAATTACATGGAACATTTTGGAAAAACATATTTTGAGTGCTTAACCTGGGCCAAATAGGTATTTATTAAGACTTTAAAGATTATACATGTTGAGGCTTTTTAACTTCTGCATTTATTAGAATTGGTAATATAATTGACCCTGCAATTTGGCCTTTAGTTCAGTAATTTATTTCTGTGAAACTATATACATGAATTCTAAATGTAGATCAAAATTATTTGTCCAAGTCTTTTACTCTCTAGTAGTCTGAAGGGATAAATGGCACAAATTGTGCTTTTGGACATGGTAACTTTTATACTTTTATTTAAATTATTAATTTGAGTGCATTGTGTTCTTTCTGATGAATTCAAAAACTTGAGAATATTGTAAACTATTTTGAAGGTGAAAGCAAGTATGGAGCTCCTATTTTGATATTTGCAGAAAGAGACTTTTTCATAGCAACTTTGGATGTCAAGATTATGTAACTTCAGGTGATAAAACTTTTTGCTAGCTTTTGGAAGACATCTGATAAGATGGTCCTGCTGACCTTTTGAAGTGTAAGACTGAACTAGGTGGTTTTTTGAGGGGGAGTTGTAGGGAGCTAATTAATTTTAGATGTGTTATACCATCTTAAAAACCCTTCCGAGGATACATTGTATAAACATTCACAGCAAATGCTTAGGTAAACCTCAGAAATATCTAGAATACAGGAGCCTCATAAAATTGATTTGGCAAGTAATAAAATTATGGAGAAAGTTACCCACGTATTCATCTTTTGAAGCCAACAGTAATTTTGTATTATCTTAATGCCAGGATAATATTCCTCTGGATGGATGGAAACTAGTAGTAGTAAAATCAGGTATAATTTTATGAGAAATGAACATCAGTATTTTTAAGCTTTCTGTATTATCTGCTAATATTATCAAAGTGAATCAAACTTATGATAGTCATAAAAGTCTTAAAGTTAAAATTTTGGAGGTTTCAGTATATGCCCTGGGTAGAGGGGATTGTTTATTGACTTCTTAAGGCCACTGTTTTCAGGATTGTTTAAAACAGACTTCATGTATCTTGGTAACCCAAGTTGACGAATAACACAAATACATAAATATCCTCAGATGACTTCTGTCCTGTAGTATACTCTGGAGCGAATCCTACTTTAAGATTATGTAAGTGGTAGAAATAGCACAGTTTTAATATAAAGTCACATTTGCTTTAGCTTCTAAAGAAATTGATTTTATATTTCCTAAAACGAAGAGTAAACGTCCAGCAATATTGCCAGCAATTTCAAAATTTATCCAATTAAAAAAAAATGCCTGTTTCTTAAACTTGGTAACTATTTAAGGGAAAAAAAGTTTCAGTTTTGATAGTCAACCTGCAGTAGTGACATTTAGTAACGTATATGTAGTGGCATTTCCAAGAGTCGAGAAAAAGGAAAGACAAAGTTGTAAAATAGAAAGATGACCGATTGATGTAAGAACCTGGATTATTCTAAGTCTGCACGACACTGAACAAAGTAAATTAACTTCTACAGAATCAGATAATTGGAGTAGACTCTTAAGGAACTTTCTAGCTCTAAAAAATGTTTGATTCAGATAATGTGGCCATCATTTATTTACCTGGGCCATGGGTCCAGGTGGATTTCTTTTGCTTTCAGGGAAAAATGGATTGGAGCAGCCTGCCTGAAGTCAGTGGACATTTAAATCCATACCTGCCAAGCTCCCTCACACAAGTGTCAGAGAAGTCAGCTCTGTGCTGTAAAGCAGAGATGTTGGCAAAATTTTTTTTTTTTGGCACAGAGCCACCTAGTAAATATTTTGGCCCCAAACAGTCTCCGTAGAAAATTTTTTTTTTTTTTTTTTTAAGCAAGCCTTTAAAAATGTAAAAATCATTCTTGGCTCAAGGGCTGTTTTTAAAACAAACAAAAACAAGCCTTCAGATTTGGCCAGCTACTTAGAGCAGTGTTACTCTTAACTTTGGGTGTATGGGGATTTTGTTAAAGTGCAGATTTTTATTTGATTCTGTGGGTCTGGAGTGGGACCTCATTATTCTGCATTTCTCTCAAGCTCCCAGGTGGACCATATTTTGAGAAGCAAAGCTCTAGAGCAGTAGTTCTTAAGCGTTTCTAGGTCATAGTCGCTTTGAGAATTAGTAAAATCTATATACTCCGTCCCCAAAGAGAGACATTCAAAATCTTGTATGTAATTTCAGGGGTTTCATTTGTCTTTCTCCCTAGAAATCCACCCCAGGATTCTTAACTATTTGGTTTTTAAAAATGAAGTATACCATATGATCCAGCGATTCCCCTTCTGGGTCTATATCTGAAGGAAACAAAATTACTACCCTGAAGAGATACATTCATTGCAGCATTATTTATAATAGGCAAGACATGGTAACAACCTAAGTGTTGATTGATAAATGGATAAAGAAAATATGAGATACACACACACACAATGGAATATCATTCAGCCATAAAAATAAAGGAAATCATGCCATTTGTGACAGTATGGATGGACCTTGAGGGAATTATGCTAAGTGAAGCAAGTCATACACAGAAAGACAAATACTATGTGATCTTATTTATATGTAGAATCTTTAAAAAAAACAAACTCATAGAAACAGAAGATTGCTGGTTGCCGGCACCAGTGGGTAAGGGAATTTAGGTAAAGGTAGTCAGAAGGTACAAAATTCCAGTTATAAGACAAGTATGTCCTGGGAATATAATGCACAGCATGACTAGTTGACAGTGCTGTATTGTATGTCTGATAGTTGCTGAGGGTAGATCTTGAAAGTTCTTATCACAGAAAGAAATTATAACCATTCGAAGTGATGGATATTAAGTAATTGTAGTACAGTAAGTCCTCGATGTTGTCGGACTTTAACTGCCACTTTAAAGCAAAATGACATAACAAAACCAGTTTACTATAGGCTGATTGATATAAACAAGAATTAAGTCCCCCCCAAAAAAAGTTCCCGCAGGATAGTTCTGATTACAAAAAAGATCACCAAATTTCTAAATAAAGACCCAAAACACTTCTAATATGAAACATTGAAATAAATGTGAGCTATACTTACATTTAAGAAAGATTAATAACAAGTGCGTTCCAACCCTCTTATTCCAGTTCTGGGTTGCGGAGTGGCTGAATCCTGTCCTGGCAGCTGAAGGTGCAAGACGAGAACCAGCCTTAGACAGGAGGCCCTTCTGTTACAGGGCACGCCACACACACCCCCATATCCATTCAGACTGGGCAGTTTAGACAGGCCAGTTCACCTAACGTGCATACCTTTGGGATGTACCTAGAGAAAGCCCACGCAGACATAGGGAGAATGAGAGCTCCACAGAGAGATCCTCAGCCAGAATCGATTTTCGATTTTCGTTTCTTATTGTTACAATGAAATGATATTGAAAGAAACGATGTTATTTGAGGACCAGCTGTAATCATTTTGTAATATATAGATATATCAAATCATTATTTTGTATACTTTAAACTTGTACAATATGATATGTTGGTTTTTATCAGTAAAACTGGCAGGGGGAATAAAGTACAGTTAAATAATGTAATTAAGTAAAATATTGTGTGGTTAAGCAATTTTTACATAGTGTTGCTGGAACATTGTTAGAGTAAACAGTTTTCAGCTGTTCCTAAAAAAAAAAAAATGATAAACATGGATCACAGATAAGGCCAAATAAGGTGGTGAGAGAGTCTGTTCTCTTTTGCCTTTTCCCCCACGTGGAGTTGTTTCGCAATGAGAAGGATAGGAGGAAGGGGCTTGTTAGAGATGTAAATCTGAGCCATCTGTATCCAGAAAACAAATCATTGTTTTAGTTCTTGTAAGTTATATCTCTGTTTTACAAACAGATATAAGTTCTTAATCTTATGAACTTGTTGTATATAAGCAAAAGAGCCAGTAGTGTAAAACAAATTAATGTGGATGTATTAGAAGCAGAGTTTTCAGACTTAAGGCCCTTCATTCAGCGTGGTCAGGGTAGATAAGATGTTAAGAACCACAAGAAACAGAGAACTCAGGAAGGTTTCCCCAACCTGTCAGATCGTGATAGACCAGTTGATCTTGAAGCCTCACCTGAATTTCATGCAGCTGCCATTTCCCAGTTTCCTGTAATCCCCACCTCTCCACTCCCTGTGACTCAGTGGTAGTCATAGTACCAGTTAAGTACAGCCTTTCCATTCTTGCCACTGCGATTAAGGTTTTGGAAAAATTAAAAGAAAAATTGGAAGGACACATTTTCTAAGTGTTACACAAAACCACCAGTATCAAATTTGACTATGTAGAAATGTAAAACAATTTTTATTTTGAAGATAGTAACAGAATTTTGAAAAAGTGCTTGGCGTTACCAGTGCTCATAAAAAGACAAGACAGTTTTGGTGGAAGTATATATTTGTAGGAAAATTCTCGTATGAATCTATTCTTTAGAAGTAATCTAAGCACACAAAGACGTTTACCATATGACATAATAGGAAAAATTAGAAACACATAGAGGGCCATAAAAATGGTAACTGATTTAGTCTGTAGTACGGCTATAAAACACTGACCTTGAGCAACTTAGTTTTCTGTGCCTCATTTTCCTCTTGTGTAAACTGGAATGAAGATAATCACACCTAAGAATTATGAAGATTAACAGTAACCCATAAAGCCCTTGCAGCAGTGCTTGGTATAGAATAAACATTCTCCAAATTTTAGTGGGTATTAAAAAAGAATGAGACGGGTAAATATATATGAACGTAAAAGGTTTGTGATTTTAATGAAGTTTTCGAAAGTGTTATCCATAGAGGAAGGTCTAGAAGGGAAACAGTGTTAACAGTTGAATGTATACTTGTTGGATTAGGGGAATGAGTGATGGGTTGTCACCTTTTAAAAGCATGCTTTACTTTTATAATGAGAAATTATATTGATGTGTATGCCAGATATTGTGTATTCAGACCTTGCTTAATGATAAGCTGCCTCTACAGCATCTAATGTAATGTTCTTCGACTTGATCATTATCATAAGTCTGCTGCTTGTTTGTTAAAGGAAATATGTGTAGCTATGTACTTCGCTGACAGATAGTTTATTTGGCACCCAGTATGTGCCAGCGCAGTGCTAGGGACTAGGAAATGAGTGGTGACTGAGTGACTCTGCCTTCAGGGAGCTTTTGGTCTAGTGGGGAAGGCACATCAAATATGTAGTGTGGTGGGTGTTAAGAAAGGAGAGGACAACTCCGGGCACGTCGTGACGGAGACCAGCCTAACCTCGGAGTTTGTGGAAAGCCCTGCCGTTGGGGGAGGAAGAGAGGATATGTGAAGACTCCTCTTCTTCCCAAAGACTCAGAAAGCACTTCAGGGAACTGAAGACCATTGATCATGTTTGAAACTTGGAAGGGAGGGAAATGTGGTAAGAAGTGAGCAGCAGTTGGGTCACAGAAGGTGTTAGAAACCATGGTTAAGATACTAAGCTTAAGCTATTGAAAGATTTTAAACAAGAGAATATTACATTTGCATTTTTAGAAGATAAGTCTCATCATTGATAATACTCCTCCCACTGCACCCCATCCCCCTCCGAAAAAAACGATTGGGAGCAAACATGATATACTATGGCAATTTGTAATGTTTCTTCTCTGCTCACCCGGAGGTCTGGGAATAGTCTTAAGTAGGCAAGTAGGGCACCTCAAGTGAAGACTTTAATTCACTCTGCCTGTCTACAAAATTTATGACTTAAATCAGAAACCAATTGAAAATGTTTGAGTCACAGTTAAATGTTTAAGTAATTTAGGTTAATTAATTCTATTATGGCTTGCTTTTCCTAGGAGCCATTTAAATTAAGAAACAGTGGCATTTAGAAGGTAATTTCTGATCTTACATATAGTTTTCTTTTAGAAAAGATTTGGATAACTAGTGGAATTTGCCACAATAAATTAGAATTTTTTTTGTTATGTATAGCCAATTCATAAAAAGGCTTTTCTACTGGTTTTAACCACCGGTACTTATTTTTGATGAAATTGTAAAATTGTTTAAGTATCATGGCTTAAAAACACTCCTTCCTAGATTTTAAGATAAAGCTTGTGTTCAGTTCTAAAATGTGGCAAAGTAATAATTTCCTTTTTAACGTTTACTTACATTCTTGGTAACCTAGCATAATGTATGCATTGAGGATTTTTTCCAGAGTGGAAATCTATGTTGTGATAGCAGGTTAAAGATCTAAAGATATCATTAAGGAACCAAGAGCTGATTTGAAAAGTGTCAGATGTTAAACAAATGGAAGGTAGTTTATAAAAGAATTTATTCTTTTATTG
>NW_006434829.1:5596024-5598644 GCF_000325575.1 Pteropus alecto
AAAAAAGTTTCAGAGGAAAAAATTGCAGAACATCCCCTTGGCAGGAGTAAGAGTTTTCCACTACCACTCGCCCTAAGGGCATTGACATGCCCCATCAGGAGAATAGAACTGGGTGTAATCATCAGAACAGCTCTGCCTACTCCTCACACACAAAACCTTGTCTGAAATTCACAGAAGTCTTCAGACAAAGGAAAATTATGTCTTAGTTTGAAAAGTATTCATTGAATCTTTACTTTCATGGATCTTTTAACCTGCTTAGAAAACCTACTTTCTAAGAGACCCTAAATTGACTCATAAAGGTCACAAAGCAAGTTAAAGGAAGTTTTTTTATTTATTCAGGTTCCTTAGGCAAGACAGCTTTACTTAACCTTAGTTTCCTGTCTAAAATGAGGACATGGGTTGGTCAAGATGATGTGAAGGTCTGTCTCATTAAGAGAATGCTAGAATATGGCAGATTTTTTAAAGCATTTGGGATTTATGCTTCTTTAGTACCTTTCCACAGAGAGATCAGTTTCTAGTGGAATGAGAAATGTAAATGTACAACTGTAAGGTAGCGCGTTTCCCAGGTGTTGAGGGACTTCGGGTCTTGGCCTAGAACCAGCAGACTTGGCATGTGAGAAACAGCGCCTGTAAAGACTGTTGAAAACACACCCTTCAGGGGTCTGTGGCTGTAATTATTATGGTTCGTTTTGTTTTTTCTTGTATTAATTTTTAGTGTGTTTGAGAACTTTTTAAAATACGGATTCCTAGACTCCACTCCAGATGCATTGAATCTGACATGAAGAGCGGGTCCTGAGATTCTGTAGTTTATAAAAGGCCCCCAGATCCATCTTTTTTAATTCCTAAGTAATTGTCTCCCAGTTAGAATGGCTGTTGTAGAATGGAAAAAAGTCGAGAATTTGAAGTCAGTTTTTAAGGGCTTCTCGGTTATTGGTTTCACTAGCATTTGACATTTAGGTCATTCTGGACTATTTGGCCAACAATTAAATGTATATCAATACAATTTCTGTACAGCAAGGAGGCAGCCTTCATATAATTAAAATAGATCTTTAGGGGAAAAGTGGCTGGTTTCTTTATACCAGTAAAATTATCATTTTTAATGCTGCATATATTTATATATGTGTGTGTGTGCGTATGTATATACACACCTTAAACTGATTCCATGTTAAACTAATAGCTAATATGTTGACTGTGTTACCCAAAAAAGAAATTTAACTTCGGTATTTATTGCCTAAAAATTACATTTTCCATCCATTTCAAGTTCTCTGAGCTTCCACTGAAACATCAAAATAAATGCCAAGATACTACTACTAGTTAGTTTATCCTCAAACTACTACTACTAGTTTGAATGTTAGATTTGCTGGCCTTAAATGTGGCAGGTATATGAGAGTATGAGCTAGGGAGGGCTTGTATATGAAATTGTTTAAATAGAAAAAGGAATTAAACTTTCAGTGTAAAAGAAACACCCTGCTTTTCATTGCTGGTGTGTTAGCTGCCCCAGTGCGGAACTGTGGTATTGCTTATAGGCTGTTGTGAGCTCCGCCACACTAGGAGCTTTCTGCTTCTGTAGGATCATGACGTAAAGTGCCACAGACATCAAAGGAACATTTTCAAGTAAATTTTCCATTTAGATTTATAGGCTCATTATTGAACTTGTATTCTTTTCATGTTCAGGGTCATGCGGGATAAAATTAATTATGACAATCAGAAATAATACAGTAAAAACATTTAAGTTGGTTTTAAATGTTATCTTAATGGGCATGTTAGCTGGTGGAGGTCACTAAAGTTTAGAATGTGGTTACTTTACAATAGTATGAACAGAATTACATTAAAATGAAAGGTCTGGCTCCTTCAGTCTGAATATTGCTGTTTGTTGCATAAGCATTTCCAGCGGCAGTTTTACACTAACTTAATGTGTCCCTGCAGTCAGACGCGAGGGTGATCTTTGCCTCTTGAGATTATGAACTGGCAGTCTCTGCCACTGTGTGACCACATTTTCTACTTAGCCTATGGGGTTGTTTCATGAACTGGAATTCAGAAAGCAAACCATACTCTCCTTGAATTTAAATCTCTGAAATGCAGAAAAATCAGAACTAAATTTGAAGGTTTAACAAAGAAATAAATCTACTTCTCAGACAGACTGGTTGTTTTGCCAGTTTGTATATAACCAGTGACAGAGTTACAATTCAGTATGTAGGGTAAGTCTGGAAAATGAAGATTTGACATAAAAATATCATATGCAATTCTGGGGGGAGTCTGTACTTATTCTAATTTTTAACTGTCCTTGTGTAAGACTTCCAAAAACTACCTTAATTATCTCTTAGAAAGTCAGGGAAAGCTGTTGTACATTTATTTTTACTGTTCAGTTGTGTTGGTACTGATGTGTACTCATTTAGTGTTTTGAACACAATGCTGGGCACTTTTCATTCTCTTCCTTCCTGTGTAATCCAAATTGTATGTTTGTCCAGCAGAAGAGTTTTTATTACCCTGTGGATAAGTCAATTATCTTGCCTACTACTTTAACAGATTTTTGTGTTTGTGCTGTTTAGAGACAAATTCATCTCTTATGTAACGTGATTGCAAAAGTTCTTACTTTAGCTGCTTTTTTTCCTCCCCAATT
>NW_006434829.1:5598655-5606525 GCF_000325575.1 Pteropus alecto
GGTGACAAAGCCTGCGGATATAAGGTTAGCTTCCATCAAATCTACTACTCTGAGAGTCGACCAGTCAATTCTCACAGGTAAGTATTGGAAGGTCATTGGATTTCTGAAGCCTCTCTCAGATCCCATGCTAATTGAGTCACCTCTTGACCCACTGCCCCTTTATAGTATCTCATTTAAACCTCTCCAAGATATTTATTTCTTAATGCCTTATTAGTTTGACTTTTTGCCAGTATATGGAGTTTAAAGGAATGATTTGATACTAACGGCTTTCATCTCATTAAAAGCCTCTGTCTTTTAATTTTATCAAAAATTAGTTTTAACTAAACACCATTATGTTTTTACTTTTTAAAAAACATTACAAATTCTTTCGTTAGCAGAGATAATGATCTTACGGTCGAAGTGTTGTCTGTTTTGTGGAAAGTGAATTACTTATTTAGTCTTATTTTTCTAGGCAGGAAGAAAAGGCTCCAGAGCTGTGATTTTTTTGTTGTTGTTGTTGGATGAAAGCTAATCTTACATTTAACATACTTTGCAACAATCAGATATACAGTTAATAAAAGTTAACACTCCCAAAATGTGAACGTTTTACAACCTAAAGTTTGCACACTTAGATTTGATATTGTTTGGGACATTTTCCCATTTTTGTTTAATAAGGGCACAGACTAGGGTGGAGGGTTCATATTAACGGGAAGTAAGGTGGTCAGAAGATTAACTTAAACACAATGCTAATCTGAATTAAATAGAGAGTAAATACAGAATACAAAGATTATCAAGATTTATCTGATTATCAGTTTTAAAAAGCAACTGATGTCATAGAGGTGGTGATGTAAGTAACCTGGGTTCCGTATTTTTTTTTGTTTTCTTTATGAAAAGCTTATCTACTAAAACTCATTAGCAGCAATAAGCTGGAAGCTGATTAAGCCATAAGATGATGGGGGATTAATCAGGTTATATGTATGAAATTCTCATAATGTGTCTCCAGAAATAATTACCATTTAAAACTTTTGATAGAGTTCTTATCAGCTTTTTTGTTAACTAATTATATTGTAGTTTTAGGCTAGATTGAAGAACCAGATTGTTTTTGTCAAATGTCAATTGCTACCTGACATTTGAATTAACAATTCGGAGCCATTTTCACATTACTCAGACTGACACTGACTGTGTATTTCATAAAGTCGAAACCAAATTCAACAAGACATTGTAAAAGTTCTGAGAAGTAGTCCTTTGTACCTTGTGCTTGTTTGAGTGCTACTGCTGATTGCTGTTTTTCAGTTTTGTTTCATTGAAATAAAATGGTCTAGTTGGCACATGCAGATATTTCTAAAATAATGTTTTCATTTCTCATCTTTGACATTGTTAAAAACAGGCTTCCCAAGTGTATGATTCTCATTATTCATACAATGTATCAGTCCACCAAAAGTAAATATACTTTTACCTCTTCTAAAGTTTTGGAGTGTGTTAATATATGCGTATACAACAAATAGAGATAGAGATAGAGATAGATAGAGATAGATATAGATATAAATGTGTATATATATAGGTGTGTATTTACAGTGTTAGAGTATAAAATGGTAAGCTGAAAATTAACTAAATTTGAATATTTACTCCAGAAAATAAAGGTAATTGGCTGGGATTTTACTTCAAATTTAAGTTCTTTTATTTTGAAATTGTATTGATTTTAATCCTGACATTGCTCTGAAATTAGTTTCTGTTATTAAATTTTACTAGTTTACCTCCTTTAATGAGCTGGGCCTTCTATTCCTTTTCCTTAGAGTGACAGTGGCATGAGTGGATGAGGGTTCCCAGATTCTAGATGTGGATTGCACAGGTCTAATGATCCCTTCTGTCTCACACCCTGCTTAGGTGAATCTGTCTCTGTCATCAAGCACACTGACCCTGTGCCTGACCCACGGGCTGTCAACCAAGACAAGAAGAACATGCTCTTTTCTGTAAGTACTTTATCAAATGTTTTTTTTTATTTGGAGACATTCTCAGAGTTTCAGTTCTGCAAATGGTTTGTTTGGTTTTTTTTTCACTGCTTACCTTCAATGGTGAGACTTTAGAAAGTGTTAGCTATTACTCCGCAGGACAGTCATACTCTTTGTAGTCAGTCTCAGCTGTCAGAAATCATCAGGAACATATAATGGTGGAATATGTGACCTAGATGCCTTTTGTTTTACTTGACAAGTTTTCAAGGATTAAAATGAAAAGATCAGATCAAACATCTTCGAACTCTTTATCTGTAAACATAGTAGAAAAGTAGATTTATTTGGAAAAGACTTAGCCTATAAAGGATGTTTTCAAAATGATGTAGATGATACCTGTGTAGGTTCACAATAAGGTATGTGTTTAAAGAGAAATCAGATGTGGCAAACCATTAATATAATTGGTGAGTCTGGGTGAAATCAAATGGATGTTCATTATACTACTTCAATTTTTCTGTTAATTTTTTTTTGAAATAAAAAGTTGGAAAGCTTATAGACTTTGTTCGTTCAGTGTATGTGCTGCTGAAGCGAGCACGACTTTGCTTGTTCAGAAATTTAAAATGATATTTTAAGTGGTGGGCTTTTGTGGGTTGGTATGGGAGCCTAACCACCCATAGTAAGTAAAGTACAATAGAGTTACAATGAAAATAACAGAGCCATATCATTCCAACACTAGAAATTAATGTGGGGTGGGGAGAGAACTCTCATACCTGAATTCATTGGTTTCAGAATGCCAATGCTTGAGTAGAGGTCCTCAAGGTAGCCCATGGTGCTGCTGGTTGCCCTTATTACAGTTGATAAAAGTAGAGGAGGTTGGGTTAGAGCCAGAGGTGGAGAATGCTTAGGGTTAAGGTCTATATGGAGTTTGAAAAAATTGAGAACACAGCAGGATTAGAGCACTGTTCCAGCCCAAAGGTAGTCTGCAAGCCAGGCTCAGTGTTACGAATGGAGATCCCAGGTGGGTCAGTGTAGAATTGCTCTGGGGAGAGTCGGTACCACGTGGAATGAGAATCAAGGAGGTACCACACTGCCTGCATGAGCTCTTACTCACTATCAGAGTTGGGTGACTGGCTCTCTAGTGCAGATCCACACGAGTCCAAGTTTACTAGTCAGTATTTGAGTTGGGTATGGTATTAATCTTCTAACCAGTTCTCTGTTTCTGTCCTAGGGTACAAACATTGCTGCTGGCAAAGCCATGGGAGTGGTGGTGGCAACTGGAGTTAACACTGAAATTGGCAAGATCCGGGATGAAATGGTGGCGACGGAACAGGAGAGAACCCCACTCCAGCAGAAACTGGATGAGTTTGGGGAACAGCTTTCCAAAGTCATCTCCCTTATCTGCATTGCAGTCTGGATCATAAACATTGGGCACTTCAATGACCCAGTTCATGGAGGCTCCTGGATCAGAGGTGCTATTTACTACTTTAAAATTGCAGTGGCCCTGGCTGTAGCAGCCATTCCCGAAGGTCTGCCTGCTGTCATCACCACCTGCCTGGCTCTTGGAACTCGCAGAATGGCAAAGAAAAATGCCATTGTCCGAAGCCTCCCTTCTGTGGAAACCCTTGGTTGTACTTCTGTTATCTGCTCAGACAAGACTGGTACACTTACAACAAACCAGATGTCAGTCTGCAGGGTAAGTGGGAGTGATTTAAGAATCTTTCCTCTTGATCGTTTATTCATCCTAAGAATATGTCTTCATGCCATCAAAAGCTTCGATTTATAATTCGACACCTTTATATGTGCCTTAAACAGATTGGGTTGCATATGTAGCCTGAGCCCAAGATAATTTCTGATACTTCAGAGGAATTAATCATTTAAATCCTAAAACTATTTCATGAAATAAAAAGATATCTATATCACTGATAAACTTGTATTGGGGAAGTAACTGTGGGATGTCTGTAAATGTTAGGTGACTATGCCCCTTTAGTTCCCTGCTCTTGTCTTCTAAGTGTCTGTATGTTAACAGACAAGCTCAAAGGAGGAGAGTTCTGTAAAGCAGCTATTTACATACCTACTTACCCAAAATTCTGATTGATGTTTCCATAACACATTGAGACAGGCTTTCTTCTTGAAAAGTAAATAATTGCCTTTAACTTTGTTCTGTGTGTTCATCTTTTCCTTTCTTAGATTGTTTTGACAATCACTTGGTAAAATACACTGTTCAAACCTGCCCTTAGAAAAATAAGAACTAAAGAAATATAATAATATAAAGAAATACATTAAGTTCTTTTATATAATTCAATTCCCCTAAGTTTTATTTAAACAATTTTCTAGAAGTCAAAGTATAATTTTCCAAAAAGGTATACCATTCATAGAAATATTTAGTTGACACATGTTAGAGATCTGTTTGGCTCATTAGTTAATGAGGGAATCATTAAGATGGTCAAACTGATTACAAGAGCATTTCCTCAAATGCTCAAGATTAGAATAGAACTGCTGTATGTTATAAAAACTGGTTAATATCCTATAGGGCAGTAAAATTTCTAGGTTATCTTTCCTATAGGCCACAAACCCACAACTTCACATAACATGAGCCCTTAATAATAAATATAATAGTTTTTTTCCTAGAACACTAAGTCTTTGGGCCTGTTACTGCTTCTGAAGGACATGTGGTCATCCTCTTGGTCTTATCTCTGGTTTTGAATAATGTTTTTTAGCATTGGAAATTGGTTTTGTCTTAATACAGTTAAACCCTTTGAATCTTTATCCTGCCAAATTTAAATTCTTGATGATTTTTATATACACATACACTCAACTCTTCTTGTAGTCCTAACCCAGACTTAGAATGCATGGACAGGTGTTTAAAACAGGTTGGGGTGTTCTGTCTCTCATGTTGGTAAGCTTCTGGTTTGTCTTGGGTTCCTTTAGTAGATTCAGAGTTTAACTGAGCTACCTACATTCTCATTGTTTGGAACCAGTAAAGGTTGTACGAATCTGCTAAAAGCTAGGTGTAGGCTAAAAGCTAATTATTTGGGGGAGAGAAAGGGAATTTCATGTTACCTGTTCAGTTTTCCCTAGGAAATTATTTAAACTTAGCCCAAAAGCTTTCATTCCTTGGAATAAACCTTTATATCCATGAAAGTAAGCAATGTGTGAAATTGTAACCTTTAAAATTTTTTTTAATTTCAAAGTCTTAGTAGCAAATCAGATTTCAAACTCAATAGAGTCCATAATAAAATGTTTTGTTCTTATATTTTCCCTTAAATGGTTTTATTTAAAATGTTTTCTTCTATTAAAGAAACAACTTGCCTCTTCTGTTCTTGGTGACAGAAAGCTGATGCTAATCAGTATTCTATAGGAGGTTTCTTGCAGGGGATTGCATAACTGCCCTTGACTTAAGGATGCTTTCATCATGCAGTTCCTAAATGGTTTACTGGCTCCCAATCCCAAGTGCCAAAGTGCATTCAGATTTACTTAATGTGGATTAAAATTCTGAATGTCTTAGAATATTTTGGACTCTGGCATAGACCCAGAGAGTTTCACTTTTTGTAAACAATATCATTAAAGAAAAGGCATGGTGTGTAGTAACAATCCTGGAAACTTGCTTTGATATTGCTTGTTGCAGTTAAATTTTCACATGTAACTTTATTCGAATCATGGATAATCCTGCTTATTAGGTTAGAAGGCTAAGGCTCTGAGCTGTGACATGTCTGAAGGTCACAGAACTTTTAATACAAAAATAAATTTGGATTTTCTTATAGGAAAGTTTAATAGTTAAACCTTGGTCTTCTCTTTTCTACTCTATAATTGTGTGACCTTGAGCATATCCTTTAACCTCTCTGGTCCTTTGTTTCCTCTTCTGTAAAATGTTAAAGCATCTTTGGAAAGAGCTTTTTGACAAGCTTCCTTTTTTAGGTGTTGTATCTGTTAGAAAAAAACTGTTGGAGTCAGTGATCTTGCTGCATGTGACCTTGGACATGAATCTTTTCCTCATTTGACACACTGATGTTTTAAATCCCTTTATGTATTTTGATTTTTTAAAGAAAAACCATTTCGTAGTTACTCATAGTCTTAGGTCAGTTCCACAGTTGATCTAAGTTCTGAGTATACTTTTGAAATGCAGCTTTGGAATTTAGAAGTATGTGCTGTATAACAAGCAAATCTTGTGAGGCTATTTTAAAATAAAGATAGCTGATTTTCTTTTATTGGATATGAGTTGGGATGCTCTGAAAAGATGTTTTAAATATTAACATGGTTCTCTTTTATTTGAGTTTAACATTTAAAAATTCCTTATTGAAGAACGGTTTGATCATATTCTTAATTGCTCATATTTCATAGAGATTTTGGCATGATATAAAGTATGGTTTGAAGTAGCGCTGTGTGTGTGTGTGTGTGTGTGTGTGTGTGTGTGTGTGTGTGTGAAGAGAAGGTCTTGACAGTTTCAATTTGCAATGAAAACCCAAATCTAAAATCTTAGTCTTCCAATCTGGGCTCCTGAATTATAATTGGAAAGCAAACCAAGAAAACCTCATCTTTAAGAAACTAGCTCACGTCACCTTATTCTATAAAATTAAGAATTCTTCCTTAAGCATGCTTCATCGGTATTGTCTTGGTAATATCAGATTCAGCTCTGCAGGATCCTTAACTGTACACATGTAGTTGTGCCACTTCATAGAAAATGAGCTATTGCCACAATAAAAATAAGTGGGAAGGAGCAGAGAAGCAATTTATCTTTACTCAGGGAATGTTGATGCAACTCTGAAATGTGAGTTTATTCTTCACAGACTCTTGGCTCCAAAGGCAGGACTGCCTAATAACCACCTTCTCAGCCAGCCATTTGAAATTTGGAATTTGGAGCATTCTAGAGTACTGCTGACCCATAGTCCACATACTCGGGTTTCATGTGGGTTGTCGTCTGTGTCTTTGGTACCACTGCTGCTTACTGTTTATTCAGCACCCCAGTGGTGTCGGTCCTCAGATTGTTAGGTGGATGGAGGAGGCAGTCTCGAATAGCCTCTCGTTGGAATAAAGGGCAATACTTCTCATGCTGAGCTTCAATTAATAAGTTTCATTAAAATTGTTTTCTTAAATAAGGAAGACTTTTTGTCTTAGCAGAGGTTGTTTTTCTAGTATACTTTTATACCTTTGAAACACTTACACTTTTCTTTCCCCATAGATGTTCATTTTGGACAAAGTTGAAGGTGACACTTGTTCCCTTAATGAATTTACTATAACTGGATCAACGTATGCACCTGTTGGAGAAGTGTGAGTGAACTCTTTCTATCATTTAAAGGATCATTGTGACAGTTTGGTACTTGTATAGATTTTCAGTGTGCCTAAAAAAGTTAAAACAGCTTTCTGAATGTGGCTCATGGCATAAGTTAC
The DNA here is from genome assembly GCF_000325575.1 of Pteropus alecto. NCBI lineage: Eukaryota > Metazoa > Chordata > Mammalia > Chiroptera > Pteropodidae > Pteropus > Pteropus alecto. The sequence continues at coordinate 5,605,966 of NW_006434829.1, forward strand.
TACAGTAGTAGCTTCCTATTTGAAGCCTAAATTTTTAAGTGGGGTTTCTGTTTGTTCTTTATTGATAGCAGTGGTGGAGGAATTTCATGAACTAAGAATTTCTGGTCTTTACCAATTGATTCCTAATGTCAGAGACACATCCAACAGCAGATTTCTAAGATCCATCACTCAAATTCTTTTGCCAGTTTGTTGTTCACAGAATTCTATTTATATTATTAAATAAATAAATAATCAGTAGAGATGACCACACTGTGCTCTTAAGAGTGTTTTTTGTTTGACAGGCATAAAGATGATAAACCAGTGAAATGTCATCAGTACGATGGTCTTGTAGAATTGGCAACGATTTGTGCTCTTTGTAATGACTCTGCTTTGGATTACAATGAGGTAAGGCTCCTTATAAATGAGAAACTAGACCTGACTGTTCCTAGTTTGAGGGTGAGGTGGGTGAATGAAAATCTAGCCTGCCTTCCTCCTTTTTGAAAGTAAAGTTTCCTGATTTTATTTCCCCTTTCCATTCAAGAGCCTATCTCTGAGTCAGCAGGACCTAGCAAAAGAATGCC
>NW_006434829.1:5606965-5614879 GCF_000325575.1 Pteropus alecto
CCGAGAGCCTTTCATATGTCCTCTGTGACTGAGTATTGTCGTTACTTAACTAAGAGTTGGAGTTTACGTGATGTTCTCATCTGTTTACAGTTTGGTTACTATAAAGGAATAAAACCTGGGTAGAAATTGTTTTTCTGAAAGTAGAGGGTCTCGATCTTGCTTTTTAAGTGTTATAACCTTGAGAACAAGCTGAGGTTTAGAGGGTTGTTTTGATGATGATGAAAATAAACAGAAAACATTTTCCCCCCTCTTTAATTATAAATAGTAAGATAAATCCTTTGGTTTCTATTTAAAAGGCATGCCAGCCCCCGTAAGTAACAATGTAAACTCTGTAGATAAATAATGACATGGAATTCTAAGTACTGTTTGAAAGCCGTATATGAATTAATACTATGATTAGTGGCTTCATATAATTAAGAGAAATGAAAAACCAAAATTTTAAAAATAAGATAAAATGCACACCTATGCTTTGACTAGATTTTTAATTATCAGGATCATGTGCCTCAGAGTAGAACAGAAATGGTCCATAGAATAATGATGCAGTGGAGGACAAATTGTCCTTCTATGGAAAAGTCTTTATTAAAGAAAAATTTACTTGTTTACTTCTTTTCCCTTTTTGCACTTCTGTGTTTTAACCAATACAGGCAAAGGGTGTGTATGAAAAAGTTGGAGAAGCTACAGAGACTGCTCTCACTTGCCTGGTAGAGAAGATGAATGTATTTGATACCGAATTGAAGGGTCTTTCTAAAATAGAACGAGCAAATGCCTGCAACTCGGTCAGTATTTGAACTTGGTGTATTGTTCATGCTGCTCATCACTCATACCACATATTTACGCCTTTACTATCTTAGACAACTAATTATATACCTTATCTCCTCAAACTTGTGATACCTCCTTCCCCATATTCACTCTCAGGTAAAACAATCTGGCTAGCTATCTAAAGAAAATAAAAGTAATCAATAGATAGTTTCCACATGCACCCATCTGTGACCGTAAGTTCTGCCTCCTCCCGTGGTGCTGTGAATGGACTGTCCTTGCTCCCAGCTGCTCCTCATGCAGCAAGCCCCAACATCTCTCCTGCATTATCCATTTCCCACCTGCTGGATCTTCCTCACCATCAAAGGAGAAATAAAAGTATTATTTTCATCTTAAAGCTTTCTTTTGACTTTATTTTCCCCTTCAGCACTCTAATTATAATGGCACATTTAAAGTACATGAAGCAAAAACTGACAAAAATAAAAGGAAAAATAGATCCACAATTAGAGTTGGCAATTTTAACATACCTCTCTCAATAAATTGATAAACAGATGAAAAAATCAGTAAGGATATGGACGATTTGAACAGCAGTATAATATACTTGACCTAATCCTTATTTCTTTTATGCTACTTGTAATGTGTACTTCTAAGGCAAAAAGAACATTCACCAGAATGGACCGTATAGCTGGTCCATGAGGCAAGACTCAAAATTACAAAGGATTGAAATCGTGAAGATAGTTGTTGACCATAATACAGTTAAACTAGAAATCAGTAACAAAAAGATATCGAGCAAATTCCCCAAATATTTTGAAGTTAAATGACACTTTTAAATAATCCATAGGTGAACAAGGAAATCATAGTGGAAATTAGAAAATATTTTTACCTAAACAATGTTGAAAACACACCATATGAAAATTGGAAGATGCAACAGAAGCACAAGTAACACAACTTTATAAACTGACACAAGAAAAATAGAATAATCCTATATCTGTTAAATTAATTGAATCTGTAATTCAAAATCTAACCCCACAAAAATTCTTCAGGCCCAGTTTTGCCAAACACTTAAGAAAGAAATGCTGGTTTTATAGAGACTATGAGAAAAAGGAAGATGAAACCCTTCTCAACTCATTTGATGAGGCCAGAGATACCAAAACTTGACATGATGTGACAAGAAAAGGAAGCTACAAACTAATGTTCTTTATAATATAGATGTAAAGATTCTCAATACAACATTGACAGATCAAATCTAATAATATATAGAACTGTAATGTGTTCACACAGAATTACCACAACTCAGACTAGCTTAACATTCAGAGGTGAATGAATGTGGTGGCAGTGGTGGAGGGTGCAAAGCCACATTGACACATGTTAGTTGGTGTGGACTAGATCCCTCCGAGGCACATTGAAGCCTCAGCTTCAGAGACTGAGGTTTAGAATTAATTGTTCGATTCTAACCTGTAACTATTCAATGAAGGGAAACAAGGAGCATTATGGAGCCTAAAAGTGGTGCATTAACTGTATTAACCATCACAAGGCAAGATTGTTTATCATTTGTTGTTGTATCCTCAATGCCTGTCATATATTAGGTGCTTAGTGAATATTTGTTGAACAGGTGAAAAATGTGTAGAAACTCATCCAATAGTATTCTTTCTCTCTTCTCTTCATAGGTCATTAAACAGTTGATGAAAAAAGAATTTACTCTAGAGTTTTCACGTGATCGAAAATCAATGTCAGTTTATTGTACACCGAACAAGCCAAGTCGGACATCAATGAGCAAAATGTTTGTAAAGGCAAGTGCAGTGAATTGCAATTGAGATGTTCTTAACAGGATTAGGATCCTGAATGAGCCAATAAATAAAATTGATCTAAATCTGTAACATTTCCAGGGTGCTCCTGAAGGTGTTATTGACAGGTGTACCCACATTCGAGTTGGAAGTACGAAAGTCCCTATGACTCCCGGAGTCAAACAGAAGATCATGTCTGTCATTCGGGAATGGGGTAGCGGCAGTGACACACTGCGATGCCTGGCTCTGGCCACTCATGACAGCCCACTGAGAAGAGAAGAAATGAACCTCGAGGACTCTGCCAACTTCATTAAATACGAGGTTAGCTAGTGAAAAGTTTCTTCACCCACACCCTGCGCAGTCATTGTGTTTAAACAGCAGTCTTTCGGTAAAAGGTCAAATGAGTCTTGTTTTTGCCAAGAAAGAGGTGTTTGTTCGTTTTTCTGCAGGCCAAATGCATCATTATAATTTAGGTTGCTGCTTTAAACATACGTAGTTAACAATTTAACACAAATCTATTACTTTCAGAGTAGAATTATCAAGACTTGAGCTAAGTAAACTTGTAAAACCTATTTTGCAACTCATGTGAATTAAGATATTTTAAGAATTGAGACTATTTTAAAACATTTATTAGTTATTGAAGGTCAAAATATCCAACTTGAGATTTACTTTCCTGCTCGTAGAATTCTCTATCAGGTGTGTGACTTCCTGAAGCATCGAATGAAAGGAATAAGGAACAAGTTTTGGTCCTGTGGACCCCAAAAAAGTGGCCAGTATAAAAATGCTCTTATTCTTCAGAATGTTTTCTCGTTTCAGAATAGTATCATTATGAAAGTTAATGATTTGGTAACAAGAATGTAGTGATATTTTTACATTTGATTTTAGCCAAAAGGCCAAGAAGCGATGTAGTGATATTTTTAATCATTTCAAATTAATTAGAATTAATATTGTTCTTTGTTGGATTTACATCTGTAGTGTGAATATTAATCTTAGATAAGAGTCAGAGTTACAGAATTTGGCATAAGAAAATGCAGAAACCTTTGCTCTTAATGTATATAATTAGTCCATGTTTTACACAAGGGAAAATGAGAACTTCCTGTTTTAAGATAAGGTGATTCTTCTTTTGCTGTAGACCAATCTGACTTTCGTTGGCTGCGTGGGCATGCTGGACCCTCCAAGAATTGAAGTGGCCTCTTCTGTGAAGCTGTGCCGGCAAGCAGGCATCCGGGTCATCATGATCACAGGGGACAACAAGGGCACCGCTGTGGCCATCTGTCGCCGCATTGGCATTTTTGGGCAGGATGAGGATGTGATGTCAAAGGCTTTTACAGGTCGAGAGTTTGACGAGCTTGGCCCTTCAGCCCAGAGAGATGCCTGCTTGAATGCCCGCTGTTTCGCTCGAGTTGAACCTTCCCACAAATCTAAAATTGTAGAATTTCTTCAGTCCTTTGATGAGATTACAGCTATGGTGAGTGTCTGTGGACATGTGCAGGTGACTCACTACACAAACATAGACGATTCTAATTTTGACCATTACATTTATAGTAATAGCTCCCAGATTTGGAATTTCTTGGGTTTTGTCTTGATCTGGGCTGTTTCTCTAGGATTCTGTTCACCAGCAGTTTGGCATGCTGTATATTGTTGCATGCAGGGAAGATGCTAGAGTAGTTTAAGTTGATCTAGATGTTCCTTCTGAATCAGTCATAGGGAAAATACTTGGTGATATCTCGATAAAAATTGACTCGGAATGTAAGTAATCTGTGTTCTGTCATGGTCTTTGGATAACCCTACCTGAGATCAGGTGCACCGGCGAGGCAGTCTTTAAGAGCTGCTTGTGGAAGCGTTTCCAGTATTCTCCCCCTTGTGTGATTTTTCACCCAGACATGTTAATGTTGTACAGTATTTGTTTTCTATTGCTCGCCTATAAAACTTTTAAGAAATTTTGTTGTTCTAACAGGTGTACTCCTCAGTTCTCCCTGCCTCTTTCTTCCCTCTCCCAGGGGAAACCACCATTCCAAATTCAGTATCAGGTGTTTAGTAAAATATAAAAAAACAACATGGGAATGATAGCGTTGTATCTATAGACAACATTTTTCGTGTTTCTGGATACTTTCAACCTATGTAAACAGCATGTTATAGTTTATGTGTTTTTGCAGTCTGCACCTCTTCTACTCAAGGTTTATCTGCAGATAAAAGTACTTCATCTTGACTGCCATATAGGTTGTTTTTTTGTTTGTTGGTTTGTTAAAAAATAACAGAGATGTATTCAAAGTCTCCTTTGTTCCACTTCCCTCTGAAGTTTCTTCAGTGAGCTTATCCGGCAGTTTCACATTTCCCAGGTGTAAAATGCATTTTGTGGCACCAGCTTGACGAAAATTCTATTTTCTTTGTCCAGAGGCCCACAGCTCCATTCATTTCTCTTGTTTTAGGATGGCTGAACCTTTGTCAGGGATGTGTATGTAAGGTGACAGGTGTGTGTAAACCAACTCTCAGGTCCTTGGGTTCCCTTCCAGACTGGGGATGGTGTGAACGATGCTCCTGCTCTGAAGAAAGCTGAGATCGGCATTGCCATGGGCTCTGGCACCGCAGTGGCTAAAACTGCCTCTGAGATGGTCCTGGCTGACGACAACTTCTCTACCATAGTGGCTGCCGTGGAAGAGGGGCGGGCCATCTACAACAACATGAAGCAGTTCATTCGCTACCTCATCTCGTCGAATGTGGGGGAAGTTGTCTGGTGGGTCCCTGTGACAAATCACTTGTATTCTTTTAGCTAAAATCAGGGCTTGTGATGATCAGTTTTCCACATTTGTTCTTCCTATGACAGCAGCTTTGGTCCTTGTGCACGAGGTGGGTGGGAGGGCAAGGCCAAGCAAAGAGTGCCCTTGCAGGCAGAGGGACTTCGGGCCTCGGGAGGGCTGCCTTTAACAGAAATGAGTTTAACTATATAAAGTAACGTAAAATTCTTGTCTTTCTTAAAGTTAGCCTTAATTCGAAATTGAGTTTAATGTTTTATGATCACCAAAAAAACATTATTTCAAGCATCCATTGTTGCTGTCCATTGTTTTTATGGAGAAGGACAAGGTGATACTACTTGAATAGTGACCAAAAATAATTTGGGGTCTTTCTCTTCTTTCCTGGGGTGGAAACAGTATTTTCCTGACAGCAGCCCTTGGATTTCCTGAGGCTTTGATTCCTGTCCAGCTGCTCTGGGTCAATCTGGTGACAGATGGCCTGCCTGCCACTGCACTGGGCTTCAACCCTCCGGATCTGGACATCATGAATAAACCGCCGCGGAACCCAAAGGAGCCACTCATCAGCGGGTGGCTCTTCTTCCGCTACCTGGCTATTGGCTGTGAGTAGTTTTTATACTGTTGATTTTTAAACAAAGTGTTCGCGAGCCAAAATTTTATGAATTCATCCCTTTAAAAGGACATCTTTCCTCTATTCCCATACTAGAGTAGCAAAAAATGGAGGCTGCCCTCTTGCAGTTTAATGAGCTGTAAATACCCAGTTTATAGTAAAGTTGGTCTCGTTTCATTCAGCATCCTCATCCTTCCGTGGGCGTTTGTGAGTGACACTTTCAGATTTAACCTGTGGGCAAAAGGACACAGGGACAATTCAGGCCTTATGTCGCTGAGGTAGAAGGGACCCCTGTGCGCGTCAGCAGTGGTTGGTAGATGCGTGGGGCCTGGCTGTGGCTCAGACTCTTCTGCATGCCACCTGTGGAGACCTCATCCTCCTGCCCTGGGGTGGTGGTTCCCTCCCCATTTTATAGGTTAGGAAAGTGAGGCCCAGACAGGTTAAACGACTTCCCTAGGATCCCGTAAACAGGCGTTTTGTTTTGTTTTAATACATTCACATGACTTAAAATTGAAAAAACATAGTACTTGGACGGGAGACCAACTAAGAAGACCAGGTGCCATAGGCATAAAAAATAAGGGATTATAAGCTGACGAGGTCCTTGGAATCTGTGAGGTCAACCAAGGTCACCTTAAAAAAAAAATGTAAAACACACCTGGGAAGTTCTCAACCAGCCAGTCCCTCCAGCGATACGTTTCTCGTGCTCCTCCAGAGAAACTCTAGCAGATCTCATGTATGGGTTTTCACAGGTGACAGCAAGCTGTATAACCCTGTGTCTTTCTGTATTTCTCCCTACTTGTTGGGTAATTTCCTTGTCAGTAAACACACAGCTGCCTTGTCACTGGGCGTGAGCTGCCTGCTGCTCTTCTGTGACAGCTGGGTTATAGGGTGTATGCACTTGAGAATAAGAGACTGTCCCAATGTGGTAGCGTCCAGTAAAAGACACACTCCTTGTTGCTTCTTTGTAATAAACTTGCTGGATTCAAAAGTAATTGGTGAGGTGCTGGTGCCAGACTCGGCTTCAGACATTGCCGTGATGCTGTGTTCTGCACTAACTAACTGTGCTAACAGCCTCTCTGCGTAGATATTCTGCCAGGCGTCTGGGGAGCAGATGGGTTAGTGGACAGCATCGACAGCATCGGTTTGCCTATAAGTCATGGGTGGCCTGACCTGGTCCATGTGGAGGATGCTGCTGCTTAGACAAGGGCATAGCTGGTGGACCTTTGCCAATCCAGTAGGTGCTTTTCCTCACAAATTCTGGAGGAGGAAAAATTGCCTGGTTCTTCTGTACCACAGACCCTCTCCTTGCAGAAACCCTCGGTCTAGCTGCTTTTGTACAGGGGGTTCCAGTGACCATCGACATGCCATGTCCTTTGTCTCTGTCCTGGGGAGAGCCTACGAGACAGCAGCTGCAGTGTGTCAACATCATGATTGTGTTCCCAGGTTACGTTGGCGCTGCTACCGTGGGTGCTGCTGCGTGGTGGTTCATTGCTGCTGACGGCGGTCCAAGAGTGTCTTTCTACCAGCTGGTATGTAGCCACCTTCCTTTCTGTGCCTTGGACGCAGAGTGTTGTAAGCCCTCACAAACAAGGTTGTCTTTGAGCGTTCTGGGTTTGGGAGCCTATCAGATTATCTTCAGTCTCAAACAATCAGCAGTTGCATCTGAGATTATTTTGAAGGACCCGGCTTCTCTGGGAAATGGGCTGAGGTCTGGTGCAGCTCTGCGTTCCAGACCTCGTGTGGAGTTGGGGCATGGACTGAGGAAACGCACTTGGCTGATGAGTGTGATTGGGCTTTTGTTGCAGAGCCATTTCCTACAGTGTAAAGAGGACAACCCGGACTTTGAAGGAGTGGATTGTGCGATCTTTGAATCCCCGTACCCAATGACAATGGCGCTCTCTGTTCTAGTAACCATAGAGATGTGCAATGCCCTCAACAGGTCAGTGAGTCTTCTCGGCAAGCTGGGGCGCAAGCTCCGCCAGCCTGCAGTCACACGTGTCACGGTCGGTTGAGG
>NW_006434829.1:5615056-5682918 GCF_000325575.1 Pteropus alecto
TTAGCATTGACACAAGTGGTATCATCCAATTAAGCCAGTGACAAAAATGGAAATTTTGAAATAGCCTAAATGTCAAGGGCAATTGAGCAGTTTTGAACCCAATGAAATGGAATTTGCTGTGCCGAAGCCTAGATTTAAAATTGGAAGTTTGTCCTACATCTGAACGTTCTTCCTTAACTTTGCCGCAGTATAAAGTTTAGTCAGTAGAAAAGGTCAGTGGGCAGTGCCAAGTTAGCTGCCGCCTTACTGAAACGCAGTTCAAAACTGTCATTTGTGATACCTGCCTTTGCCTTTTTGGTGGGCCTATTTCCTGTATTTCTTCTTGTTCTGCAGCTTGTCTGAAAACCAGTCCCTGCTGAGGATGCCCCCTTGGGAGAATATCTGGCTCGTGGGCTCCATCTGCCTGTCCATGTCGCTCCACTTCCTCATCCTCTACGTCGAACCCTTGCCAGTAAGTGGTGGTGGGACCTGGGCAGGGGCCCGGCTGCCTGTCTGAGTCTGGGAGCTTGACGAGGCTTGTCTGTGTTTCAGCTTATCTTCCAGATAACTCCGCTGAATTTGACCCAGTGGCTGATGGTGCTGAAAATCTCCTTGCCTGTGATTCTAATGGACGAGACGCTCAAGTTTGTGGCCCGCAACTACCTGGAACCTGGTAAAGAGTGTGTGCAGCCCGCCACCAAAGCCTGCTCGTTCTCGGCATGCACCGATGGGGTTTCCTGGCCGTTCGTGCTGCTCATAATGCCCCTGGTGATCTGGGTATATAGCACAGACACTAACTTTAGTGATATGTTCTGGTCTTGACTGACAGTTTTACATAAAGAAGATGTTTAACTTAATCAATTAATTTTTTATTGTTTAAAGCAACTGTCTATTTCTGCTGAATTTCACATGAGCATATTCGCTGGTGATGGAGATTTCATACTCTAGGTTTTGTTTTGCTTTTTCTGACTCCAGTGGGGCAAGATTTTCCTTTTTTATACACATAATTAAAGTGTCCATTGACATGTACAGAGAACTAACACTATTTTATGCAAATATTTTTTTGTAGATGAAAAAGCATGTACAGTGTTCTGTTTAATACTCATCCTTGTATAAAAAAAAAAGTTGAGCCAGCAGACATTGTCAGCAAATTAATTGGCAGCAGATTTTAGGAAATGAATGTGTGTGGTTTTTTTCTCAAACAAAATAGCATGGATTTTGTCTTTTGCATGATCATCTGGATTTAATCTGAGATCACAGTCTAATTTTTATTCATAAGCCAATTTTTCTGCACTGGGCAGAGTACTGCTACCTCAGTCAGTATTTTTTGGTTTGCCACTCCCTCACCCACTCCGTTCACCTCCACCCCACCCCCACCCCCCACTCCCGGCCCCGCTCAGCTGCTTCTCCTGTAGGATTTCGATGGTTCTGTTTACATCAGTCTTAAGAGGTATGCCTGTTCTCGCTTGTGCAGAAAACATTGTTCCAGATTCAATTGACTGGGTTCATGTCCCCTCACGCAGTTTTTAAGGTTATTTATTTAAATGTGTAGTGTATTTTACTGTAACAGACATTGTTTTGCCAACACTGCCTATTTCAGTGGCACTTCACAATCTAGTTCTAAAAAATAAAATTTTTAAATGGACAGAAAATAACTGTCTTGTTTTTAACTCAAGTGGCTTAGCTTGACCTATGATAGATGTATTCAGCTCTCTCTTAAGTTTTTAGCTCAGATGTTTGGTTTGACTGTGCTTGAGGGGAAGAAGGATCCTGTTCTGCTGCATAGATAGTTGTAGGAATTTTATTTGTTAATGCATAGGCACTAATGGTCATCTGTGACACATTTTATGCAAGTTTCTGCTGGCCTGTTTTAGCCTGGTGTAAAGAACATAAGGGCAAGTGTGTGTGTGTGTGTGTGTGTGTGTATGTATGTGTGTGTATGTGTTTTGTAAAATCTGTAAATAGCACATGACCAAATGAACATATTGTATAGAACTATTTTTATTTGAATGTGGCACTAACCACCACCACCTTTAGTGTGATAAATGTTTGCGCATGTTCCAGATCAGTCTTACCAACAGTGTATAAGGCATTAACAGTCCTAACTGCGGTGTTTTCCTCCATTGCCTTCCAACATCCATCAACTAACGTGAGTATTCTCTGGATTCAGATGCTTTAGCCTAAAGGCGAATGCCGCCAAGTGAGCTAGCTGTATGACTAGTGAATAAGGTCCTCGCGTCAGACACTGCTGTGCTCCGTGGCTGTCCCCGAGAGCAGTGGGCATACAGTGTGTGCCGGCTGCACACACATGGTCAGGCTAGCTGCCTAGGACCCTGGCATCGCCAGATGTCGGGGAGGGCCTGAGGGAAGAGACATTTGTTGAGTTGGTCAGATTGACAGGCTGAGGGAGCTGTCCTTTGCTAGCACTAAGATGAGTCATAAAATCGTGTTTCTTTTGATCTTTGCTAGTTGCAAGGATTTGTCCCAGAACCTTGGTTCATTAAAAAGCTAGTGAAAGCAAGTAACTGAACTAATGAACTTATGCATCTGTAGGTCCTCTTAAATAAGCCACTCTTTTCACCATCTGAGTCACATCCTTTGTAGCTGAGACTTGGTCTTCTCTCTCCAGGGTATGTTAAAGCAGTTACTAGGGCATGGCTCTGCCCAGCCGGGAAACTAGCAGCTCTGTCGCAAAGGCGGCCTGGGCAGCAGCTTGTATTCAGTGGGCTCACACCTCCCTCCTTGTGAGGGCCTGAGTGTTGCTGTGAAGGTCCCTGGGCCCTGGTTACTGGGCCAGCCAGAAGACGCAGTGTGAATGCTGAGAGTCTGGGGGAAAGTTAACAAGTGTCAAGCAGGTCAAGGTGCTGCTGTGGTCTGAGGTCTGAGTATGAGGAGATAGAAGTGGAACATGAAGACTGACTAAATGGAGGGTCCTGCCTGGCTCACCGCGGCCTGTCGCAGAGGAAGGGGAGGTTGGTTTGAATGTTTAGCATCATAAAGTATAAAAAGAAATGGGCCAAGTGGACGAAATGCAAGGAGTGCATCTTGGCCGTACACCAAAACGGTGTCTGAGCTTGTCGGGTGGTGAGCTAGTCAATGGAAACCAAACTAACCGAATAGTCAGCTCTTTCCGACGCAGTTCCTGGATTTAGCGGCCTTTACATAATAAGTTGAATGGTGTGGGCCGCTCTAGGAGATGTGCACAGCCTCAGATGGCCCTGGGCTGGCCGTTGCCTTGTGGTTTCTTAGCTTCAGTCCCGTCCAGCCCACGGAGGCAGTTTGGGCACCACTTCCCTCAGCCCAGACGGCTGGGAGTGGGGAGGACACTCTGCTGCCTCAAGCAGGTCCCCTTGTCTGCTCTGCTTCAGGCTTCACCTCTGAAAAACATGTCGGCATCAGTGCCCCCTCAGCGGTGGTTTCGCTGTGGGCGCATCCCTGGGCTCAGGCCTCCCTCCTGCAGGGAGTCGCAGCTGCCCAGCCCCACCCCCGCCCGGCACCTGCAGGAAGGCACTGTGGGTCTGTTCTGCCACCATCAGCAACTTGATGGGGCAGTGCCTTCCTCAGCTCCTGCCTGAAACACTTTCCCCCTGGGTCTGTGGCCCATCCCATAAGTCGTCTTCTTGCCACCCCGTGCTCACCCAGCCTCTTTGATGCAGCTTTGCCCAGAAGATGGCAATCTCACACGTCCCCTCCCAGGGACACCTCCGGCAGCTCGTTCTGCACCTGTACCTTGCTAGTAATAAGGCACTGTTAGAGCTGCGTGAGGCCACAGCCAAGCAGGGCATTTGCCAGCCTCCTTCACAAGCAGCTGCTACCACCTCACCCTCCAGCTGGGGCCTTGGACCCCCGAAGGTCTGTGTGGTAGGCAGCCCTCAGCAGTATGAGGCCATGAGCTGCTCAGTGTCTGCCAAGCACCCGCCCACGGCCCAGAGCCACAGCCTGCTGCATCCTCAAAGCCAAGTCCACCATTGCCTTTTTAATTTAACCACCAAATTCTGTCAAAGCCACCACCCTGCAGTGAACAATGAGGGCCACCTACAGCCTTCTTTCTTGAAGGGGAGCAGTGATAAGCAGTGCGTACAGCAGTTCCCCGCCGGGACTGGGCAGAGCGAGGCCTGCAGCCCGGAGGCTGCCCCTGGGGAGGGGCGGGGGCAGGGCGCCAGAGGCTTGGCGCTGCCACACCGCTCACTTCTGCTTCCGCTCCCTTCCCTCTGCACTGCTAACCGAAGAACTGTCCTTCCCTCCTGTCTCTCTCCTGTTACACCCAAAGCAATTAAGTGTCTGCCTGATGGGATTCTCCTGTGAGCTTGGGGGGTGGGGGGACTTTGCTCTGTAGCCAGATGACGTGAGAGGTCTGTGCAGCCAAGCTAGTGCTTCTAGATGCTACCCTGTGTGGGCAGTGCCTCAGGGACAGTTCATCAGAAATGCTGGTCTTGAAATCTTAAAAGATCAAACTGAATAGCCCCTTTTATCTGTCACTGTTAACTTTAGTTACTCTAACATTTCCTCCCCATATTTCGTAAAGCTGATTTCTTTCCTCTTTCTTTCCTTTTCAGCAATACTGGAGTAACCGCTTCCTAAACCATTTTGCAGAAATGTAAGGGTGTTCGGTTGCGTGCATGTGCGTTTTTAGCAACACATCTACCAGCCCTCTGCATGATTGATGTTGGGGGGAAAGATAAGTAGAAAAAAGTCCCCAACTCATTGTGTGTTATGTGGAGGAAACGTGTATTACCAATGGGGTTTTTAGCTTTTAAATCAAAATAATTACAAGTGTACAATTTAGCTTAATGAATCAGAAAGCCTCTCCAGAGAATTTTGGTTTCTTTGCTGCAAGAAGAATGAGTTTCTGAAATCTCATCCAAGAACTTAGAAGCCATCAGCCAAGTCTCCATATTTCTCTGTGCAAAATGTCATAGCTTATATAAATGTACAAATTCAATATTCAGTTGTAATGCATGCCTTCAGTTGTAAGTAGCCAGATTTCTCTATGGTGTCATTGAAACATGCTACTTTTTAATTGGCCCTGTACAGTTCTGCTTATTTATAAATATTGAAAACACTACAGGTGTTGAATGGTTAAAATGTAGGCCTCCAGTTCATGACCAGTTATTTTTTGAGTGTGCAAACAGCTATTTTGCACTGTATTAAATGTAACTTATTTAATGAAACCAGAAGCAGTAGACAGATGTTGGTGCAATACAAATATTGTGATGCATTTATCTTAATAAAATGCTAAATGTCAGTTTATCACAACGCATGTTTGACTTTAGACTGTAAATAGAGCAGTTGTTTATTTCTGTGCTGATGGCAACAAGCGTTGCACAGACATGGTTTCAGGAAAATAAATCTATTCTACGATAAGTTCACGGTGTGGTGGTGACTGCTCTGTGGGAGGGGCAGGCGATGTGCGTCGAGGGCCCCGGCCCCGCACCTGGAGCAGTTTTACCCTTATGTGCCTAAGAGGAACAAGAACTTCGTAGACTGGATTTCTGGGTGGGAGAACAGAGTGGTAGGAGGTCTGTTCATGTGACAAGGTATGGGGAGAGCTGAGTGTCATCAGTGGGGTTTTCGGAGCTAATTAACATGATTAAACAGCAGCTTGGAGATGTAGCAATGGAGAGATGCTTCTAATATTCAGTTACAAAATATAAAAGTCTACATTCCTGTTGGTGATGGTTACTTAGTGCTTATCTGCCAGGGGTTGGGCCTTTCTAAATTCTCTGAAGTGATTAATCACTTTTAAAAAATCAGGAATGTGACGATAGATGATTCTATCAATTGATTCTATAAACCTGATAAACATAAGGCCTATCGACTCTCCAGATACAGATAACACTTGATAAAATTTAACATCCATTCTTGACTATTTGTAACTCTCATTTTATAACAATGAAAAATAAGTCAGAAGTATTGAAACACCAGAATTACACTCACCATCCACTGTTGCCCACCACTTAGCACTGGTTCTGGAGCCGTGGCCATCAGACAAACAGAAAACACCTAAGGGAACAAAAGCAACAAGGGCCCTACTGGATCCCTGGGAACGTCTTAGGAAAGTTTAATTTGGGGAGAACTGACATCTTAATGTGAAGAATATGTGATTCATATGTTAATGAAACATGAAAATACCAACAGGCATTTTAATCAAACGGGTAGTAGTTTGGTAGATAAAAGTAGAGTTATGTCAGTGGTCATCTGGCCCAATTGCAAATGGATCAGAAGATTTGAAAAATGAAAGTACATCCTCTAAAGGAAAATGGCTAAATGATATAAACGAAAGGAAACTTGAACGGCTTATAAATATGAAAACATGTTCAACTTCCCTGGCAAATTAAAATCTGAGAGACCATTTCACGTCCACGAACTGACAAAAGAGTTCTAATGCCAGGGATGGGGGAGTGGGCCCTCCTTACACAGAACGGCCTGCTATCTAGTGAATACACAGATGCTCTTATTCCAACCCAGCAGACCTACCTTAAAGAATTCCTCATAGCATAAGATGTGTACAGAAGTATTGGAAACAACCGAAGTGACCCACAGCAGGAAAAATGGGTAAGTACCTTTGAGGCATATTGAAATCGAACTCCACAGCAATGAAAATAAACGAACTGCAGGTATCGACAGCTTGATCTCCCTGCATAGTGAAACTAAGCATAACTTCAAAAGACGCAAAACGGCATCGTGCAATACTTACTCCCTTACCTGGCCTGTGGGCCGCTGTCCACCTGTGCCAAGGTGTATGCCCTAGAGCATAAATCAGTGCACAGCTACATGAGAAATGCACGCACACGCGTCAGGTGAACTAAGCCTGAGGTGGCTTTACATTTGGGTGTAAACGCCTCATTTCCAGGTGGACCAGTGTCAAACCGTTCAATAATGAGTTCAGAGACACTGGCCACAGGGGAGGTGATGGGATGGTGATTAGTTCCAGGAGGGCAGGCGGGCAGAGTGGGCAGAGCTGTTCCATCAGTAATGCTTGGGTATGGAGGTGATCATGATGCCTGTTTGTCTGAGATTTGTTTTTTAAAGTAAACCATAAAAGTACGATGAGAACATGGAAGATGGAGAAAGCACGACGCACAATCCTGGAAGAAGAGTGATAAATTGACTACATAAAAATGTAAAAATTCCAAAACAATACACCTCTCTAGAGTTAGGAAAATAGATTTGATATGCATATGACAGTGAATTCCCTTCATGTGTGATTGACAGAGATCAGAGTTTGAGACTGATCTCTCTCCTTTGTAGCTGGCATTAGGAAATATTCTCATGCCGATGGTGCGACTAAACTGGCCCAATCTCCAGAGGGCGATTTGACAATATCTGAGATTTTTAAACATCTATATCCTTTGATTAAGCACTTCATTTTGGTGAAATGTTCACACGTTCACAAAAACAAAAATAATCCTGATGCACTGTTGTATCAAAAGGTTGGAAATGACCTGAATACCCATCAATAGGCAAGAGGTTGAATAAACTAAACATTAATACTATGGAATATTATGCCGTCCTCAAAAGACACAAGGTAAATCTGTGTGAATCAGCAAGGATGACGCCAGTATGTGTTGTCTGCCCAGTAAAATGTTCAAGGGCAGAGCAGTTAGTATAATAGTCTCATTCGGTTTTAAAAATGAACGGGGAGAAGTTAACAGTTTCCAGAAATGATTGGCTGCTGAGAATAACTGAAAATGCTATGATATAGATGGCAGATGGTGGGAGCCAGGCTTCCCACTTTGGGAGTGGGAGGTTACAGATAAGGAAGCGGAGGCGGCTAGAATGAATTCCATTTGGAGAAATCAGAAGGAACTCATGCTCAGCTTCATATTGATATAGACAAGTCCCTATCAATACTAAGTCCATAAGTTCTTTCTGATTTTGTGCATATACACGTGTATTTCCTAGCACTGTCAACTGAGAGGGTCGAGAAGCAAAGCTACTCCAGTAGCGATGAGCACACTTAGCTCCCATTTTCAGGTTTCTAATAATACTCTCTGACAAAGGGGATCAAGTGTTCTTGGAGAAATGGCTGATTCTAGGGCTGGGGCAGAAAATGGATAGCATGTGCCCGAACAACACGGCGGCACCAGAGAGTAAGGAAGGGCTCGGAAGCGAAACGACGCTCGATGGCACAGGAGCCGATGGAAAAGGCCCTGAATGGCCAAAGCTGGAGCAATCTGAGAAGCAAAGTAGTACTGGATTATAATCCAAAGTATAAAATAAGTATCCATGAGTCCATGTCGATATAAATAAAGCGGGGGGGTGGGGAGGAGGAGGTAGGGGGAACCAGAAATCTCCCATACAGAATTCTGTGTAGATACTTCGCCCTCAAGGGGTGAAGCGTAATTCTCCGTTCCTTAAGCTGTGCACAGTGACCTGCCGTACAGTGCAGACGGGAAAAGTAACCCACAGTGGAGAAAGCTGGCAGACACTACCTCAGCCCAGTGATGTCATCTTGAGAGCACGTCCCCTTAACGTGAAGTGATAAGAATGGCATTTTACCTGTGGTCTTACTCCCCAAAACATAGAACCTCAGTCTAATCAAAGGGGAAAGCATCTGACAAACCTGAAGACATTCTGCAATACCTGACTGGTACTCCTTAAGGCTCTCAAAGTCATCAGAAACAAGGAAAATCTGAGAAACTGTCATAGCCAGGAGGAGCCTAAGGACATGTGAACTAAATGTAATATGGTGTGCTGGGTAGGATCCTGGAACAGAAAGAGGAAAAAAAACGAAGGAAATCTGAATAAACTATGGACCCTTTCTAATAATAGCGTATACATATTGGTCCATAATAATAGAGAAGTGTGACAAACGTACCATATTGTTGTAAAATGTTTACAATAGGGGAAGCTATTATAAACAGTCTGGGGCATATGCGAACCTTCTGTACTCTCTGCTCAATTTTTCTGTAAGTCTCAAGATATTCTAAAATAAAAGGTTTATTTTTAAATGCTGTGATAAATATTTTTTAAACCCTCATAGAAGCGTCAAAGAACTACATGATAGTACAGAATCTCCAGGCCAGAATCTAAGAGAAAGCAAGAGAGGTCATCAGAACATCCAAGGTCACTTTTCTCCCGGTGGCATCTACCTAGCCACACAGACTAAGCTGTGAAACAAGCAAGGTTTTGAGAACTCGGAGTGAAAAAGGCAAAATCAAAATCCAGGGCCCACAAAAAGTGGGAAGTCTCACAGGACATTAAGCTGTGACCCCAAAGGACTAACACTGCAGAGTAAGGGCAAAGCAGAAGTGAACTGGCCCTCCTTCTCAAAACTCGAAGGCCGTAGGCAGCGTTGCCTTGGTGCTGAGCAGAACCAGGAAAGCATGCCGCACCCCACCGCCCGCTGCCACCCCAGAGTGCGTGGAAACACTGGCAGCTGAGAGTCTGCAGGCCAAGCTCCATCTTAATCATGGGCTGTGAAACCTCCAGGCTTGAACTGAAAGTGTCTGGCAGCGCCCTGAGCACCAGGCAGAGATAAATGTAAACCCTCCCTAGAGGAAGGCGCCTTTGTCTTATGTCTGGGGAGATCCACACAATTATTTTTCAAAGCGCATACAGTAAAAGATACCAAATACACAAGAAAACACGGTACCAAGAGTGAGTGCCAGCAGAAATACACATGACAGATCCACCCAGACTTCACATATTGGAAGTATCAGATACAGATCATCCATGCTTACAGTACTCCGCCTTATCCATGGAGGTCTTGGGGGGAGAAAAAGAACTGGAAAATATGGAAGAAAGGTTAAAATATTTGGAAAATAAACTGAGAAAGGTGACAAAATCAAACATACATTTTAAAGTTTTAGAAGGCAAGTATGAGAAAAGTATTGTTTGAAGAGATAATGGCTGAGAATTTTCTAGAACAGATAAAACAGTAATCCATAGATGCAAGAATCCCAATAAATCACAAACAGGAAAAATTAAAAATCCAGCCCTAGACATAGTATAGTGAACTGCAGAAAACCAAAGGCAAAGAGAAAAATTTTAAAGCAACAGAGGGGGGTGAAAAAAAAGGCATTACTTTTAAAAGAGTGACAGGCCACTGCTGACTTCGCGACAGTCAGTGGAGACCAGAAAACAGTGGAATGACAGCTTTATATGCTGAAAGAAATTACTGGCAATCTAGAATTCCAAACCTGGAGAAAATAAATATACAGTATTTCAAGAATCAAGGGAAAATAAAGATTTCAGACAAACAAAAACAAGAGTTCTTCATCAACAGACTCACACCAAGGGAAATTCTAGAAGGGGACAGACGTAACTCGTCTAAGCCACCTGAGGGTCTCCGTCGGGCAGCAGCATGGGGAAGATACTGGCCAGCTTCGGACGGAGCTACACGGGAAGGTGTGCTGCTGTTCCTGGGGTGACCGCTACAAGACAGAACCAGGGGCAGGACTAACAAATCGACAGAAGGAAAAAACAAAAGAAAGCTGAAAATAACAAATAGAAACGATAGTAGAAGATGACAGAGCCAACCCCAAATATAACCAACAACAACATTGTAAGAATATACTAAACATGTTATTCCTGTCGCTCTATTTCTGAAAGAGTGACCCAGATGTTCCTGTCTGGAAAACTGGTCTGTGCTCCTCACGTGATCCCCGCAGCAGGAAGAGACTCACATGTCTCGCAGTCAGCTAGGAAGCTGGGTTGGCTGCTTTTCCATCAAAATTACTGTATAAGTTATAAAACGTATTTTATATGTTTGGAAACTACGCAGAATGCCTTGATTCAGGACTAAAAATGTACCAAGTGGTAACATTGATCTCTCTTTGATACTTATACATCCTGACCTGTTAAGAAACAGATTTCATTGAAAACAAAGTGCACGCTTTAAATGAAGTTCGCTGACGGACTGACTATGCAACGACAAAAAGAGGGTGATGGACACACACGAACTTACATAATTTCAGGTTACCTCTGGAAAAATGCCCAAGAAACTAGTCAGGATGGGAGAATTCACCATCTGCCCTTTTGAAAATTGTGAATCTAACGTAAAAATATTTTTAATTTTTTTCAGATGGTCTATATTAAATTATAGACCATCTGAAACTAACAATTTTGTGGAAGTACAAAGAGCTGAGAAGAATCAAAACACTGTTAAAAATGAGGTCAGGGTGTCTTGCTCTTCCAAATACCAATTTTTATAAAGCTATAGCAATGAAGACAGTGTAGTGTGGGGGCTGGGATAGAAAAGCTGACTGGTGGTACGAGACAGAGCTCGGAAACAGGTACGCTCTAGGAATCCATGATCTGTGACCCAGCTGGCATTACAGCTCAGTGGGAAGAGCAAGTAATTTTTCAATAACTGGTAGTTATGCATGTTTAAATATAAATTTTAAAAATCAATAAAATTAGATCCCTATCTCACATCATACATATTGGGAGATTATATTTTTAACTAGAGATAAGGAAGGATTTTGTAAGAATTAGAAAATGTAACCATAAAGGAAAGACTGATAAATCCAACTACATTAAAATTAAGACCCTCTGTTGATCAAAAGACACCATTAAGAGAATGAAAGGGTAAGCCACAAACTGGAAGAACATATTTGCAGCTCATATTCTGAATTATATCTTATAACAACTTCTGTGAATTAATAAGTACCCCAACAAAAAGTGGGTAAAAGGAATTTCACAGAAAAGAAAGCTGAAGTAGTTTCTAAACACATGAAATGCTTGATTTTGCTATAAAACAAAAAAATGTAATTTAAAAGCACTGTCATCTCACACCTGCTGTGTTGGAGAAAATTAAGGTTTGATAATAGATGCGGTGAAGGAGTGGGACGAAGAACCTCAGGTGTACATATAAATCTGCACAAATTCTTTGGAAAACAGTTTGACAATATCTGGGAAAACTGAGCCTGCACATAGCCTACACCCATCAATTCCACCTACGGATATAACCCTTCTTATGCACACTAGGAAATACATACAGAAATATACACAGTGGCAGCGTTTAAAACAAAAATAGCAGAAACAACTAGCAGAAGTGTTTATCAATGGCAAATCAATAAGATGGGAGTGATATATATATGATAAAAATAGATTTATATATCTCATATAACATGTGATATATATAATATTCCACTGCAGGAATATATATATATGTATGTGTGTGTGTGTATATATATACACACACACACATATATATGTGTGTGTGTGTGTGTATATATATATATAGCAATAAAAATGAATGCGGTATCCTACAAAATACCCGACCAGTCCTCAAAATCGTCAAGGTCATCAAAAACAAAGACAGTCTAAGAAACTTTCATAGCAAGAGGAGCCTAAGGAGAGATGATAACTAATAGTAATGTGCTATCTTGGATGGGGTCCTAGGACAGAAAAAGAACATTAGGTAAAAAGTAAGAAAATTTGAATAAACTATGGACTTTTGTTAATAATATGTCAGTCTTGGTTCATTCATTGTAATACACCATACTGTGTGCAGGGTATGTGGGAACGCTCTGTACTATCCACTGGATCTTTCTGTAAATCTAAAACTGCTCTAAAAAATAAAAATAATGTCTGTCAAAGGGGAATGAGTTGTAGCAGCAATAGGGATCAATTTTTAAAATCATGTTAAGCAAAAGACATGAAAAATACAGACGACGTGACTCCATTTACGTTAAGTTCAAGAACAAGCAAATAAATATTGTTTAGGATAAACACATGGTAAAACTAAAATTACGAAATAATAGTATTATAAGTGAGAAAAAAAGAGCTCAGCATTTGCCCAAGGTCCACGGAACTTCCAGGACCAGAAAATAAAGGAAGAACAAAATTCAGATCAGTGGTCACCTCCGGCAGGGTAGGGGCAGGGGTGGGAGGCGAGAGTGAGTGAATGGGCTGGGATAGGTCTGGACACACGCCGGGCTTCTGGGATTGTGGAAACCTATTTCCTGTCCTGAGTGGAATGCACATGTGTGTTTTATCTGTGACTTTTAGCATATGTCCTGCCGAAGTGAGCAAAATGTGACTTTTTAAACATTATGTATGTTGTCATATACTTCTATATGTATGCTATATTTCACAAATTTAATTTTTATTTAAAAAGAAATGTTTCCCCAGCCTGAGCAGGCGCTGGTCCTGGGCAGCTGCTCTCCTGGGTCTCCTTAAGGGTGTCTCCTGGGTCTCCTTAAGGGTGTCTTCACCTCCCAGGTGGCTCCCCCAGCCTCCCCTCCTGGAACACATGGCTGGCTTGAGTATAGAGAAGTTCCAGAGAAGGCTCCAGAGGTGAAGTAACCACAGGGCCAGGTCTGTCCTGTCCCATCCCACTGCCAGGCTCAGCCCAGAGTGGCGTGGGAGTGAGCAACAGCCGGGGCCTGTGAGGATTTTGGAGGTCGGCCCGTTTGGCCCATCAAGGATGGGGCACCGCCGAGGCTGGAGGACGGAGGCCTCTCTCGGGACAGATCCCTGTTTGCTGAGTTCCCACTCAATTCCTGAACAAAATCCCCACTGCCCCAAGGGACTGACAAGGGAGATGGGCCAGAGGGCCCAGTGGGATGAAGTCATGGATTAAAGATGATCCAAAAAGTAAAAAATAATGTTCCTGGGCCCATGCAGGACTAGACCTGGCACTGACGGGGTTTCAGGGTGAATCTGTTGATCTAGTGCCAAAGGGGACCCAGCCCCTGGGCCGGAGAGCAAGGCTCAGGGCCACAGGTCCAAAAGGACCGAGGTTTCGCTTTGGGAGGCTGCTCCCCTCCGTGGCCACACAGCCAAGCGACAGCAACCTGAGGCTTCACCTGGTGGTGGAGAGAGGCCCTCCCTCTGAGAGGCTTGGCCCTGCTAGTGGGGAAAGTAGGGTTCCTTTAAAGGGACCCTGAAGGAAAGATGGGGGGACTCAGAAAGGACACGAGTAGCCAGCGACAACCCCCACACATAACACAATAAAACCCAGCAAGCACACAGTCACCCCCAGCACTAAAGCAGATGAGATGTGACCTCAGCCCGGGAAATATGCCCCAACCAGAGCCAGCAAGGGCTGTCCTATGGGGGAAGGGGCCCCAAATCCCAAAGGCCCAAGGGAGCGAAGGCAGAGGCCTTGGTGGACCTCACCTGAGTCCACCACAAGCTACCAACTCCTGTGAGGGGAAGTGAAGGAGTTTCAGGGAGTGGGAGGGACTGGGAGGGACTGGGAGGGACTGGGAAAGACTAGGGGCTGCACCTGGTTTGCTCCTAACCTGAAGCCAACGGAGGACTGACTCCCTGGGTGGACAGGGCAGCTGAGGGAGGTCGCAGGGCCAGAGTGGGCTTGCCCCCTCACTGCAGAGAGAAGATCAGACGGCTGAAGTTCCCCAAAAGATCACTCTGAAATCCCCCTCCTGGTAATTTACCCAAAGAAGGAAAAAGCTGTGAGCACAAAAGTCACTAGAGGTTTGTTTATATAGAGACAGACACTGGAAGATTTAAGTGGCTGGCGGAGCTGCTTTGTTACAGGGCTGCCCTTGCTAGACAGTCTGGCAGCCTTTAAATCTCGCCCGCCTGAGGACCGCAGATGCCCGCGGGTGTGCTTAGGGCCATTTTCCCTTTAACAGACCTGAGAGTTGTGCAGAGATCACAGTTAGGAGCATACTGAGGCTCCAGAGGGAGAAACTCTGGGCAGACAAAAACAGCCAACGTGCTCAAGACTCAGTTTGCTTATCTATAAAGTGGGGCTAATTCCACCCATGGTTCAAGGGCATGAGGCTAAAATGTGATAACGAGGGCAAAGGGTTCACCTGGTGGCCGGGCCCAGAGGAGTGCCAAGAAATAGCAGCCCAAGCAAGCCCAAATGGTGGCATATTTCTCACATATAAGACTGGAGAGAAACGAGAACACTGATGACGCCGACGTGGGCGAGACTGAGAAACAAGCACTCCCGCCTGCTGCTGGAGAGCAGCCTCGCGGAGTCCACCAAAGCCTTCAACGAACACGCTCTGAGACCCAGAAACTTCGCTACGAGGAACCTGACCTCTGCAAGGAAATATGTTCGTGACAGTGCAGACTGCAGTGATTAGACAGGAAACTGGAAACGAGCGCCCCCCAATGGCAGAAGGGCTACAGAAACTGTGCCGCCCGCAGAATGGGATTCTGTGACACTGGCACAAGAGCACGTGGACAGCGCTGGCCAGAATTTCACTTCACTGTGTGCACAGCATTTCAGTATAATTTACATATATGTACCATTAGTTAAAAGCTCAAAACCATTTTTCTAAAGGTAGCGTCAGAAACTTATTTTGAAGAGACACAGATTCAGTAGAGATTGGGAAGTAGACATTTTTTATTTTATACCTTTCTCTGAAATTTGTTAACCATGTGTTTGTTTTAAGGAAAAACACCACAGGTCCAAAATGGCATCATTCATGCGAAAAGCCCATGACACCAAACCTAGATTTAATGCCTGATCTAACTGCAGTTTCAACCTCTTCCAGAGACATAATCTTGACCAGTCCAGAATTTTCTGGTTAAATACCAGTAAGGTAATCCATCACATGGGCCCCTCTCCACTTCCCATATTTGAAAGGTAAAAACTTTTCCCCTTCTCTTCCCCCAAAGACGTCCTGGCCCCCCCCACCCCAAATCCTTTCTTCCGTCATAGCTTCCTTGCCCCACACTTCTGTCTATAAAGCCTTCCATTCTGAGCAGCCTCCGAACGCCCTTCTAGTTACTGGACGGGATGCTGCCCGACTCATGAATTGCTTAATAAAGGCTATTAGATCTTCAAATTTACTTGGTTGGATTTTGTTTTTCAACAGTTTACATAACATACATACTACAAATACATGTGTTAATGGGATTATCTGAATGGTAGGATACAGGCCATTTTCCTAAAGGTTTTCAAAGCATATATAACACAATTTTACCATCAACCACTTTTATGTGCAGTGAGCTCAGTGGCATTCAGCACATCACATTCTTGTGCCACCACCACCACCATCTCCAGAACTTTCTCAGCCTTCCAAATGGAAACTCAGTCCCCATTAAACGCTAACTCCCCATTGATTTCCCCTCCTTCCAGACTCTGCTTCGTCTCTATGAATCTGACTCCCTAGGGATCTCATCTAGTGGAACTGTACAGTATTTGTCTGTGACCACTTATTTCACATAAAGTCCTCAAGGTCCATTCATGTTGCAGCACGTGACAGGATTTCCTTCCTTTTTAAGGCTGAATCACATTCCACTATGTGCTGCATCTTGTTTATCCAGTTAGCCAACAATGGACACTTGGGTTGTTTCAACCTTTTGGCTATTATGATGCTATGAACATGGGCGTGCGAGACCCTGCTTCAATTCCTTTGGGTATACACCCAGAAGTGGAATTGCTAGATCATATGGTAATTGTTTAAATTTTTGAAGAACTGCCAGTTTTCCAGTGGCCGTGTCATTTTACATTCCCACCAGCAGTGTACAAGGGTTCTCTATTTTTAAATTGTTTTCTTTTAATGGCTGCTAAGGAGGCTGACTCGTGGGCTTCTGGCTTATTCCTGGTTCGCTGGTAGTGCATGGTTTATAAAACACATGACATGTTCTGTTCTGGCAATGCCGACATCTTCCCTAGCAATCTAGGGAAACTCCATATACCCTGGCACCAACTGGTGGTGGCCCAGGTACAGCAGGAGCAGGTTGGGGGACAGGGGCCTGCCCCTCTGTGCCCCAAGAGGGGAGGTGGCAGCTGGTGCCACTCCTACTGCCCCAGTGCAGGGAGGCTTCTGAGGGAAGTGGAAAATCTTACTGGGGCACTTACCTCAGCAGGCCCTCCCAGGGCTAGGGGTTCCAAGTGGGCCTGGCCGTGACCGCTGTCCCTGGAGCCAGGGTGAGGTGCTTGCTGAGTCGTCAGTAGAGAGCTGGGTCCTGTGCAGCAGGCAGCGTCTGTGGCTTTGGGGCTGGCTGGGCAAGCCTGGGCTTGAGAGTTGCTCCCACCCAAAGGCAGTGCAGAGTGGGGCCCTCAGGGACCCCTTCAGGTCAGGCCTGCAACTTCTGGCACCGTCAAAGCACCCTCCCCCTAGGTTTCTCAATGTTTGGATCAGAGAACACATGCATTGGAAAAGGAAGCCAGAGTGGGAACGATAAGACAGACTCCCCGGCGAGGCCTGTATCTAGATTAAGGGTTGGTGCTGGGCCTGGGAATCTGCATACTGAGGGGCACATTCGAGTCTGAAAGTGGATTTGGGCAACAGCCAGCCTCATTGTCTGAGGAAGAGGCAGGGGTGTGGCCTCTAAATTAAGGCTGGCAAGGAAAGCTCCCGGGTATCAGCCCTGTGGGGGCTGGTGACACCCACCAGGTCCCTGGCACACGGCAGGGTTTTGGAATGAAGTACAAAGGCCCAAGACAGAGGGCAGAGACCAGTCTTCCTTAGGACCCTGCCACCCTGCTCAGCTGAGGGACCTCTCGGAGAGAAGGACAAGAAAGCTTCAGAGTGATACCACCAGTCCCCAACTCCCCAGGCTGGCATTAACCCTGATGATGGCGATGACGTTCACAATGGCTGTGATGTGAACTCTCCATGGGCTTATCCAGTCTCAGGCCAGCAGTGGATGTGGTAGCCCGGGCCAGAGGCCCACTACCTCGCCTCTGCCCCCAGAGCTGATGGGAGAGCTGGGACTTAGAGCCCAGTTGGCCTGATTCCACACCTGTGCTACGAACAATTGTTTGGTGGCTGGGGGCAGTGGGTGATGACAGGAATCAATTAAAACACTTCTGTACTAGGTGAAATTCCAGACACCAGAAGGTACCCGTGGTGACTGCAGGCACCTGGGAGGCCATCATTTTGTTAGGTTGCTTGGTCTACTGGCCGGTGGCTCAGCAGGGCAGCCACAGAGCTGGGCAGCCTGATTCTGTCCCTGCTTCCCAGGGCTCCCATCCTTGAGTTTTTTTTTTATGAGAACAAGTGGTAGTGGCAGTACCAGGTGAGGTCTTCAGCCCCTTCCAAGCCAAACTCCTCCCATTCTTTGATGTGGACCAAGAGTATTTTCGATCCTGTCAGGTGCTCTAAAAACGTAGCTTCAGTTGCCGCATCCAACCTGGTTGTCACCTGGAGTTGCAGGTGAGAGGGGCCTGGGGGATCCATCCCGTTGTCACTGAGATGGAGGGGCCTGGGATGGACAGGCCAGACTGATCCAGGGGCTCCCAGCAGAGACGGCCAGTCCAGGAAAGGGGAGAGACGTGAGGGTGCTGATGAAAGGTGATGCACAGGCTTGGGCTCGAAGGCACACCGTGCCCTCATGGGATTCTCAGGGTCCCTGGGAATGAGCCTGACATGCAGAGAGATCGGGAGCGTGGGGCGGGCTTCCTCAGGCTGGGCAATGGCACATAGGTGAGCTGAGGAAGGACATGAGGCTGCATCCCGGGGTGAGCGCTAAGGCCAATGAGCCATCTTCTCCAGGCCACGTCACCTGCCATGACCCCAAGTGCCTGCTGCGCTCTTTAGAAACTGCTTGATCAAATGATGCTGCTCAGGCTTTGGTTCTCATACTGGAAGATACTTTAACAGTCACTTTTGTCCATTTAAAACTGTAGTTATCAGAAGTTCCGAGCTCCTAAACTACTGTACGCTTCTGTTTTTACACGTTAGGACAGAACTTTCCATTTACATCAAAATCACATTTTGCATCACCTCTAATTTTGTTTTAATGAGAATGTGAAGTTAGCTGTGCCATCTCCCACCCCCACTTCACTTCCGAGTTAACCAGACTGTCAAAAGCGTTGCCTCCTCAGAAATAAGAGGGGAGAGGGTGGGTGACATCCCCCCGCACTGCAGCCCAGATAGCAAGACCCCTGATCACCGTACAGAATGCTGAAACCAGACACCGACCTCAGCACTCCAGACAGAGCCAAAGAGAGGACAGATGCAGTCTAAAATCTCGCCAAAGGCTCTTCCCCAGGGAAATTTACCAATCAAAAAATGCAAATGGATGAACCAGTTCAGTGTTACCTGAGGTTCTCAATCCTGGCTCCCAACACTCTGGGAAGAAAGTGGGTCTATTTATGGCAAATAATTCTGGGCTAAATCAACACACTGTATGTAAGAGACAAAAGAATTTATAAAGGGCTTCCAGTCTGATCAACCCAACACCATTACTGTACAAAAAACCAGTTTTATTGGTTAATTACCCCAGGTGTACCTCTGTTCATGCTCTAGGTCACACCTGTTTCTCAGATTTGGCCCAGGCTCATAGGCAAGTTACCAGATTAGCAAATAGGAAAACTGTTCTGCAAAATAACAACTGTCAGCTTAAGGCATTACTAACATTGCAGAAGGAAGCAAGGTTGCTAGGGAAGTTTGGACAGCCCAGGACGATGATTCTGGGACAGGAAACCCTCTCTGAAAGGGCCAGCCTGTGCTGCTGTTCAACTCGGGAGATGACACTCTTGGCTCTGGGTGACAGGTCACTCCTTTATACCCATCCACAACATCACAGACAAAACACTATTTCTCCAGCTTTCAGATTTAGAAATTAGTTATATAAAAAGCACTGTCACAGAAGCCCCAGTACATCTGCGGGCCTCCCAGAGGGCTCACTCAGTCCTCCCTGGCTGGAGCAGGGGAGGATGGAGATATATGGAAGGTCAGTCTGTTTTAAAAAGTGAAGTCACTACTAGAAATACGGAGCCAGGGGGCAGAAACCCTTGCTGCAATCACATGCTGAATCATTGTCCTCCCAGAGAGCGGGCTCCTACAGGTTCTTTCAGTCCACGGAAGTGCTCAGAGCAGGGCAGGCCAGTGTGGCCATGGAGCTGCCGCCTGCCTCACTGCATGCCGAACCACTGCTCCTGGTCAGCCCACTGGGCCGCCTCACTGTCGCTGCCCTCCAGGTCCCCTTCTTCCCCACTCCCTTCCATGTCGTCCACATCCTCCTCCTGAGTGGCATCCGTGGGACTCTCCTCCTTCTCCATCTTCTGCATCCCCTCTAGAGACTTCTGGTCATTGGGGTCCAAACTAAGGGACAACAAAACAAAGGAGAGGCCTGAATCTCTGCCTTGCTTCTTGCTGGCTGCTGCGTCATCTCCCTGGCACAGCCGTGAAATGACCACCCGGTCACAGAGAAACTGCCAGCGCCTGGCCTCTCCGAACAACTCCGGTGCCACCGGCAGAAATGAGGGAGTCCACCACTAGAAGTGAAAAAAGGCTTCTTGTCCTAATTTTTAGAATTCTTGACTTTTTCTCCACATTGTTTCTTAAACCTTTTGACACTTAAGCATACTCCTAGCATTATGCTAAAGGAAGCTACCAAATAACAAAACGAAAAAGTGGTAAACAACCATTAACAGAAAAATTCAAATGTAATTTCTTAACAGTATTGGGTTTTTAAGCTATAGAGTTACCAAAAAAAAACCTTATTTTTCTGTGAATGAAACTATTCCATGTTCTTATGATCTAATTAAACATAAGGCATTTCAGTAGTTAACCAAAATCATCACGCTTACCATGGAACAGACTTCTCAACTCCTAGGTTAGACCCCAGGACCCAAAGCAACCCTTACTTGGGCATTTGAGTTTAACAGCACAGAGTCATCACACATGCAAAAGCCCCCAAAGTTCAGAACATTTATTTACAGGGCTCCTAAGCAATCTTTCCTCTTGCCTTCGTGACCATCACCTAGGCCAGCAGGTATCCGATCTCTAACAAATCTCTCCTCTAATGAAAGCCTGGTATTTTCTCACTCGCTTTTTTCCAAAAAGCAGATAAAACCCATGTGGGAATCCTGTTCCTACTTATATAACTGTAGATTGGTTTGTATCATCTCCTCTTCTCCAAAACCTTCCATACAGCTCTCACCCACACCCAGGGTTCCCCACCCTCTGCACTCCCACCTTGCCTTCTAGAAACTGCTATGAAAGCACTTAGCACGTGGTATCCATCAGTCTGCACGTCTGAGACTGAGGGCTCCCGGAATTGCAGCATCCCCTCTGGTTACTTAGATGCCAGGCATATGAGTAGTGCTCAACTGCTGAACAAATAAATGGATGTGATCAGACTCAGTTAAAGACAGGCCTTCACCGTAACCTTACAGACACACAGACAACCCTTAAAGAAATCACTTCTGTATGAAGCAGCAAGAAAACCACTATTTATTTAGTATTTACTATGTACCAGGCACAGTGCTAAGAGCTTTACAAGGAATAATCATTTAATCCTCATTTAATCACTATAATACCTAAAAAGGTAAATATAGACAAGAAAATTTGTTAGTAACTCGCCCAAGATAACAGGTGGTGAAAGTAATATTCAAACTTCAGAGCTTAAGTTCTTAACGACTACAATAGGTAGAAACATGGGAAAGTACTTATAATACTTTGATTTGAAAAAGCAGAATATAAAATATATACTACATATAACCCTATAAAAATATGCATATGTGCAGGCAAGGCCAGGAGGATGATCTACACAAATGAAAACAGATGTTATAGTGGTGTGAGCTGGTTATGAGTGAAAAGAGTTCTTTAATGTTGTTAATATACTTAAGAAAAAAGTTTTAGAAGTCATGAATTCACAAATAACTCTTCTACCATTACTATTATTACTGTTTTCAACCGTGGGCACAACGTGTACGTGGTTCCAGAATTCCTGTGAAACAGTGCCCTGCCTCCTCTACCCCTGGGCGACCTTCCCCCCGGGAGGCTAAGTGCCTACCTGAGTGCTATACTATACTGGTCCATTGCC
Organism: Pteropus alecto; assembly: GCF_000325575.1. Lineage (NCBI taxonomy): Eukaryota > Metazoa > Chordata > Mammalia > Chiroptera > Pteropodidae > Pteropus > Pteropus alecto. Next base: position 5,636,696 of record NW_006434829.1, read on the forward strand.
TCCTGATACTCATTGACAGCTACAAGGAAATCTCCTAGGATCCGGTGCAGGACACAGTCACTCTGATTAGCTAGTGCGTTCCTCAGCAAAGCAATTCCATCTTCATATTTCTGCTCTCTGCCTAAAAAGAAAAAGACCCTCATTTTTCTACTTAAACGACATTTAGACAATATATTCCCATCTCAAGTCTTATACACAAAACTACAACAATGATCACAATCCGATGATCTATTTGTAGAGATGTCTTCAAGAGAACAGTGGCAGGAAGTAAGAACAAGCTCATCTGAATTCCTGTATCATCAGGAAATGTACAGTTTGAGTTTTCATTTTTTAAAAAGTACTATTAACCTAAATTCAAATAAAAAGCCAGGATGCATTTTATTTGCCAAACTAGCCCAAACCCAGTTCATCACAAATCGGGAATGAAAAAACCAAGGCTAAAAGGGAAATCATAAGAGAATCCAGACAGGTTAAAACAGTTCAAGCTGGATCACCCAGTTATATTTGGCCCAAACCAGTCCAGGACAACTAAAGCCCAATCAGAGTGAGTTGAACAGGTACCAACCAAGAATAGCTGGTTTGAGCCACTCCATAAAAATCAGTCACTGCCAATCTAAGCAGGTCTAAGTCAGCTACATTTGGTTGTGCTAAACATAAACCACCTCATCTGGGCTCAGACCTACTGCAAAAGGAACATACCTGTTTGGTCATCTGTAACCAGCTAGACTGGGGAATCCAATTGAGATCAGGTTTTATAAAATTAACCATGAACAGGGAAGTAAATAAGATACACTTACTAAGTAGTTCTGCTTTTTTCACAACAGCCTTAATGTAATCTGGCCTTTGGTTCAGGGCTTTGTCTAATAAAGTTTTAGCTTTCTCCTGTGTCACTGGGTCTTCAAGACAAACGGTGGCTAACAAGGTAAGGGTCTGTGCATTTGCTCCAAGAGTTTTGTAAACGTTGTTAGCCATTACCATTGCTTCACGAATACTGTTGGAGGCTAAGTAGCATTCGATGAGACCTGAAAAAATAAGACAGAAAATTTAACCATATCATTCCAAGCCATGCTTCCATTCTGACAGCCTTCCAAATTGCAAACCTTCAAAGTTTCAGACAAGGGGCAGGCCAGGGGGAAAACTATGAGATCAGACTGGAGAGTATGTCGATGGAATAACTAAGTGCTCCTTCCCAGAACACTTGACGGATATGGAAAAAGCCTGCACTGCAAAGGCACCTTCAGTTAAGCAAAGGAAATGAACACCCATAAGCAAACCGGACATTGTGGGCAGCCTAGCTCAGGGGTCCCCAACCGGTCCTTGGCCTATTAGGAACTGGGCCACACAGCAGGAGGTGAGTGGACGAGCGGCAAAGCTTCATCTGTATTTGCAGCCGCTCCCCAGCGCTAGCATCACAGCCTCAGCTCCACCTCAGATCATCAGGCATTAGATTCTCACAGGAGCACCGGTCTCTGGTGCTAAAAAGGTTGGGGACCACTGGCCTAGCTGAATGTTAGAGGAACAAATCATTAGTTGAAACAGTGAGATGACGTTTCTATCAAAACCCAAGGTTTCGCTGTCTCTTAAGCTGTATTCACCTTTAGTCCGAGATTTAAGCTCTTATAGTCCCAAGTGAGTACCTACTTCTACAAGCTAAAGACCCAAAGGAGTAACCCAAGGGAGCAACCCAAGGAACAAGGAAGACTTTTTCATGTGAAACAAAGTTTTCTCAAAAGGCATTTGCTGAAGGCTTCCCTAAACTAGATGATGGAAAGTCCTTCATCAGATGGACCAAATATACCAATATTGGCAGCTCCTGCCTCTTTTCACACCCACAACAAGAGGCCCTATGGGGAGTCAACTCTCAACTCTTCATGCCAAAAAGTCAAGAACAGAGGAAATACTTTTTGGCACAAAGCACTCATCAAAACAGAAAAACAGCTTAAACCCCAAACCCACACAATCCCTGGCAGATTTTCTCTGCATACTCCTCCACCTAGTAGCATTTATAACATTTGTGCACATTCTACCACACACTATGGTTACTTAACCAGAAATTACCTAACGCTTAAGAGCAACGTGTTGCATTCAGAACTTGGCTGTTTGCAACTACTTATTGAGTTACTTCCCTGCTAAAGCCCTATTGGGAAGTCAGAAGGAAATGGAAAGAATGCACTTCACTAATGCTGGCTGCTACCAATAAGGGAAGCTGGGCTGGAGATTGCAAAAAGCACCAGAGGCATAACCTTGATCTGATCTCCAAACGGTTGCCTGACAAAGGCAGCCTGTGAAGCCTCACAGTCCAGCTGAGGAACACCCTCTGCCCCAAGCACTCTCACCAGCCTGTGTCCAAGCACTGTGGTCGTGGAGTTAATTCAACTGTACTACTGGGTTCTAGTGAACCAGGCACACAGCAAAAAGGAATTAACGTGATAAAAGCAGGTGGGAGGCTAAGGAAGTTATAGTTTCAGGATCAAGAAATTTAATCCGAAACCAAAAGCTTAGTTTGCTGGGGTTTCCTAAAGAACAAATCCACAATAGGCATAGCTCTCTGGCTATCTAAGCAGATTTGTTCTTTACTCCAACTTCCAAATTTTATTTTTCAATTTTGAACTCATCTTCCTGTTAACAGCAAATCACTCCTGACTGCTGGGTTTATTTTTAAATTATCATAAAAATATGCTTTGGAGGAACTGCATCTTGTAAGATCTATTTTAATGTCTGTGACTGAGTCACCAAATGTTGCTGAAGCTGGCACAGCTCCTTTGAACTCCTAGGGTCAGTTCACATGAACTTAAAACAGTACATAACAAAACTAAGTTTGACCCTGATCATGCCTACTCTGGAGGTCACAATGAACCAACCAGTTCCCAGAGCCAACACTGTCATATGAATATGGAGTTACTCTATGAGTAATATCTCTAGACCAAGGTAAGACAACTGTGAAAAATAAAGACATAACCAAGTGAACCTGCACAGTGCTGGCACAGATTCACATTAGTGAGTGGGCCACATCAAGAAACCAAAAAAAAAAAGACAAGGAAACTACTTCCTCTCCAAAAACCACGAAAAAAGAAAACCAGATTCTAGAAAGGCCTAGATTAATTTTAAATGCCGAATGCAGTGGTTCTCAAACTTGTCCGCACACTATCATTACCTGGGAGCTTCAAGTAATACTGATGCCCATCTCTTAACCCCAAATATTATGATTTAAATAGTATTGGAGTGACATGGCATCGGGACTTTTAAAAGTTCCCCCAGCAGACTCGAATGTACAACAAAGTTTGGGACCTGCTGGCCTAACAAAACCTTCCATCGAAGTGTTGCCCACACCTACTGATTTAACTTTTCATCTATAATGTTTATCTTACCTTCATAACAGTCTAAGCGACAAGGAGCAAGTCGTATGGCCTCCCGAAAGTGGATTATTGCTTCTTGGACTCTGCCCATGTTCCGCAGTGCTGCCCCCTTCAGCAGTAAGGCCTGAACACTGTTACTGTTCAGCTGGATGGCCTTGGCCCCCAAATAGAGGGCCCGGGAGTAGCGTTTGCTGTAGAAGCTATGGCACCTGGGAGAAACCACCGAACATTATGAGAGAAAACTACAAGCACACCACGTTTTACTGTGCTTTGCCTTCCTGCTCTTCACAGATGTTGTTTTCTGCAAATTGAAGGCAAGATTCTCCACCAATAAAAAGAATGACTTGCTTTATGCGACACTCGTTTATTGCAGTGGTTTGAACTGAACCCGCAGTATCTCCAAGTTATGCCAGTATAAAGAAATTTCATCTGAAAACCAAAGAGAAGTCCCTCTACATAAGCCTTATTACAAACCACACTTATAGCTTTAACCTAAGATGTTACAGTGGAAAAAACAGGAAAAAAAAAAATCTATTACATATTTTTAAGTGGTAAATCTTGATATGGAAGGAGAAAATTATAGAAAAACCCTTATGATCTGGATATGTCATCAGATGAGAGACATTCAGAGAATTTGTAAAGCCAGGCCAGTAACAAAGTAGCAGCTCCCGGCCTGTTCACTGATGGCTTCCCAGGAGCAGATCCAGTGCTGAGCATAATGTGCTCACTATCTAAGTTAATATCTACTCCGTGAAGAACAGGTATTATCTTCTTTCCCAAAGGAGAAAACAGACTGAGAGGTAAATCATGTATCCAAAGTCAAAGACCATGATTTAAATCCAAGCCTGATTATCTCTTAAACCTGTGTTTCCAACCTGTATTCTATTCAGGAAGAACCACAATTCCCTAAAGAATCTGCTGAAAACTGAGTAGAAAAGGTAGTGCATATACATACCCCGAAACTACCCAGGGTTCTGCATGCTGATCAGAAATATTGAAAAGGCGGCAGCCAAGATTCTCTACATCCTCCAGCCGCCCTTCTCGTGCCAAGAGGTAGCCATATACATCCATCCCTACAAAGGAAGAGGCTCTTTAAATGAGGCAGCCTGGGCCCTTCACAGAGGAGTGGCAACCACCGGCAGATATTGGTAAGCCTTCTCCATCATCATGAGCTCTTCCCACCAGCCTTCCCAGGTTCCAACAAAATGACTTATAAAAAGACAAAACACATCTAAAACTAAAAAAAAAAAAAAAAAAAAAGCAAAGTAGAAGGACCAACCTCACAATTTGAAAGCCTGTTATTTTCAGAAACTGTTTGTCCCTACATCCTGTGGTGTGATATACAGCTATCCTAACTCGTAACCAGAAAGGCCCCAAAAAAGGTATCAAGTAAGTTCTCTCTTCCAAGGGGTCTAGGCACACTCAGGAGTACACACTTCATGTACCAGTTAGTCTTGGAAAAAAACCTATTTCAGGAAAAGCATCTAGTTCTTTGTGGAGTCTAGTTCATTTAAGATCACCCCCCACCCCACTCCTTTTTTAAGTTCTCACTCATGTTCTATAAAAAGGGCCCCATGTTTGCTGTCACCCATCTCTTATCACCATTTCCCTCCACTCCTTGTACCCCTTCAGACTCCCAGGAAAATGCTTCTTAAGCCAAGATCACTGCAACACATCCTGCTGGCCCCGGACTTCGGCCTGGGCTCCCTGAGCTTGCACACAGCTTTCATCATGGGTATGGGCAGTGTGGAGAAGAGAATAAGCCCTGGGCAAGAAGGAGACCTTGAGCAAATGAATTCTTCTTTCTGGATCTGTTTCTTCCTCTCTCTGCTCTGTCATTCTCTTGGCTTAAGCATCTACAAGACTGTCTATTGTCACAAGTTCTTATTTTTCTGATGGCCTTTACTGGGACTTTACAAGCAGAATTCAACCTATTTGACCTTATTTCCCACTACTATTCCTGAGCACACACCCTTCACTCACTGCCAATCACCCAACAGTCATCCTTTGGAAGTCCCTATGGCTTACCCATTCAGCTGCAATTTTCTTCCAGATAAATGATTTTTTGTTGTTGTTCACTCCTAACTACTTCCTTTAATTACCTTATCCCTTTCTTAATATCGGTTCACTTGCTCCCTTTTAATTATACTAGGACACTATAAAGCTAAATTCCCTTTTTAGGATATTACGGTTCTGGAGATGCCATCCAAATTCTCAGTCTGGCACTTCATAAATTTATAAATCATAAGGAGGGGCTATGACTCTTCCAAAAGAAAAACAGCTAAATAATGATCTGTGGGAAAATGACACTTGAACTGAAACAAAAACAATGGCTCAAATGGAACTACTCCAGTGTTAAAGACATGTGTCAGGACCTGAAAAAAGGTAAAAGGCTACTGTAATAAATTTTACAAACTATTCTGTGAAAACTGGTATCAGAAGATCATGCTACATTTTCTCCCTATCTTTGTGATCTGCCCCTCTACAGTCATTTCTGCCCGTCCCCAAGAATTACTTACCTTTTATCAGGTAAGGATCCAACATCTGTGCCTGTTCGAACTTGAGGACAGAGTTTTTATTGTCTCCAGCTCGGAAGTACAGATCTGCTAAGCTTCCCAGTAGATCCACGTTATCTCGCAATAAGGACTTTTTCTCTAGTGAACTTTAAGATATTAAACATTGAACCTTAAAATCTATTATAAATCCTTAGTTGTTGAATCTGGGTGATGGGCATATAAGTACTATTTTCTTCGTGTATATATGAAATTTTTCACAATAAAAAACTTTAAAAACAAACTATGAACCCTTTATTTTCTTATTCTGAGCTACAATTAAAAAAAAAAGTTATATAGGATAAATTATAAAGGATAGGACAGCAAATGCACAGAACAAAGCAGAAATCCCATTACCCAGAGAGAACGTTCTTGGTTGCAGTTTTTCAGAGGACAACAATCACTACATGGTGTTAAATGTCATATCACTCACAGGTTAACAGCTACTTATGAAGCAACCAAATGACTCTGCATTACACAAACTCCAGTCTCTAGTCCTTGGACTTTACCTGACTAGAAAGAAAATCCCAAGCCTAAGGAGGTAACCCAGGCCAGATGCTGCAATAAACTATGTTTCTGGGGCATCCAAAAAGATGTCTTTCAGGTTCAAGAACATGCTGAGGCAGTCCGTTTTGCAAGGATTACTGCTTTTGCACGTAGAGCTAAATTTGGTCCAAATTACATTTAACAGGTGCTCAGCAGAAATTATTACATTTGAGACCATTCAGTACATTAAGAGACTAACAAAGTCCAAGGACAACTGGCTGCAACACCAAGAGATAGGCATCTCATTTTTCTGTTTTGCTAATTTAGATACAACAGGACTCCACACAAAGAAAGGGCATCAAGAATGCTAAATTAATTTTGTAGGTCTCACCAGATGGTATTGATTGCTCTTGAGTTGTCACCAGTATGCACGAAAGCATATGCTTTGATCCACACAGAGAGCCAATCCAAGTTAGGCACAGACTGGATCACATTCATTGTCATTGATGCCACCTCTGCACCTTTTACAGACAAGGACAGCAGACCTAATCCAACAAAAAGCAGAAGAAAGAAGGTGAGGCATAGCATTCTTCTTCCGCAATGCAAGAAGCAATAGGTGACTCTTTCCATGGGCTACAAGGCAATACTTTCTCTATTCCAATCAAGAGACATATGACAGAAGAAACATAATTTAATATTTCTTGATCAGTGAAATACATGACAACGGTAATCTACTGAATCACTATCCAGAGGTGAGGCATGGGCAACTTTAAAAAAAATAAAGCTATTCTAATGTACAGCCAAGATCAAGAACTACTACCTTAAGAGTAAACACTCCATGAAAATAGGCAGAGAATGCTCTATACCTAGAATGGCATCAAGGGCTAATGGGCACTGCCTCAGCACCTCCTTATAGCTGGTGACTGAAGGGCGCTCCTGACCAGCCTTCTTGTACAGGTTTGCCAGCATCATGTTTATCTGTAATAAATAAAAACAAAAGACAGTAAGATTAAATGTACGTTGCAAAGAAAATAAACATTTCACCATCAATAAATTCTGCTTTTTTGCCAAGCTACTATTCTACTTTTTACTGGAAATCTACCCATAGCCCTGTGGAAATAAACAAAGACAATTTCATTCTTCAAACCAAAAAGGAAATGACTACCTTTGCTTTTCCTATGTCCTCCCATTTTTAAAAGGAAAAGTCAAATTCCTCTCACTTACCCAAACAAAAAGTTCAGTAATATCTGGACCAAAGATGCTGCCACTGGAAACGGGGGTAACATTCATTTGAGAAATGTTACAGAATTCTAATTACCTTGACTATTTCTTGATCTTAAGACAGAAAATGAACTACCCTAGAAGTGCTCAAGTTTACACTTTTTAAAGGCAATAAACATCACGGTATAGAAGTAAGGATTTCTTAACATAGCTAGTTAAGAAAGATCAGATGAATTTTCCCCAAAAAGGAAATGACAGATATATAAAAGTATTATAACTGGCTTCTTTCTAATAGTCTAGTAGCTGGACTCTAGCCTTTCTAATGCTTAAAGCTTTAACGGACAGGTACTATCTGACTCATCAAAGTAATGCTATAAAATTCAAACTCTGATTCACCTCCAGAGATGACAATGATCCAGAGATTAGTTACAGTATTTAAACAGCACAATTCAAATATGTAATTCGATAAAGCTCTACTAAAATAACCCTTCCTAAAAATGCAACAGGGAAAATTTGAGAAAACCTAAAAATTCCAAAGAACGTAGAAGTTATAGAGAAGACATAATTGATCTTAACAGTCCAAAGAGAAAAACACAGTATTTCAATTTTAAATTAATAGATCATAATGCAACACGGAGTTTGCCAGATCATTAATCTGAAGAAGCAGTCAACATGAGGGCACAAAAGAGAAAAAGCCAATCCCAATTTCTTCAACTATCTGTAGCTTCGTATGCCAGATATTTACTCAAGAGTGGCTCTGAAGATGAAGAACATCTGTCTCAACCATGGCCTTACAGTATGAAATGATCTAGTGTGGTATTAATCCATACTGATTCAAATGATGAAATAATGAAATACTAGAAAGAAAATCATTTTTTATTTGGCCCCAGATTTTCCATTTTAGGCTATGTTGAAAATGCAAAAGAAGGTAATTAGAGGAAAACTCCAGTCTTGGTGTCAATATTTGAAGAGTAAGGTTTAAATTTAAGAACCTTTCTTGGCTGCTTGTTATTAACAAACCATGATGGATGGACCAGCAAATATTAAAATTCCCTTTAAACTATCTGGCACTTCGAAAGAATGAGTTTTAAGTACTACCTAGTGAGAAAGTAAATTATTTTTAAAACAGATCCTTACTTGGGAATACCATAAAGCCACATTCCACCAGTTGTAAACATAGCAGTCATCATTTTCTAAAAACTAAGAAATTGTATGTTGGTATGTTTGCTCTTAAAAGTTGGAGATTTATCAAGATGCAATAATCTCACACTGGAATTTTCCTTTAAAATGAGAAGGAATGTGTGGCGGTGTTTACCATACATTAACAGACGTTCATTTAGACGTATTCTGACTCACTTCCTTGTCCTTTACACAGACTGAGAAGCCAGTTAACTCCCTAACGGACAAGAAAGAAAAACTGTAAATATTATAGGTTTATGTTTGCTTCTGGCTACAACAGCTCTACAGAAAGAAAGATATGTACTCCTAACAAATGCAGATTCCTCTAGTACCTCTTAAAATGATGGCAGTAAACACAGTGTTGGATACCACAAAACTAAGCTTCTTTGCCATCACTCATTTTCAAAATTGTCCCCAAACTCTTTCAAGTCATTAAAGAGGAAATTATGATACATTTCCAATAAGATAAGGAATAGATGTAATTAAAAGTTTATAATCGAAATAGTATCTTCCAAAAGGAAGATACTCTTCATATATGTAAAAAAATTATTAGACTTTCATAGGGTGCAAGAGAACGATTTGGTATATAAGTATCCAAACTTATTACAAGATAGGTTAGGCTATATATGCTTCCCAACGTTTTTAATAACAGTCACCACCATTAAATATAGTGGAGAAATAACTTAATTGCAAAAACTCGGAAAGTCATAAATAAATCCTCACTACGAGAAGATACATTCTCATCAAGTTTGATTGGTTACTTTTAAAATTCAGCAATATTTGGGTGAAAAAAAAACACTAACTAAATATATCAGGTCCCTACTGATTAGATTCATTTTCTTTTAAGAGCAGGAGGATATACATCTTACATATAAAATTCCTCACTGTTCAGCACAAGTTACACAGAACAGTTTCTCACTGAAGTGAAGAAAGCAGGTGACATCAGAGTATTTGGTAGAATATTAAGTACTGATGTAAATTCAATCCTACGAGCAAGGATTCTCATTGTTCTTCTAAACTGGACTTCAAAAAAACTGTAAGCAAAGACACCCAATATAATACCCCTTACAGAATAGTATATTAAAAAGTATTCTCACATACATGAACTTGTTTAGCTTTTTGAAAAGTTAGCAGAGAAAGTATTATCTCATTTTATAAATAAGGGGAAAAAGTAAAGTTCAGATTGGTAACTTGCCTACATACACACTACACACAGTTTGCATGCCAAAACTCAGACAAGACACCAGAACTTCTGATTTTAGTTGAAGATGTTCTAGTCACTATACTATATTGCCAAATCAAACACAAAAACATATCCTACACACAAATAAGTACAAAAAGATCTTGTAGTCTTGATTTTGAAAATAAAAGGACTAATAAAACCACTCATTATCAAATAGGTACAACCAAAGAATGCAAAAAATTAGGTTCTAAAAAGTGTTGTTGCCACCTGGAAGTGTACTGCAAATCATTATTTTTTACAGTGAGAAATACCAAGGAATAAGCACTTATAGCACTCTCCAGTGACCATTTTTATTAGCTGAATTTTCAGGGTCTCATAAGAAAGTCACTCTTCAACCTCTCTGAACCTCCCACCCACTCCACTAACAAGGGAACAAAGTTAGAGTTAAGAGTAATGTGCTCAGATGGACTTCCTACTGTACAGGGAAAAACATGAAGGAAGAGGGTTGGAAGAACTGGGGGGAGGAGAAAATGATGTAACAAATTGTTAGTTCAACTTACTTTGGGAGTTCTTTGTCTTGAAGGGATACCATCAAGTATAGCAATGGCATCTTTATCCTGTTTTAGCATCGTGTAACATTCAGCCATTTTGTATTTCACTTCAATTTCAGATGGAAGACACTAAGACAGAATGACATCTCTTCAAAATATTACTTAAAACAGTATGGCAGTTCTTCAAAATGTTAGTTATCGTATGACCCAGCAATTCTGCTCCTACACAGACTGCCAAGAGAATTGAAAATATGTAGCACCACAAAAACCTACAGACAAATGTTCATAGCAGCATTATTAATAAGTGGAAACAACCCAAGTGTCTACCAATTGATGACAAGATAAAATATAATCTATCCATACAATGGAATATTATTTGGCAATAAAAAGGAGTGAAGAATTAATTCATTTTATAACATGGATGAACCTTGAAAATATTATGCTAAGTAAAAGGAGCCAGACACAAAAGGCCATATATTATATGATTCCATTCATATGAAATGTCCAGAATAGGTAAATCCATAGAGACAGAAAGGTTAGTGATTGCCAGGGGTTGGGGAGATAATAGGCACTGGGTTTCCCTAGAGTAATAAAAATGTTCCAGAATTAGATAGTGGTGATGGTTGCACAATGCTGTGAATATACTAAAACTCACTGAATGGTGAATTTTATGATGTGAATTATATCTCAATTTTTAAGAAAGTCCTTAAAGATTAAATGTATTTAATTCAAATGAAAGGTTTAGCATGGTGCTTGGCATACCAAAGGTTTAAAAAAAGTTAGCTACTTCTATAAATGATTCAGTGTGGAGATACATATGGCTTCCATTCAGTGTCAGAAAAAGAGAAAATCCTGGCAATCAGCTCTTTAATAACAGAAAACCAAAGGTTTTACTTAGATCGAAAACAAGATGAAGATCTATAGGCTTTAAAAAAAACTACACGAATTTATCTTTTTTTAATGTAGAAAAATACAAAGAAAAAACATGACATAATTTCACTTCTATTTCATTCTACTGACATTCCTTTTAAACATAAGCTGCATGTATAATTTAAAGACACGTTCAAACTGAAAAGTAAAAGTTCCCCTCTTTCTAAAACTTGCTACTGTTTTTATTTCCTTCCCATGCACAAAAAAATCTTTCATGTATATTTTAGGCATATACCAGGAAACACTTATGTTATCTATACACCAACCCCTTTAAACAAAAACGGTATTGAATACACTGCTTCAAACCTTATTTTCTTTACTGATATATAGTTCTTTCCAAATCAGCACATACACCTCTATCTCATTTTTCATTTTTTTAACAGTTCCATCATATTCCATCTTTGGCTATATTATGATTTAACTAGACCTTACTGATGAACATTTCTGCTTCCAGTTTCTTATCACTATAAACAATGCTGCAATAAACAGCCTTACATACCCTGTAAAACTTTTGTGAGTCTACTATTAAGGTTAATTTCTGGCAATGAGATGGTCCCATCAAATTTTGAAATTTCAATTTTTTTCCCTTCATTTACTTATCAAAACTTTGGCTATTATCGAAAATTGGCAGGAATTCTTCTTAGATTTGTCATAAATTTCCCCGGGTACTCACAGTCCTAACAATTGAGTTACATTTTAAAAGCTGTACTTTCATTAACATTATAAAAACATTTTATGAGTTCTGTTTATATAAAAGGGAGGAACAACACATACTTTGGTTAGAACTCATGTTTAATTCCAATTTTAGATTCACCTGGAGTGAATTTTGCTTTTAACCCATAATGCTTGGTTGAATGCACTCTTGCATCTAAGTGATTTTTCATCTGTTCCTCCAGTCAGTTCCCCTTTAAAATCGCATTTTATTTTACCATCTTCTAAATCTAATTAGCAGAATTCTTATAAATTCTTTCCGACTCTCATGGTCTCAAAAATAAAAAATCATCATACTTCCATCTCCAATTACCTGACTTTGTGGAGCAGATGCAGAATTTCCAGTTGAAGGTCTCACTTTCGAAGTTTTACTTAGGGCTTTCTTCTGCTGTAAAGCCATGGTATACTTACTCACAGCATTCCGATATTCCTTATCATGAAAGAGAGAATCTGCATGATACACCAAAAGCTGGTACTTCTGAGATGGGGAGAATAGCTCGCTAGAAAACAAAGAAAGTATACCCCCTACATGGGTTGTTTCGAAGTGTCAGAAAGAAAGAATACTCTCAGTAGTGCCCCCCTTGGTGTCCCTTCTTAGTGTTCAAGCCTAGCGCAAAGCCTATACAGACGGTTTACAAAAAGTCAATATCCTTAAGCGCTAGTCCCAAAAAATAAAGCCATGAAAGTCATACTCTGTGTTAATATGGTTGACACATAGAGGAAACTGCCTTAAGTTGTTTTAATATGCTTTTTTCCCTTTACTTACTATAAATACAATGATACCTCTGTAGAGGTATACAAAGAGAAATGTAATACATCTTTTCCTCCCCTTCTTTAACTCGTCTTCTTAATTTAACAGTTTAAATATATCCATACTTATGTTAACATCAATTTTTACAGTAAAACAAAAAAGAGCAAGCACAATGACTTAACTAATATTACCAAAGAAGGGTTGAAGAACCTGGGAAAGAGAAACCTCACCACTTACATCCTTTTTAGGAACGTACTGAACAAAAAGAGGTTGGTTAGGGAACTGAAAATTCTTCAAACACTGAAGAAAATGGGAATACTGAAATACTTAAGAATGAGAACAGGATAAGCCAGTGGGATAATGGGACAGAAACAGGATTAGCCTTGTTTGACAGAAGCATTCTTTTTGGTTTTAATTTTGCATACAAAAGTAAACTTTACTAGTACTAGAAGAATTTTTTATCTTCTGGAGTCTCAGGGGTTTAAGGACAGTGTAACAGAACCAATGTTTCAAAACTTTTTCTTTAATCTTGAATATTGCTCACAAGCGCTACAACTGCCTAGAAGCCAGCCTATCATTTTTAATCTCCAACCCGACTCCCTCTCCTACTCCTTCCTGAGTTTACATGTTTGACAGGTAAAAGCTATAGCCACTTAAAAGGAAAGAAGAGTCAAAGAACTCTGTAGACAGTTAATTTCTCAACAAATGAAAGCTACTCAAGATTGGTACCAAAGATTGATAAAGGCTGCCAGAAACCAGCTGAAGTGGAATCAGGAGTGACTACAAATAGATAAGCAGTTTCTTTTGGGTGTAATGAAAATGTTTTGGAATAGACAGTGGTTGCACAACTCCATGAATATATTTAAAACCACTGAAATATATTCTTTAAAAGGGTGAATTCCTTGGTATATGAATTTTATCTTAAAAAAAAAAAAATAGATAGGAATTCTAAATATAGGATAAAAAGTTACAAAGGAAATTCACTGAAAGATTTAAAGGTACAGTCAAGATAGTTAAGATCTCTTCCAACTCTGAGAATCTATGTATTTAATGAGAAATGAGAAATGATAGAAAATGTTACTAGACTCAAGAGAAAGCATTCAGATATTTACATGTTGTAACATATGTGCCTACTTATGCAAAAGTTATCGCTAGAATGATACATGAGAAACTTAATAGTTGTTTGCCTCTGGAGAAGGGAAATGGTGGGGTGAGGTTCAAGACAGGGACACTTATCTGCACACTCCTGCTGTCTGAAAATTTTTACTGTGTTGTATTGCAAATTCAGTAAGAAAATTTAAAACATAAATAATAAGGGTCAGAATTTAAATGCCTCCTGAAGCTAGGAAACTGCCAGTTTGACCCAATGTGAAGAAGTAAAGTCTAATCAGAGGATCAAACTGCTTCTAAGTATCCTGTAACATCTTCAAGAACCAAGAATAATGACTAACTGGTGCATAAATTTCCAATGGTGGAAACTGTGTGCTTTGACAAATCAGTCAGAACCAAGTGAAAGGCTCCAGAATAAACAGAAGGCTGACAGAGACCAGGGCTCCTGTCAACACTGAGTGGACGGTGGTAAAATGATGAGTCTCACGTAATGAGGTCCAAAAACATACTAATGGAAATGAAGTAGGGAGTAGCTGCTGCATCACAGGCACTTAAGGAGCCTTTCTTTTCTGACCTAGACAGCTTCAAGAGCAGGCCAAATGCAAATGGGTCCACTCTACGTAGAAGATTCAATTATAATGCCATTTAGAGGCAGTAGGCTGTAGTGGGCCAGAATGGAGAATTTAAGATTCAAAAGGACCAAAAACCCAGACATCATGGCTCCTCCACTTACTAAATGTGCGAACCTGAACAGGTATTTCACCTCCATGAAGTTATATGAACTTCCTTGGCAAAAATATGTAAGTGCTTAACTGCACACAGGCACTGTGCTAAACATATTAGTGTTAAGAGTGATGCAGAATATGGATCTTAAAAGTTATCATCACAAGGAAAAAACTGTAACTACGTGTAGTGATGGACGTTAACTACACTTACTGCGATCATTTTGCAATATACATAAAAATCATTACGTTCGTTGTATGCCTTAAAATGTTACATGTCAATTACATTTCAATTTTTAAAAAGTGATGCAGAATATAAAACAAGGCAATAGTATAGAACAGTGAGGGTAAGAAAAAATTCTGATGGGATATGAGCTGAAAACTGTATGAGGCAAGTCTGAGGTAAGGACTCAAAGCAGAGCAAATGCAAAAGCCCTGAATTGAGAGCGAGCTTGGTATGTTCAGGTATCAGAAAAAAATAGGCAAGGAGGCTGGGGTACAGTGAGCAGAATGTAAGTCGGGAGAAAGATGTTTGGCTCCCTTGATCATGGGGCAAAAAAAAAAAAAAAAACCCAACTTATTTAAGCCCAATGGAGAAATTTAAGCAAGGGAGAGACATGCACTCAAGGATGGAAAAAGCCCTGTGCTGCTTGTCATAAGGCTCAACAAACGGCAGCCCTGAAAACATGAAAGGGGCACTGCGAGCCCTTAAAAAGGCGCCACTCCCACCCATCATGAGAATCCCGTTTTCAGGGGTTTGCCAAGGTGAGAAAGTGAACCCCTCTAATAAACTCAAGAGAAAAAAGTCCGTCTCAGATGTGGACGAAGGTATAAAAGCCAGAGACTGGGCCTCCAAGCTTGGGCGAGGGAGGAAACGTCTTCAGGATGGAGCTGGGGAAGGAGGAGTCGGCCCAGATGTGACAGTCGCTACGCCCGGTGACAGATACCTCCGGACACCCTACGCTCCCAACTTTCGGGGGCACCCTCGTCGGGGTCGTCCTCACAGAGCCTCCGTCTTCCATGTCTCGAAGCCGCCGCCGCTGACACATCCCCCGCACGGAGCTCAAGTCCCAGCGCCGGGCACAACGCGGGGACCCAGTGAACTCAACTTGCGTTCCTAAGTTGGCTCCGCCCGACGAGGCCCTCGCAGACCCTGGAGCCTCTGCTGGGGCCCGCGGCCGCTCCTTCCCGCCAGTTCCCCAGGCCCCTTCAGCCCCCGCTCCCAAAAAGGCGCCGCTTTCTCCTCAGCCCCAGGCCGCTCCCCGCCTCAACTCACGGGTTGTTATTACTCATTGTAAGTAACAAGCTGCTGAGGAGCCGCACGTTGGAGTGCAGTCCCGCGGCCGCCATGTCTCGCACGTGGTCTATCACATTCATCCTGCCCGGCAAAGCCGCGGGGAGCGGCCGCAGCGGCACGAAAAGCCGGTAGAAGATGCTGAGGGAAGACTCCAAAATGGCGGCCTCGCCGGGGTCCATCGGGTCCACATGCGGCACCGCCCCCCAGAAAAAAAATAGGCGACTACTGAAGTGCCTGAGCAAAAAAAAAAAAAAAGTCTGTTTTCTCAAGCTCCCGTGAAGTGGAATGATTTTTTACTTGTTGTTGTTGTTGTGTGTCCCTGTGTGTGCCTGTGTGTGTGTGTTTAAGCAAAGCGACGTCGTTCTAAGTTGCAAATTTTATTGAGAACTTACAATGCGGTGGAGACAAAAGGCACCTCCGTCCATGCTCAATAAGATGAGAGGAATTTGTGTCTTCCAAAAATTAATTAAAAATGTATGGACATTTATAAAAGAATACAGTAGGTTGTGTGTGTGTGTGTGTGTGGATGGGAACCCAACAGCTGCCGTTAAATCCTTTAATCAGGCGCTAAGGGCAGGCCTGCTTTTACAGTCACGCCTGCGCACCAGGATGAAGGGGCCACGCCCCCTCTGCTCAGGTACTGTGAGTACTCTCTGAAATCAGACTTTATTCCCCCTTTGGGCAGCTGACTTGAGTCCGAAAGGGAATATTTTTACGCTGTGAAATGACTCACTATTTCAGAGTGAATAAAAGCTAGGTTGAGTTAGCCATCCTAATATGTGTTGTTTTAATTTGCAATTCCCTAATGACATGTTGAGTATCTTATACGCCTATCTCCCCTCTCGTCTATCTTCTTTGGTGAGGTATCTCTTTAGGTCTTTTTCTGATTTTTTAATTGGGTTGTATTCTTACTGTTGAGTTTTAAGGGTTCTTTGTATATTTCATAAGTCCTTTATCAGATATGTGTACTGAAAATATTTTCTCCCATTCCGTGGCTTGTCTTCTCATTCTCTTGGCCACCCCTTTATGGTTACCAAAAAAAAAAAAAAAAAACCTTTCAGCAATAATCCTGACATGAAATGACTAATAATGGCCAGAAAAGAAACAGTGAAAATATTATTTTATTAAACTTCATCTAAATAATAATGCCAGTACAATTTTTAATGAAAAGTAAAATATTACAATACGAGAAGGTAATGGATTAATACTTTTTAATTACATTAATGTATTAAGAAAAACTTTTATCCTACATATTGGATTAGCAAGAAAAAGAATAATATACAGTTTGTTTTTATGTCCTTAAGTTCTGCAAACTTGTCCATGCCAAAACTGATTGTATATTCATGTTCAATTAGAACTATAAACAGATTTGTCATTGTTTGAGCACAGCCTTGGTGTTCCATGAAAAGATGGGAAGAAATTTAAATGTATATTACTAAGCAAAAGAAGCCAATCTGAAAAGACCACGTACGGTAGGATTCCAGCTATATGAAATTCTGGTAAAGATGAAACTGAAGACAGTAAAAAGATCAGTGGTTGCCAGGAGTTAGAGGGAAGGGAGGAATAGGTGGAGCACGGGATTTTTATGGATGTGAAACTATGTGATACTGTAATGGTGGATGCATATCATATGTTTGTCAAAACTCATAGAATGTACAACATAGAGACCTAACATAAACTATGGACTTTGACTAGTGTACCACACTAGTGCTGGATGTTGATAGTGAGGGAGGCTGTGCATGTGTGACACAGCAAGGGGCAGGTGGGTATTTGGGAACTCTACTTTCTGCTCAATTTTGCTCTGAACCTAAAGCTATTTTAAAAAAAGAGGGAGAAGAAAGAGGGGTATTTGTGTGTAGAAACTGACCTGCTCTGGGTGTCAAACATGCTAGATACATACACCACTGTATCTAACACACTTAGAACAATGTCTGGCACACATTGATAAACACCATAAATGCTTGTTGTTACACTTTTCTCTACCTATGAAATATTTCATAGTTAAAACCACATCTAAGTCTGTGGCCATGCTACCCTGAACAAGCCCGATCCCGTCTGATCTCGGAAGCTAAGCAGGGTCAGGTCTGGTTAGTACTTGGATGGGAGACCACCTAGTAAGACCAGGTGCTGTAGGCCTAAAAAAATAAATAAATAAAGGAGTGTAAGCTGACAAGGTCCTTTCAATCTGTGAGGTCAACCAAGGGTTGCCTCACCTAAAACAAACAAAAAACCACATCTAATAATAGCCCAAAACTGGAAACAACTCAATTGTTCACCAACTGATGACTATATATATCAAATGTGGTATATTCATACAGTGTAATCCTATTCAGCAAAAAATTTTTAAAAAACTACTCATAACATGGATGAATCTCAAAAATATTGTGCTAAAAAAAATGCTAGGTAAAAGAAAACAGACAAAAAAAAATCACATAATCTCTGACTCCATTTACATGAAATATCTAGAAAAGACAGACTGGTAGCAACATAAAGATACGTGGTTGCTTGGTGGTGAGGATGAGAATGGACAGTGTAATTGAGCAGGAGGACTCTATTTGGGACTGGTGAAAATTTTCTGAAACCAGATTGTGATGATTGCTGTGTAACTCTGTAAATTTACTAATTATTGAATTATATACTTAAAATAGGTGACTTTTACTTTTATGTAAATTATACCTCAATGAAACCATTAAAAAAATAAACATCTCTAAGCCATATGTCAGTGAGTCACCAATTTACCTTCTCCACACTATACTGTAAATGCAAAATAGGTTCATATCTGGATTGACATCTTATTGCAAAGTCACATATCCACTGGTCCTGGAATAAACCAACATTCATAGACTCAAGAAATGTTTTTAGTTGAAATTGCCATACCTTCTCCTAAAAAGTGATTCCTCTCTCTAATCCCTTGATTTTCTGAATGGGAATTATAGTTTGGTCAATTCATTTCATAACTAATGACCTCGCTGCCTTGTATGTCTCTCTACTATATTTAAATCTTTGGTTGTTAACTTTTCTCACCTCTGTAAAGCTTGTCTCACAAGAGTGGGCAAAGTTGGTGGGATGCTTCTTCGCATTCCTGACTGTCCTACACCCATCTGGGTGACTGAAAATTCACAAGACAGGTGTCCTATCAGTCTTGCTAACCATTCTGTGTTCTGTCCCTGACACGTAGTAAGTGCTTAAAAAATATTTGATAGTGGATGAATGAAAAGTATAAGTCAATTACATCATCACATAGTTCATTTAATTAAAAGTTTTAAAGATATTAATCATATGTAAAAACTTTATAAATCATGAAACACCCTGAGTGTCAAAAATAACTATTATGACACATTCATTGTTAATTGGTTTCTCTTCCTCTCCTTCTAGCTTCTTCACTATACATTCATTCAACATATATTTACTATGCACCTGCTGTGTGCCTCAAATTGTTCTAGAACATAGGAACAGAGCAGAGAACAAAACAAACAAAAATCCATGTTCTAATGGAGCTGACCTTCTGAGGAAAGATAATAAGTAAGTATTGTGAAACAAATAGTAGATGAGGTGATAAAACATACTGAAGTATTTATGAAAGAAACAATGTCTAGGGTTTTACTTTAAAGTACTCCTGGGAGTGGGGGAAAATAGAGGAAACCAAATTAGCGAACTGTCGGTATTAGCTGACATTAAGTGGGAGACACATTATGCTATTCCTTATGTTGTTTTCAGCTTTTGTGCATATTTAAATTTTTCATAAGTGTTTTTTAAAGTGCTTCAAACGTAAAAAAGTGATAGGGAGTGTCAGCTGCCATTTTCAATTATGATCAGGGAAGGCTGCACTTAAAAGACATATGAGTAAAGAGCTGAAGAAGGAAGAAGAGGGAGCCACGTAGAAATGTGGAGGGAGAGGGTTCTAAGTGAAGGAAACAGCAAGCTTGGAAGCCTGAAGCAGGAGTGGGCCTGGCGTGGTAGAGGAAGAATAAGGCGCTCAGAATGCACGGGGAGAGGAATAGGAAACAAGTTCAAGGGTGCCAATGGAGAGACGTGAGCAGAAAAATAACATGGTCTGATTTGCTTTTTAGGAGGCTAGTTCTGCCTGATGTTTTATGACTAGATTGGAGGAGGCAAGATTGGAAGCAGAGACCAGTTAACCTGCTGCAAATGGCAATATCCGGGCAAGTAACGGTGGTGCCCGGGACCAGGAGAGAGCAGTGGAGAAGATAGTTAACCAGTTCAGAGGCTGCTGCAAATGGCAATAACCAGGCAAGTAACAGTGGTGCCCGGGACCAGGAGAGAGCAGTGGAGAAGATGGGAAGTGATGGGATTCTAGCTAAGTTTGGAAGGTGGAGCCAGCTGGATTTCTGGTGGGTTGGAGTAGAAGGTGAAAGAGAGGACTCGGGGATGAATCCAAGGCTTTGGGCCTGAGCGATCGGAAGGCTGGAGTTGCTCTTAGCCCAGGTGGGGAAGGCTGGGGGAGAAGGACCTTGGAGTGTGATGCTCCAAGTTTTTAATACCTGTCTAAATCCAAGTGGAGTTAGTTTCTGGGGAGGATAGTTGGATATTTGAGTCTGGAATTCAGAGGAGAGGTCTAGGTAGAAGATATGAATTTGGGAGTTTTCAGCATTCAGATGGCATTTAAAAAACTTTTCATAAGGACAATTTCAAATATATTAAAAATAGAGGTATTAGTTTATTGAGTCCCCATAAAAGCAGCTTCAATGATCTTTTCACGCATGACCAATCCTGTTTCATTGAGCCCCCGCCCTTCCCCCTGAAGAATTCTGAAGCAAATTTCAGCCATTATGTAATTTTATTCATGACTATTTCAGTGTTCTCTAAAAGGGAAAGACTTCTTGTTAAACGACAGTACCGTGATCACATCTAAAACAACAACAATTCTTTATATCATTGAATATCTAGTCATGTCTAGTCATTGTTCATATATATTTTACTGTTGGTTTCTTTGAATCTGGACCCCAAAAAGGTACATTCTTGCAATTGATATGTCTCTTAAAACATATAGGTTCTTCCTCCCTTTCTTTTTTCCCCTTGCAATTTATTTCTTGAAGAGTGAGATGGTGTTTAAAGCTGTGAGACTGGATAAGATCACCAAGAGGGTGACTGCAGTTAGAAGGGAGTTTTGAGAACGGGGGCCTTTGATAAACACGTAAATGTCTAACAGCTGTTGTGGGGGAAGCCATGGCAATTTTCGTAGTGTAAATACTCTTACCGCAGCCAATTGCAAGATGCCAACCATGTAACAACTGACAAAATTCCTTAGAATTTAATAATTAGCTCTCTAAGTGTGGACACACAGTTAGCTTTAGGGCGTCCCACCATTAAGAAGTCAGAGAGAAGAGGAGGAACCAGCAAAAGAGACCGAGAAGGAACAGCCAACAAGGTGGAGTCCTGGAAGACAAATGAAGAATATGATTCCAAGAAGGTGGGAGTAATCAATTTATAGATAGATAGATAGATAGATAGATAAGATAGATGTTTAAAGTTATAGATATATAGATATATATTGCTGCCAGGAAGTCTAATAAGATGAGAAATGGTCATTGGATTAACAACATGACAATCATTGGTGACCTCAACAAGAGCATTTTTGGTGGGGTGGTAAAGAGAGGATGGGGGGAGACAAATGTGAGACAGTAGAGATAAATCATTCTTTTGAGGAGTTTTGCTACAGAGCAGTGGTTCTCAACTGGGGGTGATTTTGCTTCCAGGAGACATTTGGCAATATCTGAGACTAGGGGTGGGGGCTGCTTTGCTACTGGCATCCGAGTAGAAAGCATCCTGTAATGCACAGGACAGACACCCACAATAAAGTGGAGCAGAAATTTGTATATATAAATTTAAATACTGAGTCCAAAACATCAAGGTTCAAGGTTGAGAAGCTCTGTTGTACAGGGAAGGAGAAAATGGGTGGTATCAGGTGAGGCGAGTAGAGTTTTTTTTTAAGATGGGAGAAAAAAACATGTTTATATGCTAATGAGATTGAAGAACACATTGCTGGCTACATGGCAGGTGAAAAGTTGATCAGCTCTACAAAGAAATAATGCTAAAACATGCCTGTGAGATTGATAAACCCACACAAAGAATGTACGAAACAAAATATTAATAAAGAGGCAAAGGAGAATCCACCTGTTCTGGAATTTTGTTACAATCCTCTTTAAAATCAGTTACTCTGAAGGAGAATGGATTCTATGGTTCAGTTTCATTAACGTAATGTAAGTCAGATCATACTCATTTCACCGTTATTCAAAGGACATGTATAGTGTTAAACTGACTTGGGACACACAAGAGATCTATCCAGAGGGGCAAGGCCTCCTCTTTCTCATGGAATCATCTGCTGAAATGGTAATTTTGGAACTAGAGGGGACTTTAGAGGTTATCGCACTTTCATTGGTCCTTTCACGGGTGAGGAAACTGAGGCCTGTAATTGATGTAAGCAGACACACAGCTGGCTGTGAACTTTTAGGTAAGCCACTTAACAGATGTGGGGAATGATGTGGATACATGGAGTGTCGAATCGGATCCATTAGAGGAACAATTTGTAAATGTTCTGTTCCACTTAAGTTCATTTCTAAACGTCCAGCAGCCTCCTAAGAATGAAAATGCTTCCCAGATGCATTAGACATCTTCCTTAGATCTGTCTTTTGTACAAGGGGAAAACGCAACACTTTTAAATTGCTCTAAGGGAAATATTACTTAACATCCCTTAAGTGTCTCTCCTGGCAGTGATGGCCTTCCTCTCAGTAGAAAAGGAACTTCAGGACGAAGAATTTGCCTGAACAACTGGAGAGAATAAATAATGGCCATCTTCCCAAATAATTTTCCCCTCTTTTCAGTAAAAGCGTCAAGGCAACACATTCTGGAGTTCTAAGATGTCCAACTTGGCCTTTTGTTTGTGAGATGGTCAGACAAGTAAAGCAGCTAACTCATTCACACGTAGATGCAAAACCAAGAGGGCCTGCCCCAGTCAGAGTTCGACTGCCATAAAATAAAATTTTCTAGAGATTTTATTACTATTAACAACCCCCTCTTAGAAATTCCTCTCTGTGACTCCCATGTTTCATTGATCCGCCTCTCATTCTGATTACCCTCTCAGACTGATTCTTTGCTGATTCCTTCCTTCTTCCTGATTCCTAACTGCTACTCGCCTTGGGGATCAGATTCTATGTCCTAATTCCTCCAGAATCTCCTTTCTCTCAAGTCTTTGTTTCTATTCCCCTCTGTCTGCTATATTTCTATTTGCCAGCTGGATATGGTGTGGGCCATCAGCTGCCCCCTCTAAACTCAGTGTGCTTCAGAAGTAAAGTCATTTCCCACTCCTCTTCCAAAGGACTCCAAGCCCAACCACCTACTTCCGGAAGTTTGCTTGGGACAGCCCCAGTTTACGCCTGCTGTCCCAGAAGAATAATTGTAGCAGAGTTTTTTATGCTCAAGAATTTGGATGACAAATTATATTGTCACCCAACCTATTTCCATCAAAGGCACTGCTATTCTCCAAGTCGACCAGACTCAAAACCTCAAAATCTGACTTTCAGCGGCTAAATTCAACACAGTGGAATCTTTTAGAATGTTTCTAAGTATCTCCTTATTTTTCCATTCACGGCAACACCACTAAGCCCTAACGTTGGGACCACTAATAAAGCTTTGTACTCTCTGGCAGCTCTCCCTCCCCATCTCTCTGCCTTCCAAAACATCTGGCACATTGTAGCTAATACAATCTTATAAAAATCCTGATTTCATCCTCCTGCACCCCTGCTCGAAAATTTAAATGTAATAACTCAATGAACATTTACTAGGTATTTACTTTTTGAGAAGCACTGTCTCAGCTCTCAGAATCTTCATTTAATATATATTTGAATGACTACTGTACACACCTCACTGTCCCAGGCATCGGGGATACAACGATGCATGGCCCATGACCATGTTAAAAAACAACAAACTTAAATAGAAATATAAGACAGCCAGCTAATGATTCAGGGAGAAGTCTTAAGGGGACTTGTGATAAAATAGCAAATGATTTTTTTTCAAAGCACTGTAAGAAGCAGGAACTAGAACAGAAACTTGTACATCAAGGTTCATTACAGCATTATTCACTATGGCCAAAAGGTAGAAACAACCTATCAATAGATGAATGGATAAAAATGTGGTATAGCTGTACAATGGAATATTATTCAGCCATCAAAAGGGATGAAGTCCTGACACGTTACAACATGGATGAAACCCAAAAACATTAAGCTAGTGAAAAAAGCCAGCCGCAAAAGAACAAATAATCATGATTCCCCTTATATGAAATATTTAGAGTAAACAAACTCAGAGAAAGAAAGGTTAGAGGTTACTAGGAGCTAGGGGAAGGGAAATGGGGAGATATTGTTTAATGGGCACAGAGTTTCTGTTTGGGGTGATGAAAAAGTCTAGGAATTACATAACGGTGATAGTTCCACAGTACAAATGTAATCAATGCCACTAAATTGTACACTTAAAATGGTTAAAGTGGAAAATTTTGCTATATATAAAATTTGATAATGTAACATGCTAAAAACCATTGAATGGTACACTTTAAATGGGTGAACTATATGGCATGTGAGTTATAGCTCAGTAAAACTGTTTTTTAAAACAGCACTTGCGAGTCAAGCGCAGAAACTGTGGAACAGCTTGGAAAGAAAAAAAAGGCAGGAAAAGTGATGGTTGCTCAGGCAAATGGTTCTCACAGTGGAGGGTGAAAGCAGAATGGTGCCTGAGTGTGGAGAACGTCATGTCCTTTGGACTGTTAATAGAACAGTTTGAAGTTCTAAGCCCAATCCTGGCTCTCAAGATTATAGGGCACTAATTACCTCCTGCTGGGGCAACTTCTTCCCCATCATATTCTGTGCCCTAAGGTTTCCTTTGTGGCACAGAGCTGGCCCAGTTTGCCCCTTTCTCATCTAGCCTTCCCTATTTGGCTCACTTGTTCTGATGAGCTCAGTTAGCTCGAGTGCCATCTTCACTAAATCTTCTCCCACAGACTTCAGCCATAACGTCCTGCCCTTTCTCTGGGCTGCTATGGTGATGAGCAGTCAAGTCAATCTTTCATTGTTTCTTGGTTTCTATCTTGATATACATTTCTCAACAAATAGTTAAGTTCCTGGACAGCAGAGTTCACATTTACACTTCTTGTACATCCCTTCAACAGCTGACACTGCACTAGGAACAGAACACTCTCCTGATCTTGTTGCCTGAATGTTACTAAAAATTGCAGTGTAGCAAAGTGACCATCTTATGATGGCTGAGAAGGCCAGCTCTGGATTCAGAAACAGTTAGCTTTAATTGCAATTTCTGCCAGCTTCCAGGTGTGTGAGATATATATATATATTAATTATATTATTATTAATTTCTGTAGGCCTCAGCTTCTTCACCCAAAAAAGGCGATAGTACTTCTATCCGCCATTAAGTTTCTTGCAAGGGTTAAATAGAGTTAAAAATGTAGTGTTTAGCACACTACCAGATCACCTGTAAATCAGAGCTGCAGCGTTAAAAGCAAAGTGGAAAATCATGACAGATGACTTATCTCAAAATCAACACAGAACAGATGTGGCCCTAAAATTACATTTTCCTAATGGAATGGTATCTCCAACTTCTATAAACAAAACGAAGGGGGAAACAAACCAAATGGCTTTTGGTGTCATAGTAGTACATTCCTTTCTGGACACAGCTCCGAACTTTTTATGAAGGTCTTTGGTATTCATAATTTTGGAGAAAAGGAAAATGCAGAGTAAAACAATTCTCATAAATCTTGTTTGAGTATTCCATGTGCTGTAATCTTTCAATACATAGGACAGTAATCAGTGACATATTAAAATGATAAATGTAAACAGAATGTTTAAGAAAAAGAACAAGGTGACTGTTGTCCTCAGCCTGTTTTTGGCTAAAGAAATTTTCTAAAATTTGATTTTCTATAAATTTGTTTTCAAGTTTTCCCCTGGTTACTAAGGTAACATATCTTATTGAATTATAGTATGTATGATTTAGAACGTATAGGTCTTTGTAACTGTTCCTGTCCCAAGATAATCACTGTTAACAGTGTGATGTATGTGTCCCATGGTTTTTCCTGGAGTACATACAATAAACGAGGATGGAATCATACTAAAATACTGTCCTCAACTTTTCTTTAATAAGGCATCTTTTCATGACAGAACAGATAGAGCCCCTTATTTTTTTAATGGCTGCATATTTCATTTTATGGATGTACCATAACTTATTTACCCAATTCTCTATTTAAAAAAAGACTGAATTATTTTTAGGAGTGCGTGTTTGCGTTTGTGTTGCAGCATGCAACAATGCTGGAAGTGGAGTTGTTGGATCAAAAAGAATGAACATTTAAAAATGTGATACAATTTTAAAAAGATAGGAAAAAACCTGAAACAAAACAAGTCTTCTAATTCTTGCTAAATTGCCTTCCCTAAAAAGTCATACCTTATAATAATCATCTCTTAATGTCAGTATTACATTTTGATTAAAATTGTACTTTTAAATCCATTATGCTATACTTCTTGTATAATTTATTTAAATCCTTTGGAAACTGTTCTCACAGTTATATTTAAAAAACAAAACACCTACATAGCACCAATGGAAAAATGTCTTAGAAGCCAGGCTTTTAGCTTTTATTGTCTGTGCTCCCCCTGCTGGCACTAATGGAACAGGCACCACAGTGAGTTGTTTCTATCCCAAAAGTTCCACAATTAAAAAAAAAAACACGTTAGAAACAAACCTCTAATCTTGATATGAATCTCTGTGGCTTTTTTTCTTCCTTTCTGACATGTCTCTGATCTGTAACAGAAGTTCCAACCCAAACACCCAGAATCTAATTTTAAATAAGAATTTAAATTATAAAACAAAAAGTCAACCCAATACTCCTGGTTTCAAGACTGCCCTTCCATGTATCTATGGAGTATGTTTTGACATACCCATACTCTCAGGGATGTGAAAGGTGGTACTTACTTAGCCCATAATTCAGATCTTCAATAAACCGGTGCAAAAGAACATTTAACTCATACATTAAAATTACATATTAACCCATAAAATCAAAATGGAAATATACTAATTGACCTGGTATCAGTATAAAATTCCAGTTTTAATGCAATTTTAAACTTCTTTCTGTTCCAGTGCAGCTTTCCCTTTGTCCTTAGTGGCACAACAGATAATCAAGGTCGCAACATGCTCAGTTAAAATTGTCCTCTTTCTAGACGCCCCTGTAGTTGGAAGCCAAGGAGACACAAGTGCAAGTCTCTGGGCAGGCTTTCTGGGAAGGGTATGAGATGGTGCTCAGCTGATGTGCCCCTCTGGCCCTCATGCTCTCCTCCCTCCTTCTTGCCAAGCCCAGAGATACAGAAGGATCTAGAGACTATAAGGATGAGAGCCACATGCATAGGAGGGTGGGGCAGAAAAGTAGGAGAAGCCTATTAGGGGTCCCTGAAGACATCCTTAAATAGCTCCCCTGAATATTCAGGGACTGCTTTCAGATTCGAAAGAAAACACCTTCAGGGCACTCTAAATTGAGTTTTCTGTGCTTGTGGTTAAATATAATCCGAACACTGCCCCTGAAACAACGGCCTCTTAAGGTGTGATACAGGCTGCAGTACAATAATTATGTCTGAAGGACTCAAGGCATTTCCTGAAATACCTAATTTATAACCTTAACATACCATGGTCTCATATGTTTTTGGAAGATCTCACATAATAGCTACTTGTGTCAGCCAAATAATGCAAACCTCTTAAATACTAAAAACTGGCCAAATATAAAAGCAAATGTCACATAAGGACAGACAATAATATAGAGTCTAGAAATAAACCCACGCATTTATGGTCAAATGATTTTTGACGAGGGGGTCAAGACAACTCAAAAGGGAAAGAATAGTCTTTTCAACAAATTGTGTTAGGATAAGTGAATAGTCACGCACAAAAGAAAAAAGCTGGACTCTACCTCATTTCATATATAAAAATTAACTCGAAATGGAGCTAAAAGTATAAAATGTCTAGAAAATAGGCATACATCAACACTTTGGATTAGGCAATGGTTTCTTAGATAAGACACCAAAAGCACGAGTAACCAAAGAGAAAAACAAATGAGACTTAACCAAAAATAAAAACCTCTGTGCTTCAAAGGACATTATCAAGAAAGTGAAAAAATAGAACAGAATGAGAGAAAATTTTTGCAAATCATATATCTGATAAGGGTCTAGTATTCAGATTATATATAAGGAACTCCTACAACTCAACGACAGAAATTACTGAAGTAAAAAATGGGCAAAGGATTTGAATAAACATTCTCAAAAGAAGATATACGAATGGCCACTATCCACAAGAAAAGACGTTCAACATCATGAGCGAAGTACAAATAAAAACCAAAATGAGAGACTGCTTCAAGCCCACTAGGCTGGCTATAAACAAGTACATGTTGGTAGGGATGTGGCAAAATTAGAACCCTCACAGCCACTGTGGAAAAAAGTCTGACGGTTCCTTAGTGAGTTAAACATAGTTACTATATGACAGCAATTCCACCTGTAGGTATATAACCAAGAAAAATGGAAACATGACCACACAAAAATTTGCACACCGATGTTCTCAACATTTTCCTAACAGCCAAAAAGTAGAACCGGGTGGTCCATAAACTGATGGATAAACAAAATGAAGTACATCTATACAATAGAATATTATTCAGTCATAAAAAGGAATGAAGTACTGATACCTGCTACATCATAGATGAACCTTGAAGGCACTATGCTAGACGAAAGAAACCAGACACACAAGGACAAATGTTTTTGACTCCACTTACACGAGGTGCTAGGAATAGACAATTTCAGAGACTGAAAGTAGATCAGAGGTTACTAGGAGTGGGGAGTTCCAATTACCAGGGGTCTGGTGGTCAGTCTCCATTTGGGACAGTGAAAAAGTTTTGGAAATAAACTGGTGATGATTACACAACGTTGTGACAATATAATTAATGCCAGTGAACTGTACACTTAAAAATAGTGCTAAATGTTATGTGTATTTTACCACAATAAAAAAAGGAAAGGAATAAGGTTATAACATGGATGAAATGTGAAAACATCATGCTAAGTGCAAGAAAATAGACACAAAGGGCCACATAGTTTATGATCCCATTCATGTGAAATGCCCAGAGCAGGCAAATCCATAAAGACAGAAAGCAGATGAGTGGTCACCAGGGATGAGGAGGAAGGGGCTGGAGAGGAATGGAGGGCGATGCCAGACGCAGGCGCATTTTTTGGGGGTGATGAACATGTTCGGGAGTTAGTGGTGATGAGTACAAAACTTTGTGCAGACACCAAAAACTACTGAATTGTGCACTATAAAAGGGTGAATATCATCTCACAAAAAAATTTTAAGTGAATGTCAAAGATATCAATAAAGTTTTCCTGACATGAAATCTTAGAAATTTCTTTATTATTACTTACTAAGCATCAGCTTAGTACTGCAGAAAATTTCAAATCACCCTTCGAGAACTCATTCTGCCCCCCCAATCCAAATTCCTGATAAACAGCTTTTCAAGTAAAGACATGCTCTCTTCTCTCTTCTGTATAAAACTTTATGAAATAAATGCAAAGAACTGTGTACATCTTGCTTTAAAACGCTGCCACGGCTGTAGAAACAGTGTCTGCCCAGGCTCCCTTTACTGTCCAGGTCCTGAGAGACTCTTGTTCATGAACTGTCTCTTCACAAAGCAAGTCCACCACTACCAAGAGGGGACAAAATGGAAGGAACAGTGGCAGTCAGATCACAATGAAGCTTCAAAGTAAAGCCATAACACAAATTTACTTAATAACAAAACTTAATATTAGTCTGGCAGCCCTTAACATCATAAACTCCTTGAAAGCACACGTAAAAATAATTTTTTTTTGGAGTGACTTACAGGTCACTCAAAATTACGACAAAATAGATGTAATACATACGAGATATCTCATGCAAAAAAACCTGTTCTATGGGGTTTACAATGCCCCAACATAAGACCAACCAACCAAAAGTTTTTATTATATGCAATTATTATTCACTGTGATTCAGTGAACTCCTACTGTGTAGAGGCACATACTCAAAGTTTAGTAATCAATGCAGAAACTAAAAGTATTCTTGTAATGAAAGATGTCAGTGTGTTTCATGGAGGCTATAGGATAAAATTTATCAATTAAATAGGCAAAGAAGAGGGTCTTACCTTGCTGGGTTTATCATTCTGAGGGTCAAAAACTTTCTCACAAAGTCTCAGTCCAGTCTCTTGCCTTAGCTGCTGTAAATAGGCCCTCATCATTTCTAAAACAAGGAGCAGATAGAACAATAAAAAATTGTATTTGAGAATGCATTGCAAATATGCTGATTGCTGATCTGGACACTGACCTTGGCAATATATTTGATACATTTAAACAGGATAAGAAATAGAAATGACAGTCCAAACAGTTTCATAACTATATTCATTTTTGCCCAAAAAGAGTCTTTACATGTCACACTTATTGCCAAGAATCTTTTGTGAGAGTGACTAGTAAGAAAACGTACCTAATGATTCTCGACTGAATTCCGATCAAGGCAAGAAAAGGCTGGGGGCCGGAGGGGAGGGGAGTAAAATGGAGAAAATCTTACGCTATACAGGGAAGTAGGGACTCTTACCATCTTCCTGTTTGTTTGCAGGTTTGGCATAAATGGCGTTAAGTGGAAAACCAGGCTCTCCAGGAATGGGAAAATTAGTGATTCCCAATGTATACATTTCTTTCTCGCCTTGGCTTTTGGAATTACACTAAAAAAAAAAAAAATATACACATATGTATTTGATGGGGAAAAGGATAATAATATCTAATGTGCAATTTTTCAGTCTAAGTAGCTATGGCTGGGGGTTAGTGTTTTTGGTGACTTTGCAATCTAGTAAAGCCAGTGGACCCCTTCTCAGAATAATGCTTTAAATGAATAACATAAAATACATAGAATTACAAAAGAAACTAATTATAGTGAAGTACAATAATTATAATATTAAAAAAACAAATTTATGATATAGTCATATATGTGCTTTATTCATGCACTAAGTAACGAGATCCTGCAGTGGCCCTAATAACTAAATTCTGAAGTAGTAATGAGTATAAATGAAATTGCAAAAAATCTTCGACTCTAAATGTCATATGAAAATGCTGTGATTTCTATTGGAGAAAAAGTCACAGGTACAACTAATACAACTGTGGGTGGTTGTCTATGTCACTAATGAAAGTAAATGTTAAATTTCAGTTATAAGTTAGTGAAAAGAAAGATGTAATCTTCTTCCCATTCAAGTTCACAGACCACTGAATTCTATCCTTGGACTCCAAGAACCTCTGAACCAAGGGCTTACAAGGAATTTTTCGCTCAAGATTTCCGTCTTGGGAAAATACATGCAACACTTCATCTTTTGATTAGTTAACTACACTATAAGTTTAGAGATCTACATTCAAATTTTTCCTCTTAAGTCCATGCTCTAAGTCAGAAAAAATATTTTCTACTTTTCCTTCAAGTCTCATCAAGTCCCAATACCTATTAGTAATTTGTTTTCCTGACAGATGATCATCCAAGTTTAATTACCTTTTGGAGTTTCTTTAGACACTCAGAAATGTAGAGAGTTATATATATCAAGGTCCGATCAGCTTCATTCTACAGGGGGAAAACAAAACTTAAAATCAGTCCTGATCAAACATAACAATTATGCGAAATAAATGAACTTAATCTTTGTCTTCTGATTATCAACTGAAAACTGTGAAAGTACAGTTACTATAACATCAAAAATTCCCATTCTCCAAATGCAGTCTTCGCAAGCCCCTTCTATGTCCGCCCTGAGCTGTGTGGCTACCCCTTGCCCCTGGGTTCCCCAGGAGCTGTGCCAACAGCCCCTGCACCCCATTTAGGAAGGAGAGTTCACAGAGCTCCCAGGAAAACCTGAAGCGCACCATATGGCTGGCTAATTTTAAAAACCCTTTCATTTCAGGATCTGTGCCGAGAACAGAAACATTCATGACTCTAAAAGAGGAAGCAATCATTTCACATGTGACTTGTTCTGGAAGAACTCCATAAGCCCAACTCTTGACCTAACCGAAAGGAAAATGTGGAGAAGGCGAATGGATGTTGATCAAATATGGGATGTACTTCAGGTCAAATTTTACACAGGATTATAGTTTAAAAAACAAAGTACACATTTTCCTGTTTCTAAGATCATATGATATTCAAGAGAGAATGTGACAGAATTATATTTACTAACATCTATTACAAACACAACACTTACAGAAAACATACTGCTAATATCACAGAATGTTTAGACTACAATTTGTAGACCAAGAGTCTACAATAAAGATTTCACACCCTGTTGATTCCAGAAGGTCAAAGTTTGGCAAGGAGTTGAAGTTCCATATTCCAGAACATTATCCAGAAAATGTGTTGACGTTTCTTGTAACTTGCTCACAGCAGGAGCGCAGAAAACTATTCCCATTTCCCCCTCTCTTTCTCTGTCACCCCACTTCTACTTTCGCCTTCACTTCATTCCTCAGAGAACTAAGAGCAGAAGGGAAGAAAGGGTGGTTGAGGAAAGGGTTAGGATCACTGAAGTGTCTATATTTATCCATCTCAGGTCCAGGACAAAGATGTATATAAAAAATAATGTAGCACACAGGATTTTTAGTTTTGGACAGGCACACAGTAGGTGCTTAATTAATGCTGAATAAAGGGGAAAAAAAAAACAAAACCCAGAGAGCAAAGAGTTCAGGCTTTGCAGGCTGTAAAGTCTTCATCACCACCTACCTAACTCAGCTGTTGTGGTGTGAAAGCAGCCAAGGACCATATATAAACAAATGTGTGTGGCTGTGTTCCAATAAAACTTTATTTACAAAAAGAAGCGGTGGGCCAGATTTGGCCCTCTGGCTGTGGTTTGCTACCCCCTGGCATAGACTTTGGAGGAAAAATGAGAAACTATTATTGATATAGAGTCTAACATCAGGCAGTCTTCGAGATTTTTAAAAATCACACAATCTCATTTCATTTACTCTTCAATTTGACTGCCAGTTAGATATTATCCCCATCAGAAAACTAAATTAACTATTAAAAGCTCTGTACTTTACCTTAATTTCATAGTTTTTGAAGAAGACATTGGCCTTGAAGTAATAGATGGCTTCATCCACAATATCTGTATCTTTTGCTAAGCAGGACACAAGAAGAGGGCCGAGAACATTAGCTTAATGCAAAATATAACATCTAAAAAAGCTATCAAGAAAAAAAAATATCCAAGCTCAACAGTCAAGACTTTTGGAGTTGAATAAAATGAGGCTACTGAAATATAAAGTTGTTAGAAACAATTTCTAGAAAAATATGTACATGGTTTATCCTTTTAGCTTTATTGTTTTCATAAAAAGAATACATGCTATGCTCATTAGAGAAATTAATCAATCAATACCTCCCCCCAAATTTTTTAATTGTCACTGTGAGAAATAACTACTATTAATACTTGGTGAACATCGTTCCAGACACTTCAATGCATTTATAAAAACAGACTGAAGCATAAACTAACTTTAACAAAATGATTTTTAAAATATTCAATATAATTTTATTTAAATTTACATTCTATAGTTTCAGGGGGGAAAAAAATCTGTCAATTGTCATTTAGGAACCCACTGGGGTTCACATACACATCTTTCTGTTTATAAAATCCGTGATTTCGAATCTATTTGTACAAGCTGTTCTAGGTGGCTAGCAACTGAGGAAAGCCAGAACTACTGTTGTGACAAAGACAGATCTCATTACACAATTTCTCTGGCAGTTTTTCGTTTTCCTTTTTTATTCTAAAAAGGTCACAATGCCAGGCTCTTGGTTTCCGGCAGCTGGCTTCAGCTACACAGAGACAGTTATTTATATTTTTGTCTATGACTGCTATCCCTCTCCCATGGCAGAAATGAAAAGGAATCTTGAAGTTTTAATGCTCTGTAATGCAGGTGTCTTTATCCCTGCTCATTCCTCTGCTAAGGAATTTCAACAGAATTTGAACTCTAGACTTGTGTTCCTTGCAATCTATTTCCTTATGTGCAAAAAGGAAACTTCCTCAAAGGATTCAACAGTGTTTACAAAAACCAGCTCATTCTTTTAAATGTCACCATAGGTGCGCGTATGTGGTAGGGAGGTTACAGGATTCAGAACCTAGAAGGGTGTTTGGCACATATAATGTGTTCAAAAGATATCTGTTGGGTGTAAATAACTGGATGAAAGCTAACAGTTATTTAGCTCAAACATAGGCTTACATTCCTCCAGAATCCCAACTCAGTTCTAATCCAGTCCCCTGGAGAAGAGTAACAGGTCATTCATTCCTTGTCCGCAGAAACCATGAAGATCTGGTTTCCTGAGGTCCCATTCTCCCTCAGAGGGTTGCCAAGGGGTAATCAGATTTACTCCAGCATTGGTCACCGCATCTTCTGATACTCTACACGGTATTTTGTAACTCTCCAAAAGTGTTCTTCTTAAGGAATCTGGGCCAAC
Source organism: Pteropus alecto (assembly GCF_000325575.1). Classification (NCBI taxonomy): domain Eukaryota; kingdom Metazoa; phylum Chordata; class Mammalia; order Chiroptera; family Pteropodidae; genus Pteropus; species Pteropus alecto. Next base: position 5,671,261 of record NW_006434829.1, read on the forward strand.
ACTGATTCTTACTTTTCCTTTGCATTGTAATTATTTTACATTATTTTTCTTCTTTTTGATGTGTTTTTTTTTCCCATCTGTTCCTTTTTCTTCATTTCAGAATCAAGTAAAGACTACGGTGACTCACCGAATTTATTAAGTTTACTGAGCTTTCAACTGGTGTTGAAAACAAAATTAAAAAGAGGTCAAGCCAAAATAGTCTGGCAGTGGGATGGAGATGGCATCGGTACAAAATTGGTAATTAAAACCTTGGTCTTGGAAACCATGAATGGAATTCCCTCGGTGTAGGAAAACCACATCTTACACGGCAGAATACCTCAGAATGTGTCAGAAGAGTCTCAGTGTCTGAAAAGAACGGCGCTTTCTGAACAGTAAAAAAAGAGAAAAAAGTACATAGCAAGAAAGAAAGCCAAGATATAAAATTCAGAAAAGCAAGACAAGAAGTAAGTAATGTTATGTAATGTTAAATCTTAAAATTTAAGACTGAGGTATTGCTAAAAATGAAGATCCTGAAAAAGGGATAAAGGAAGTAGATGTAGATGGGGAAGAGGCTAAAATATGTTTTGTGTTTTTCCTTCTTGACGATAGAGAAGGGATGGAGACATGGCATTCTACAGAAGTAGCAGCATTAGATTAATCTGTAAGAACTGATGACGATGACAGAAACGGTGTTGAGAATTAAGCATATTTTCTCTTTTCCCTCAATAAAATATCCTGGAGAAACTAGCAGCAATAATACAGTTTCTTATTAGATGCAACGTACAGCCAGGATCTTGAAAGGTCTAGAAAGCAATATCCACTAAGGAAACAGAAAATACAAGAGCAATCTGAGACAGAGGACTGAGCTAAGAATGTCCTTCATTTGATGTCATAGGGTTCCTAGATGCTTCATAAAGAAATCTGAAAATATTGGAAAGGGGTTTCTACTTACTCTCTCTAGGGGCGGGTCCTTTGAACTGACTTCGGATAGGTAACAGTGCCATGTTTCCAATGAGTTTGGTGTCGGGGTCCATGAGAGAAGAGTGGTAAGCCTGCAGTGGCATGCCAGGGAAGAACACAGAAGCAGAGAGAGGGCACACGTCAGCGGGGCAGACAAGTACGTCTTTTTTACAAAAGGCAAAAAAGAGTAACCCACCCAAGACTAACTAGAGGTGGTGGCAGAAGGGATGATGGTGGTGATGTGCTGGAGCTGGCTCTTACTGGCTCATGAAAACCAACTGTTAAAATTCTTAGGAATTTTGAGAAATTTTGAGCCAAGATGATTGTTGAACACAGTTGTTATTAAAAATTATATAAATCTGCAATGTTATACTAAAAAAAAGATAATACATACTCAAAATGCATTAATTCCTATGTAAAAAAAATTTTACTATTGTCCATGATCTTAAGGTTATTTACGTCTTTTGTGTCTTTATGGAAATACTATATAATGGGGTGCTACTATGCATCTCTTCCATGTTCAGTGACATCACACCGGTAACTGGTGGGAGTATTTACACTACAGAAATATGCAAACATTAAATCGGTGGCCCCCAGACCCTCGCTGTGGTTAAGCCGGAGCCCAAGCACTGGTTTATCAGCTCTGCCATTTCACGCCTTCATCTAAGATTCACTTTTCTTCTCTTAGCCTGTTTCCCAATTTGTAAAATGAAGAGATGGATACTGCCTTCAGGGGCAGCTGTGAATTAAAAATGAGGGGAAAAAAGTCACATTTAGGAGAGCAATTTGTACATCATTCCTAGTTCTGCCTTTTACAAGATGTCTGTAAGAATACACGAGCTCCATTCCTATATTCATTCATTCACCAAATGATTACTAAGCACCTTCTAAGTACAAAGCATGGTGATATAATGGTATGCAAGACCAGCATGGTCTCCGTGCTTGAAGAACTTTCAGGCTAACAGAGAAGACAGATATTAAATAAGTAATCACAGAGGAAGTCCAGAGTGTTCTATGTACAAATAGAAAAAGCACAGGGCTTTAGAGTCGTAACTTAAAATCTGGCTTTACCAAGCAAGGCCTTTGCACTGGTGCGCAACCTTGGGCAAGTTATTAAACTCTGAGCCTCAGTTTCCTCCTCTGCAAAATGAGAAAACAGTAACTTATCTACTTTATAGGGTCACTGTGAGGATTAAACAGGATAATTTACAGAGTGTAGCTCAGCTGCCTGGCACACATCCGGAGTCACATGGTAGCTATGGGATTCATAAAATATGAATCTGTAACCACGGCTTGCTCCTTTTTATCACAGATACGGGGCATCTAAAGCGGCCTCCACCCTCCCCTCCAACAGATGTCTTGTTACCCATCTATTTCCTTCCTGGCATTTGTCACTATCGAAAAAAACGATCTTCTTTATTTTACTTACATTTACATGTTTACTGCTTCTCTCCATTAGAATGTAAACTCTTTAAAAACCTTTTTCCTAATCTGCAGAATGAAGATCATGATGGCGATAAATCTACCCCAGAGACGGGCTGTTTGAAATTAGGACAAACCACACCACCTTCAATTCTTCTCCTACTCTGATGCACAAGAAAAAAGAAAAATTTGGAAACCAGGAGCGGATCCTGAGTCTGCTCTGGTGGCGGCCACCACCGGGCAACAGGAGAGGAAGTGGGATCTGACAGATGACAAGCAGCGCTAGGGACCCACCCCCTGGGGCGGAGGAGGAAGTGGGCCTTCAGGAAAAAAGGAGAAGCCGGACCCTGGACTTGAAAAATAAAAATAAAAAGCGCAGCCCTTGTTTTCGTGGCTCTATTGAGGTTTTAGGGACCCTGTCGGAGTCGGAGGGTGGGTGCAGAAAGGAAAAAGACGGGGTTGGGAATGGAGATTACGGGGGCTGGCAGGGCAGAGGCAGCCTCCTCTGCACGCCCACTCTGGCACATTCTGTCGCCCCCACCCCCTTAGCCGACCTGCCCAGGCCACCCCAATCTTACGGGAACCGGCCTCCTTCTTCCTTCTTTCTCTGGCCCCCGCTTCCTCTCTGCCCATTTTGGCCCGCTTCTCTCAGCGCACGCACGATTTCTTGCTGCTCTCCCCGATTCTCACTGTCTCCCCATACCCCAGACTCGGGCCCCTTACCGGCATCCTGGCGGCCCCGGAGTTTCAATCCAGACGAGGAGGATCGGGTTAGAGCGCGGCGCTTCCGGTCTGGCAGCCCGGGCGGGGTAGGCGGAAGCGAACCGGAAGGGGAGGGCGAGGGAGAAGGTGCGCTTCCGGCCCTGCTGCCCTGCGGTTGGCTGCTGCGGCTGCGCGGATCCAAAGGGGCGCCAGGGGGCGCGCGAGCACCAGACAGCGGCTGAGTGTCGCGCATGCGCGAGGCGTGGAGCTAGCAATGGGTGCTGGGGTTGCATGTCCACAAATCCAATGAGCACGCTTCTGTTTTTCCCTGAGATCACCTTTTCAGTGAAGCATGCCCTAGGTCACACTATTTTAACCTCAATCCCACCGCACTCCCTTGCCCCTCTTTCTTTCCCTTCTTACCTTAGTTCTTGAGATTCTTTTATTATTTAGTTTACTTTTGGTGTTTATCTCCCCATCCAGGTGAATGTCAAAAGGCAGGGATTTTGTTTTGTTCACGCAGTTTCTCCCATGTGTAAAACAGTACATAGTAAGCATCAATAAATACTTGAATGAACCCAATCCGCTTTTTTTTGGTTTCAAAAACGTCATTGTCCTCAACTGCCTTTACAGTTTACAGCAATGTTTCACATATTAGTTCCTTGCAGCCTTTTTCATTTTGATGTTTGGGAACTGGGTTTTCAGGGGTGTGACCAAATCACTGGTTTTTAAAATGGGTAAAGGAATCTACTGCCATGCTACCCTGAACATGCCCAATCCTGTCTGATTTCGGAAGCTAAGCAGGGTCAGGCCTGGTTAGTACTTGGATGGGAGACCACCTAGGAATACCAGGTGCTGTGTTTAAAGAAAAAATAGGTAAAGGAGAGCACAATGAGAAAGCTTTTGTACATTACTCTGTACTGTAATTTGTGTAATGGTTGAGAAAATCAACTCGGTTTGAATCTCAGCCCCAACAATTATTGGCTGTATAATTTAGGGCAAGATAATTAACCTCTCTGCGGGTCAGTTTCCCCATCTGAAAATGGAGATAACAGTACTTACCTTAGTTTCCTGAGAAGAAATGAATTGCATGCTCAGGCATTTTTAACCTATTACTAGAAAGCGCCTCATGTTAAAGCCAAGTTCACTGCTGCTTCAGGCCATCTCTTCTGCCAGTCTCTCAGACTGGAATACCTTGCCCCATGTTCCCACAACTGATTTCTCATTTAGGTCTCTGGACAAATAGCACCTTTTAGGAGGAGCCTTCTTTGACAATTAGTCCAAAGTAGCTGACTAGTCACTCTCCATTTCATTACTGTTTTCTTTTCTTCCCATTCCTAATCAGAGGTTTCCCTGTTTATGGTTAGTCTCAAGGACCCAGCATGTCAATTCCATGAGTACAGTTTTGTCTGCCCTGCGTGCTCTCATTTTATCCCCAGTGCCTGGCACCCACTAGTAAATTTGTCCAAAGAACCATGTCAGACTCTCCTACTTGGGAAAATTTACTCATTCAAAAATTTAACCTGCCTGAGTATTTCAAATTTTGACTGGAGAACAAGAGTGCGATGAAAGGTTAGTGCTGTTTCTTTTATTTATATACATATATATCTTAAAACAGTTACTTTCATTTTTTAATTATACATTCAATGTAGAAAAACTGAAAGATACAGATAAACATGGTCTTACCTATATCCTTCCAGACTTTTTCCTTTGGACACACATATATTTATTTAATTATAATAATTCCTGCCCCTCCAAAAAGTTTTCAAAAATAACAAATATCAAACAGAAAAAATAAAGGCAGACTGGTCTAAACTGTACCAAAAGTGCTAATTTATATTATATTCAAATCTATGTGCATTTATTTCAATTTCAACTTTTAAGATCTAAGTTGATGCTGTAAAAATAATACTAAAAGATTCTACTTTCAACAGCAGCAGTTTCAGAATAACTAAGAACTTGATTCCGGTGTGCTGCTCATAAAAGCCAAACGTTACTTTTTTTATTAAAATAAGTAGCTTTCTACTATTGCATCCTTTGAGAAGAATGTTCTGCTGGTTCAGCCACAAGCTCTTCAGATATATATAGTTATTTTTAGTAAACTCTTTATTCATTCTGGTGTTCTTGAAAATATTCATCAAACATAGAAGAAGACTCATCTTCATGTTCCTGATGCAAAGAAAACAAAAAAGAGAAAATATATTCATTTCCCCTCAGTTAGACTTAGTATGTGTTTACATATTTTCCAGGTAATGCTCTATAAGGAGCAAATGCCCAGCACCAGCTCCAGGTACTGCACATAGAAAACAGTAACAAAAGGCATGACTGATAGAATATCTCCAGATATATGATAAAGTGTTCATATCTCATTAGAAGCATTTCTTACATAAGTTTACAGTCATGCCGATTCTCAACTAATCTGCTGTGACAGTGCCCTACTGACAACTATGATTAGTCTTTGCACTAACATATGTGAGGGCAGCCCAAGTTCAACTGGATTTCACCTCCTCTTTGCATATACCCCAAGCTCTGAGTGCAAAGAAACATAACTCAATAACATTGCCTCGACAAAAGGTACAGTAAAATTGATGTTGCTCGTTGAGCACAGGTGTCAATTTCAGAGATCATGGGATAATGCGGGAGGCCAGTGAGTGCCAACAAATATTTTTACCAAAAGCCAGTGAATACCCTAAACCAGAAATTACCTTTGGTTCTTTAAATTCCAAGTCTTCTCCATACTGAATGGCAAAATCAATATGCTGTAGGACAATGTTCATGCTTTCTTCATCTGACTGATCATAAGGCAAAAACCGAACCATGCTGTAGTCATCAATCTGCAAGTTAGGGATTTTAGAAAGCGTCATTCTGAAATTGTGCCAATACTTTCTTTTCAAATTATATTTGAGTTTAAAATTATTTATACTTCTGATTAAGCCATTTGTGTGTGGGGGGAGGTTGGGACAGACAGAATAACAGCAAATCAATATTCATTTTTCTGACTTCTGACCTAGTAGAACACTCAACTTATTACTTACCTAGACACTGTTTCATGGGCATTTATCTGAATTCAACAACCACTGAAAATTTCAAAAGGGCACAGATAGTTCTGAACTCCCAAAATGGCTTAGAATAATAGACATGTCAGTTAATTTACTGGCTACTGCCAATAACTGCTTCTAAATTAAACTGCTGACCCACCAGTGCACAGGCTTCCAACACCCTCCTCCTCTCTTTGCAAGGAAACAGGGTTGGACTGTGTTTTCCATAATGGTGGCCACTGACCGGACCTCCATAAATACTTGACTGGTCATTAAAAAAAAAACTTAAAAAGCTTACCAATCCACATACGGCTTTAGTCAACTTTTTGAATTTTTTGCTTCTTAGGTCACTTGTAGAATCATTTAATAAAGAATACATGTCTGGATCTAGAAACCTTTAAAAGTGAGAAAGAAGACCAATGAATAAAAGGAAGAATAAATCAGGAAACTAGATTTACAAACTGACAGAACCTCACATGTAAATAAAGCATAGAAGGTTCATCTCTGCAATTGAGATCTGATGATAATGGGAGACGTGAACTCACTTCTCAATTTCCTTTTTAGCTTTCTTACTCAGCAGATCCATTTTCGTCATGATGTTAACTTGTGGAATTTCTAGAGAGATCATAGCACTTAGGGCTGCCAAGATGCCAGAAATAAACTAAAGGAGGAAATAGGAAATGGAATATGAATCAATTGGGGTCAACCAAGTTCCCTGGTCTCTGCATAAAATAGAGGCTTCTACTCCTCACTGGAACAAAACTGGCCTAAGTCGAAGAAACACTAATCCCGACTATAGGACAGTCCACTAATCAGAGGGTTGAGCCCTGATTTCCAAAGGTGAGGATAGGAAGGAAGGTGGAGATTTCACCTACGCTATCACGAATCTCCATTTAGATGATATCATTAACCTTTTTTCTCATCGAAATTCTTTAAGAGCTATTAATGAATAATAAAAGTTTTAGATAGTTCATAAACTATACAAAAGGTCCTCCACAAATTAAAAACAGACTTACATAATATGCATCTGCCTCATTTTTCTTGGTAAGCACTAGTTCCCCTAAATCTATCTAATACCATAATTTATCAATGAAATTAAAAATCCATTATAATAATTCAATGATAAGGGATACTAAGTAACTCTGGAGTATAGTTTATGAAAGGTCCAAAATCACACAATGATTAAAGGAGACTGTCATCAACTTGTACTCATGACTGAAAAATCGACAACAGATTTATCCTCAAACCTTGAACGACTCCACCATGAACTGAGAATCAACCAGAAAAACTCCGCAGACTCGGAACTCCCACTGTTCTAGCTGCTGGACCAGCTGCTTCATCACGGGCAGGTGTGTGTACAACTCGATTTGACCTACAGCGAAGAACATTACCAGACTGTCACGATCAGCAAATATGTTAAATCATCAAATTACAGAAAAAAATGTTTTTCGTAAGACAGTTAAAAAAAAAGGAAATCATCCACTGGTAGTAATATATTCAGTTTCTAAGGGGTCTTACGGCTTCTCAAAGCAATCACAGAACCACGAGGTTCTTTGCAGTTTGGGAATATTGTTCAAGCACTATTCTTACGTCGTTTTCATTTTTTCTGTGGGTGCATGTATGCTCAATTAAAAGCTAGGAGAAAAAAGGGAAAGCCACAATGATCCAAGCTAGGTTAAGCTCAAGTCTCAAATTTACAGTCTGGCTTAAGAAGAAGTCATGTGTGATGCTCTGTCCCCAGCAGCCTCACTTCATCACATTTCCCTTTGCTTACTGTGTTCCAGCCACACCAGCTGTTTGGTGCCTCAAACCCACCTCGCTCCTTCCTGACTCAAGGCCTGCAGCCTGCCGTGCCCTCTGCCTGGACCACGGTCTCCCTCGCTTTCACCCTATGGCCCAGCTCACAGGCCCCTGGATCGGAAGCCTCCCCTAACCTCCCTGCTATGTGATGGTCTGTGCCACTCCTGTGGGATGGGGCACCTGTCCCCATGAATACTAAATAATCATTTGAGTGATTTCTGTTTATGCTGTCTAGCACTCCCACTTGGCAGAGACCACGGGGGCCTGGCCCTCTCCGGCATTCCCTGTGTACAAAGTTAAGCATGCAGTAAACACAATGAATGAATGAGAGCCAATGAGTGAGAGCTTTGTACCTTACTGCAGCATGTACGGTTCAGAGCTACTAATACTCCTCCATTTTCTCCCACTGAGGACAGAACTTTAAGGAAAACGACACATTCAAATTGTGGACTTACCTGGACAGTCAAAAAGGATGTAGTCATCCTCTACGTGACCAAGACAGTTTTCTAGCCAATCAAAATTATTGGCAAAGTACTCCATGCAGAATACCAATCCTCCATTGGGACCAAACCGCAGAGAATGGTCTTCCATCACGTCATCCACCTCAATCAGTTCCCGGATGTCTGAAAAGGACAGACAGGGCCCAGAATACAAAAGCGTCCATTTGAAAACAGTCATCCTATCCAAACTAGTGCTAATTAACAATTATATAAAAACTCACACATATGAAATTATTTCTGTACATGTTTATTCACTGTAGCAGTGTCTGAGAACCAATTAAATTATTATACAGTTGAACAATGGAGCTATAAAAATGAGAAGTTCTTTAAGCATTTGATTATGATATAATCTCACAGGTATACTGTTAAGTGAAAAGTATAAGATGCAGTACTCTGTGTGAGAATGCCGTCATCTGTGTTTAAAAAACAAGACAGACTCAGGATATGTACATATTTGATTTTATATGCATAGACTCTATGGAAAAACACCCCAGAAACTGGCAACAGTGGCCACTTCCAGGGAGAGGAGCTAACAGCTGGGACATAGAGCTGGGAGGGAGATGTTTACTCTTTTATACCTTTTGCATTTTGAACCATATGATTATATGCTACCTATTCTAAAACAGGTAAAACCAAACCAAGAAAACCAATTACTGTTTCTTAACACAATGACCCCAGGGAAGCTATTTAACCTCCCTGTGTCTCACTTGTTACCATCCCACTCGTTACCATCCCACTCGTTACCATCCCACTTCTCTGCTTCTTCCACAGCAAAATTTTATCAGTAAGTCCTCTCTTCTCAGAGCCTACGCCGTATCACCTCCAGGTCACTCTTCAAACCACTACGATCTGGCTTTCATCCCACCACTACACTGAAACCACCAAAGTCACCAAAACCTCCATGTCCCAGAATCTAACAGCCACGCCTCTGTCCTCATCTTCCACAACTTCCCAGCTGCATCTGACATCCCCAACCACCACTCTTTCTTGAAATAGTCACTCCTCCTGGCTTTTGTGATGCAACATTTTCCTGGCTTTTCTGCTACCTTACTGACTCCACTTCCTCTACCCAGCCTCTGAAGATCAGACAACTTCTCGGCTTAGTCTTGGGTCCTTCTCTCTAACCATACTACCTCCCAACCTGATCTCGCCCAGTCCCACAGCCTTATGTTTTATCTCTATGCTGCTGACCCTCAAATTTATATCTCCAAGCCAGACCTCACCCCTGAATCCCAGACTATTATATCCAACTGGCTCCTTGATATTGCCTCTTTTTTTTTTGATATTGCTTCTTGATATCTATCAGACATCTCAAAACTTAGCAAGTGAAAGGAAAACTGCCCCAAACCTAAACCAACTTATCTTCCTCCTAAGTGAATGCTATCATGCACTCAACGGCTCAAGTCAGAAACCTAAGAGTCAGCCTTGATTCCTGCCTTTCCTACACGCTTCTGCCCTTCCTACACCATCTCTCATAGAATATTGCTGACTCAACTAGCAAAATATATACCAAATCTGTCTGCTTTTTTACATCTCCACCACGACTGCCCTAGACCAAGCCACCTGGACAACTACGATGGCCACACTGCTGGTCTGTTTCTATTCTTGACCTTCTAGAGTCCATTTTTCATCCAGGAGCCAGTTATCTTTAAAAACATAAAAAATACGCCAATCCTCTCCCCTGTCTGAAACCCTCTAGTGGCATTCCGCTGTTGACAAGTGCTATAAATTGAATGCCAGTGTCCCCCCCCACCACCACAAATTTCCTAAGTCCTAAACTTAATGCCTAAGGTGTTGATATTAGGAGGTGGGGACTCTGAGAGCTCTTATAAAAGAGGCCCCAGAGAGATCCCTCACCCTCTCCATCATATAAGGACATGGGGAGAAGTTGGTAGTCTGTAACCTAGAAGCGGGCCTTCATCGGAACCTGACTTTACTGGCATCCTGATCTTGGACTTCCAGTCTCCAGAACTGTAAGAAATATATTTCTGTTATTTATAAGCCACCCAGTCTGTGGCATTTCATTATAGCAGCCCAAACAGACTAAGAAGCACATTACCATCTTCAGGTCTCGGCCCAAATGTCCCTTCCTCAGAGACACTGTCTCTGACTACGCTACCTAAAGCAACCTCCCCCAGTTATTCCCTCTCATCGGCGTATTTGCTGTCCTTATCACACTCTGCAACATGTTTATTATTTTTCTTATTGCTCATCTTCCCCACTAAAAGGTCCACGAAAGCAGGGACATCTTGTTCTCTGCTATAATCCTGGAATCTGGCATAAAGTAGGTGCTCAACAAACATGTGAATGAATAAATTAAAAGAATTTTAAAAAACAAACTACTTAGGCTTTCTACTCCTAGTACGATCAGCAGTTAACTGGATTCACCACAGCAGGACTAAGCATGAAAGGGACAGAAGAGGAGGGTGGGTAGGGAGGCATCTACTCACTTTTATTTTGTACATCAGAGAACAAGATACTGTCGCACACGTCAACATCGGGGGATGTCACCAAATGATAGTCAGTCTCATGCTGTTCATCATTAAATCAGGGAACCAGAGTGTCATAATTAACTTTTTAGCTCCTGTGCCAAGCACCCAGAACTCACTGCCTCCTCGCCCCTTTATTTTTCCTGAAGGAGAGGGAAGGCTCTGCTCAGGACTCACCAGCCATTACAGAGTAGTTGAAGTGTTCTGCTGCAGGATCGAGGTTCACAACCTGGACAGACCGATTGAGGGCTTCACAGTGCTGGACCATGGTGGCACAGTAGGTGCTCTGTAATGTCACAAGACCCAAGGGGTGAGAACAGCAATGTAGTGCTACTGTCTCCACCCCAGAAGGACTCTACACCCCTTCGGCACTGTCTACTAAGGACAAAACTATGCCTTCATCGACCAGGAAGCTGAATGAAAACAGAAAAGGCATTAGGCTGGGAGTCAAGACACCTGACTGGGCTGCAGATCTGGACCTGGTTGTGACTCACGGGTAACTTTAGGGAAGTTTCTTCTCCACTCTGCCCCTCGATTTCCTCATCTCTAACTAGAATGACCTGCATGATCCCTAAGGCTCCTACTGCTCCAACATGCAACAAGCAAAATTTAAAGAGAGTATTTGTTTACATAGTGCAGTACCTAACACATGGGGTCCCCACAAGGACTTGCACAGTCCAAACAGAGCTGTGTAGGTAGAGTGATCAGAGATGATGTCTCTGAGGAGGGGATATTTGAGCTGAGGGATGGGAATGTGCTTGCAAGCTA